>NC_045441.1:91673080-91935978 GCF_002776525.5 Piliocolobus tephrosceles
AAAAAAAAAAAAAAAAGAATTTTTAAAGAACAAAGTGATATATTAAACTTTTCTACCCTTATTGAACTGTAGACTTCTCATTGGTCTACCTGTTTACAGGGTTTCTACCTGCACAGTCCCCCACACACTCTAATGCCTCATCATTTTAAGTAGCTTCTTGAGGGGTTTGGAATTTGGCTGATTCATCACAGAGGATAACCAGAAATACAAAAAAGCAAGACAATGATCTTAAGAGTCTCTTTGATAACATACCTGATAATTTTGTCCTGAAACCCAACTGGTGTAAGCAGATATTACTATTTTAGAATGAAAACATACAGCTATGAGTGATTTATTCTCTTTCATATTCTGCACCTCACTGGCCAGCATGGGACACAAGTGGAAAAGTAAGGTACCTGATACTATTTAGAAGTAGGATCATTTGCTCTGCTATCATAATTGTATGATAATACAGATTTGTGCATCTCACATCAGATTCTCCGTAGCAGTTACCCAAAGGTGCAGGCTTAGATCTTTCTTAAGATAAGCAAATAAAACATTTCCTTAATGGATTGATAACAACATCATCCGTTTTATCACTTCTGCAAATTCATCTTCTGACACAGATTCAGATTACCCTCAAATGTGCATTTAAGTATCGGATACCACCTAAATGTCAGAAGGAGGAAAAAAAAGACTAATCTCAGCAGTCTGGAAGAAGGATGTTGTCAAAGGTCATCAACAAGTCTGACAAAACAGTACTCATTAACAGTGTCTGTCAGCACCTCCATTTGGAAGTAATTTGGATATTTGCAGTGACCCCATCAATTCTGATTGGCTGGCCAGTGACCTTGACCCGGGTGAAACCTGTTCAGTGTAGCTCATACAATGCACTGTAGGTGGAATCCAGGATGACAGATGGCAGTGGGGTTAGTGAAGAGGAACTTGTCCATCACTGCTATTGAAGATGAAACTAGTCAACAGTATAATTCAACTGGCACAGGAGTTGTATATGCCACAAGAGAATTATTTGCATATGCCACAAGAGAATTCTTTAAGTTCCTTTATTTTTAAAGAAATGTTATAGTCTCGTGATCTCAGAGTTCATGAGACTGATGAATACATGGCAAAGAGAGCATAGCTGCTAGACTTTAGCAACAGAGTAGACATTTCAAAACTTGTCTTTGACTCAAAAGTCAAGGCCTGAAAAGTCATGCTAGCTATGTCTTTACCATGGATAAATTCCTTATCAAAAACTAGTCCCTTTAGTATATTTTTTTTCATTCTTACTGACTGGATTAGTTTCCTGCAGAGGTAATTGCCTTACACTTGCCGGTAGACACATCCATTTCTTTCACCTCTGTCACATATCATTGAATCAATGCGAAATAAAACTATGACAAAAGAGTGTATTATACTTTCAAGTGCTGGATTAATAAGACTATAAAAGCAATTACATATTCTGGGAATAATTAACCTTTAATAAAACAATCTGGATTTTTTGCAGTTTCAGAAGCACTTCTTTTTACATAAAAACTAGGAATGAGGAGGATATTGAAAGACAGCACTGTGTTTTAATTCTTAATAGTTCAAAAAAAAAATTAAGACACATTAGTTGACAAAAGACCTAATGAAAATACATGTAAGTTCTAATGTTAACATATGTATAAAATGATCAAAAAGAAAATATGCACAACTTTCAATTACTCACGGAATGTTTTAAAAATCTTAAGAATCCTAAGAACTGAAGACCTCTCCTGCCCGTTGACTGCCTGAGCTCAGGAGTTTTTCAAAAATCTTCACCCTTGGCTCCTTAAAATGTTTTTGGACAGAACAGAAGAAAAGAAGCAAGGAGGAAGGAGAAAAGTAGATGAAAGGAGGAAAGGGAAAAGAAGAGGGAAAAAGTTAAAAATTAGTCAATCAGCTCCAATCAAAATGAATTTTTAAAAAGTGGATTGATTTATAGCATAATAAAAGGTTAAATCTGTCACAGGAAACTGACAGATTATGTAGTTGATTTCCTACATTGTGGATTATTCTACTCATTTTCTATATCTAGCATTTAGATGTGCTTCAATGTTTAGGACATGTTGAAAGTCCTTAATAAGAACCCACTAAACTCTGCTTAGTAATTAGATATCATGATTATTCACATTCTAGTTTAAAAAGGAGACTTACTGCAAAGCAAAGTACTGTCTTGCTCATACAGACCCCAACCTACAGACATTTATGGATTAGTTATTTTTTCATTTTGTCATTTTGTAATCTCTTTGTCATAAGAGATTACATCATCCAAATGGCTTTTAGGATAATGCATCGTTTTCACTGAAACACTTTGCGTAACTGAATTTGAGACACCTTCCATTCACATAGAGCAGCTTTTATAAAAATTGCCTCAGCCAGGCTCATTTCAGCTATATTTACACTACTTGTTTTAATGTGCATATTGTCATGACACACAGAGACTGCATTAAGTAATTAAGAGGCTGACTACATAGTGTCATTTACTGTATGAAACTGAATCTGTGGCTTCAATCAATAATCATGTGAAAGTGCCTAGAGCTCCAGGATTAAGACACAACCTGCTGAGTTAAGAGGGGAGGTCCAAATGGGAGCATGCTAATTTGTGATACCATCCTGAAAGTTTCAGTTCAATTTTAATTAGTCATAAAACATAGCATAAACCATGTTGTTAACTAAACCATCCAAGACAAAGTCTTCCTTTCCTTAGCAAAGATTCAAAATAGAGGTAAAGATAAAAGCAAATATTCAACTGAGCAGAAGAAGAGACATTAATTTTATCTGCCTTTCCGGGGCATGACTTATATCCTGAAGAGGAGCTTAATCCTGTAATTGCTGTAGGCCTTCTTATTTTTTTGCCGAGTAATGCCATTTTTGAAGTGCTAATATCACTGTAAATACAACTCGTTTAATATGAGTTTCTATCGTTCCACTGGTGAAAGGGCTATGCAGCTGTTGTTTGCTAAATTGTCATTTGTTGGGTTAAAAGTTCGTCCTACACATCCAGCGTATGGTCACCACTCAGGAATCAAATGACCACACCAGAGCTACATACTATGTGGATCATATAATTTGTTTTGGATCAGCTTCCTTCCAGATGCTAAAATCTGGTATATTTATTAAGAGTTGGCTAAAACCCTGATTCACTCTGGAGTTTGACTGGAAAAGACTAATTGAATGGGACCCATCCCAACACATATGTCTCCTCAAAGCTGAAAGTGATTTAGGGCTTTGAGGGCAGTTAGTGACCATTGGATAGATTTGTACTCATTCTAGGCAGCTAGCGTGCAGCAGTGTTTCCATCCTACAAGAAAACTTGTGGTGAATATTTCCCAGATGGCTTTTTCAGACAGAGGTCTCTTACAAAAGAAGAAAAGAACACTTTAACAAAGTCCAAAGAACAGCTCATGTTGAAGACTTTTTTTTTTTTTTAAGGACAAATTCAGAGGTCTTTTCAAACTCTACAGGGTGCTTTTGGAATATGTTTGGAATGTAAACACATGCCTGACTGAATTGCCCAGCTGCTACCTGGCTTACAGAGTGACCTTTCATAGAATTCTCTAATTTTAAATCAAAAAGAAATCTGGGTGAACCTTGGGGTCATTCTGTCCCTTTCTTTACAGAAAAGCAAAATGAAACTAAGGTAAGCGATGCACTTACATAAACTGGATTTCCATCGAAGCTGCCATGTTCCTTCTCATTCCGGAGGGTAACCTGGGCTCTGTGGCACAGGTGTAACTTCATAGCATGGTATTTATTGCTGACGTTGTTCTCTTGCTTTATATTCATGTATTCTGTCCCTTTCAGTTCTGATTCATTCTCTTCCTGTTTCCTGCATTTACTCCTGTTCTCCTAGTCTTTTTTGTCATTACTCTTTTTAAAAACATCTCTCAGCCAGGCGTGATGGCTCACGCCTATAATCCCAGCAGTTTGGGAGGCCGAGGCGGGTAAATCATGAGGTTAGGAGTTGAAGACCAGCCTGGGCAACATGGTGAAACCTCATCTCTACTAAAAATACAAAAAATCAGCTGGGCATGGTGGCATGCCTGTAATCCCAGCTACTCGGGAGGCTGAGGCAGGAGAATTGCTTGAACCTGGGAGGCAGAGGTGGCAGTGAGCTGAGATCCGGCCACTGCACTCCAGCCCGGGCAACAGTATGAGACTCCGTCTCAAAAAATAACAAAATAAAAAATAAAAAATAAAAAAAAGATATGTTCACTTGATTAAAGGATTACGTACAACTAGCTCAGGAAGAGAAAACAACACCTCTAAAATGCAGACATAACTGATGTGGCTTGAATGAGACCGGAATTTGAATGTCCCGTTTTACACCAAGGTGAACTAATCCAGGTATTTAATTTAGGCTTTTTACGGTTTTAAGGAATCTATCTGACAACTGTGGATTTAACTTCCCTTCCCAAGTGAGCAGTTGACTCAAATATTTCCCGTTATTTGTTATCATTACGCACACACATATACACATACTCACACTCTACAGCTGGACTACAAATGTCCAAAAGAAATAAGCCCATTTAAATAAAAGTGAATTAACTTAACCTTCAATCTTATGTATCTGGAATGTGTTATTGTAGCCACAAAACAATGACTGTTGGAGATACCATGTTAAAATTACAGAAATGTATTGTAATCCTAATCATTAACCATCATGTGGTCTACAAATTAAGGAAATGAGAATAACCCAGGACAGTGAAAGATTTTATGAGAGAGCAGCAGAAAATAATTCACAGTAAGACACAGATGGGGAAATGTGTCATGTGGAATGCACGTTTGACTAACGGAAGCCCCAGTGGTTGGGATAAGATGAAAGCATAACGCAGAGCCCAGTGGGAAGGGGCACAGAGTACACTGGCACAAAGTGCAGTGGCTCATGCCGATGGAATGACTGAAAGACACAGCAAAGGAGCAAACCGAGCTCCTTTAACTGAACCTTAAGCAATCACCACCTCTGACTAATATCAGCCCAGGATGTGAAAGGTCATTCAGCAGCAAATTGGATGACACGGTTTGTTTTATATAACTAAGAAGTATTTGGAATGAACTGGTAGAGATTAAGTCCTGGTATGGCAGGTTAAATTAGAGATAGTTTACTTTGCTCTCTCTCTCTTTTCTCTCTTCCTCCCAGGCCATAGTACTTCCTTGCCCCTTGAGATTTTTGCATAGCTTGATTAAAAATTAAATTGCTTCGAAAAAATTGCCTCTGGGCTTTAGTTTTCTAGTGCCTGAGTTCTTTGAGGGGACCATGCTGGGGAATCAGAAGAGAGCAATAAGTGGGAGGAAGAAAGAGGAAGGAGAGATTTTTAGAGGCCAGGAAAGGAAGAAAGCCTCCTGGTCCTAGAGCAGCGGGGAATCTCTCTGGCTTCCCAGAGAGTAGCAGAGACTAAGAAGGTGACAATGATGGGGCTTTCAGACAGTCAAAGACCCTGGCTGTACTAGACATGTGATTGACAGAAGAGGCTTATATCAAGAATCCTCCTGGCTTAGAAAACAAGGTCATCCACAGTGATCCTGACTGGAGTAGCACCCAGATGCCTGTGCAGTTGCAATAACAGTGATGACTGCCAGGCTGGTATTCTGAAAATTGTCCCTGTTAAATTATTTTAAAATTATTTTAAAACATTTTTGTATTGCAAACTACATACAATTTTATTGTGATGCCAGGTTATTTTGACATTTGGAAATCTCACCCTTATGCCTTGAATTCAAAGCATATGAATCTCTTACTCCATTTTTTTCTGCCTTGACTCCAATCCACCCACAGCCTGCAATCGTAGGCAGATCTGTGCTTCTATGAGTCATACTGTACTGTCACATTGAGTAACTTGCAGTATAAGGAAAGAAAGAAAAGTTCTCTAATTTAGACATTGGATTTTCCAAATCAACAGGATTTCAACATGACAGAAACTGATTTTGGTACTTCTGCATCTGACTGTGCCTATGAACCAAGAAAGACAAAAACAAACTGGAAAGTGTACTTTGAAACAAAATACAACGCTTGCCAATAAAAAATTGTTATCCTTGTTTAAAAAAAAATTGTCTAACCAAAGTTATCAAAGGAGAGTTGGGATTATTTGAAGAATAAAAAGGTAGAAGGAAATCCTTGGAGTTAGTTAAAATACCTCAGCATTCTTCCTTTAACTGGTATAGAGGCATAAATTGCTTTTAATTAGCATATTAAAAATTGCATGAAAATATTCTTATGACTCAAAGGCACACTAGTTGGGGGGTGTGTATATAGAGATTTTTTGAAATGTAATTTATATACCATTCAATTCACCCATTTAGATGTATATTAATTGTGCAACTACCACCATAATCTAGTATATTTTTATCACCTTGAAAAGAAATTCTGTAGTGTGTGGCAGTCAGTTTTAATCCTCTTCCCCTTCTTCCACTCCAGGCAGCCACTAGCTTATGTTCTATCTCTATGGGTTTTCTCATGCTAGACATTTCAGATATACGGAATTATACAATATATGGTCACTTGTGACTAGTTTCTTTCACTTAGCATAATGTTTTCAATGTTCATACATGTTGTAGCACATACGAGTATTTCATTTTTTTTAATTGCTTAATTTTCTGTTGTATGGATGTATCATCTTAAATTTATCCACTTATCAGTTGATGCATATTTGAGTTGTTTCTACTTTTTAGTTTTATGCATAATTTATATACATATATGAGGTTGAACTTTACAATGATCAAATAGTATTTTAGTTTCATTATTTATGATTCAATAAAGGTCCATGTCATATTAACTTTATGTTTATTAACTTTATGTTAATTAACTTTATCTTCTAAAATTTGTATCCAAAGGTATGTTTACAATTTACATTTCTTCTAATTACATTTTTAATATTTTCTATTATAAATATTTCATAATGAGTACACTAAAATTTTATAAGTTATGAATGTATGACATAGATATATTTATATAAGACTTCTGTCAAAATCGGTAAATATTTTACAGAATACTACAACTCCTAGTCCTCACTTTCTTGCTTCAATGAATTGTCTAGATGAAACCATCCTCAGTGATTGCTGAGTCTGAAAGTTTTCACTTCCCGTCTCTTTGATACTATACTCTCTAAATTTGGAAGGAGAAAATTGGATTCCTTGCTTACTAGGCTTTAAGGAATGATTGGCACCCTCATCAATTTGTAGCCATAGATGCTGTTTTAAGGCACACTCTGTTAAATATCACCACTGCTCAGAGTGTGGCAACTCATCAGCACCAGGACACTTGGTCCTGAAATAGTAGTGCTCACAGAACCAGAGATAATGCTGTTCCTCAAACATAGAAGATGAGCGGAACACTCAAAATCATCTTTTAGAACTAACATGATACCCTTATTTATAAGAATTGAAGGCCTTTTCACATGTAGATAAGAAAAAAACTTGATATTCTGTTTCAGGAGACAATACAGCACTGAGACAGAGAAGATTCTCCTCTTAGCTTCTCTCCCCACCATTCATTCTCTTACCACAAGAATGACAATGGGAGAGAATTTACCCGATCTCATTTTATGCTTTCAACATTCCTTGATACATAGTTGATTCTGGAAATACATGTGGAAAGTTGCATCACAATGTGAACAATACAGTATAAACTTTTAATTTTTAGTCTGGATGTGGTGGCTCATGCCTGTAATCCCAGCCTGTAATCGCAGCACTTTGCAAGGTCGAGCCAGGTGGATCGCCTTAGGCCAGGAGTTTGAGACCAGCCTGGCCAACGTGGTGAAACTCCTTTGGTAATAAAATTACAAAAAAAAAAAAATGGCCAGGCATGGTGGCACATGCCTGTAATCCCACTCCGGAGGCTGAGGCAGTATAATTAGTTGAACCCCACAGGCGGAGGTTGCAGTGAGCCAAAATCACACCACTGCACTCCAGCCTGGGTGACAGAGCCAGACTCTGTTTCAAAAACAACAACAACAAAAAACCCTTTTAATTTTTAAAGAAAATTACACCTGCTTAGGCATATAGGCACATATTCCTTATTATGTTTCCTATTTATATGGATTACTTGAATGATAATGCTAACTAGCTAAAGTGCTAGGTAGGACCAAAAAGATTATTAGTTAACCTGCAATAGAAATGCTTTGCATTTCAATCTGGATAGAACTTGCCAATTGACATTGATCTTAACGTGTTAACTGGTTAACCCATGACCTATTTTAGCAGTCAACTAATTAGTATTCTATTGTACTGGAGTCCATAAAGGCACCAGAGAATAACGCAGGTGATAGTCTTCCCCAGTCTTAGAGCTAAAGCAAATTAAACTGATCAGCAATTGGATAGCTCATGTATATGCGTGACTTATGTGAGCCTGTCAGTAGTGATGCCCTCAGAAAAATATTTCTTCTAACCATGTTCTGTGAAACACAAACCCCAATCTCAACCCACTAAGCTCAAGCAAGAAATGCTGCATGCTGCATTCCTGTCTTCTCAAGTATGCACATTGTGTTGTTGTTTACTAATGACTAAAGAATTTTGCAATAAAGCACTGATTTAATTTTGTATATTCCATCCAGCTTTGCTCAGTTATTCTCACAGCCCACTTAGCTCCTTGTTGAAATTTTTACTTTCTTTGAGTAAATACTATTAACATGCTTTGAAAATCATATTCCAAGATCATGTGTTAGAGAACACTGCTTTTGACAATTTAAAATTCAGTCACATCCAAAGTAAACTTGGCCTTGCCAACTTAGAAAGGAAGAAAAAATCAACCCCATCAAAAAGTGGGCGAAGGATATGAACAGACACTTCTCAAAAGAAAACATGTATGCAGCCAACAGACATATGAAAAAATGCTCATCATCACTGGCCATCAGAGAAATGGAAATCAAAACCACTATGAGATACCATCTCACACCAGTTAGAATGGCGATCATTAAAAAGTCAGACAACAACAGGTGCTGGAGAGGATGTGGAGAAACAGGAACACTTTTACACTGTTGCTGGGACTGTAAACTAGTTCAACCATTGTGGAAGACAGTGTGGCGATTCCTCAAGGATCTAAAACTAGAAATACCATGTGACCCAGCCATCCCATTACTGGGATGTACCCAAAGGATTATAAATCATGCTGCTATAAAGACACATGCACATGTATGTTTATTGCAGCACTATTCACAATAGCAAAGATCTGGAACCAACCCAAATGTCCATCAATGATAGAATGGATTAAGAAAATGTGGCACATATACACCATGGAATACTATGCAGCCATAAGAAAGGATGAGTTCATGTCCTGTGTAGGGACGTGGATGAAGCTGGAAACCATCATTCTGAGCAAACTATCGCAAGGACGGAAAACCAAACACCGTATGTTCTCATTCATAGGTGGGAATTGAACAATGAGAACACTTGACACCGGGTGGGGAATATTACACAGTGGGGCCTGTCATGGGGTGGGGGGAGGGGGAGGGATAGCATTAGGAGATATAGCTAATGTAAATGATGAGTTAATGGGTGCAGTACACCAACATGGCACATGTATATATATAGAACAAACCTGCATGTTGTGTACGTGTACCCGAGAACTTAAAGTATAATAATAAAAATTTAAAAATTTAAAAAAGCTGCTTTATTGCCTTAAAATTCTTTTACCTCACTTTTCAATACTCTGACAAGATAAAGCTCTTTGAGTTACATTTAGTATTATCTCTATTGAATAATGGTTAAAATAAAGAAGAAAATGGGAGTGACCTAGTACAATGGAATAAGGAATAAACATTAGGAATTGTAAAGTTTGGCTGTGTACAGCAGGAGGCTTGGGGATTTAGGATTTAGTCAGCAGGATGCACTTAGGTCCACTGCACTTAGTTCAGGAATGGCAAAAACATGATTAGTCCAACCCAAATGTGAATCCCAGTTGGCAACAAGAGATATCCAGGAATTCTGGGCCTGACTCCTGATTCTCCAAGTTCTTCTGCCAGATGCAAGACCACTAGGGAGTAGCGACTCAAGAAGATGACACAGAGGTTGGCAGTATTGCATGTGATTCAGGGGAAGAAAGGGTTCAAGTGGGTGTGCCTGACAATGAGGTGTGCGATGTGATGACTACACCACAGGGGGACCAAGTGTGAGCAGAGAGCCAACAGGTGCCCCAGGGATTTTGAGGAGCCAAGCAGAGTTAATTGTGCACACAAGGAGTTAGATCACTGTAAGAATTCACTTGAAAACTAGAGCTGCTTGGTAATAACAAACATGCATTTATAACAAACAAGACTGCAGCATTTATTATATTTTCAGCATTTGAAATTGCTTGCTATTAACATGAAAAGTACAGCTCTGACCAGAAATGATCAGAATTATATGGTACAGTTATTAAAGTCGCATTCTTGCAATACCTCCCATATTAATAATAATAAGAAAATGTTAAGATATTAAGAAGATAATGTTATCTTCTTTGGCACACAGCTAGAAAATTCCCTTGTTCTAATTCTCCAGTATTATCTAGGCATTTGTTCTTATGGAGCAATTTAAAATCCCTAAAACGTTATTGAGAAATTACTATGTGCAGGCAAACATGCCAGACAATAAAAAGGAGATAACCATGTGGAAAGGACTCTGCCCTCTAGGAGTTGATCCTCAATGAAGTGTTATTGGATTATGATATAAGTCAATTGAGGTTCTGAAATAATTCACTTTGTTTAACACATATTTTTTATTTTTTATAAAAACCATATATTTAATATGTAAAACATGATGTTTTGATACACATCTGGACTAAAATAAGCAAATTAACATATTCATTTCCTCACTTACTTTATTGTTGTTATCATGAGAGCACCTGAAATGTTCTGTTAGAAAATTTCCATGTCTGGTTTATTCATTTTGCATAATGTCTTCCAGGTTCATCCGTGTTTTTGTAAGTAGCAGAATTTCCTTTTTTAAGGCTGCATAATATCTCATTTTGTGTGTGTATGTTATATAAGTTATATATGTTACATACAAGTTATATATAACCTGTTTTGTATATACACACACACAAAATGAGGATAATTATTATGTAGCCTTAAACTTATAGAAGTTTTATATGTATTCATAACATACCACAGTTTTGTTATGCATTCAGCTGTCTACAAAACTTAGGTTGTTTTCTCATTTTGCCTATTATGAATAATACTACAATGAACACGGGAGTGCAGAATACCACTCTGAGGTACTGAGTTCATTTCCTCTGGTATATACCCAGATGGGGAATTGCTGGATCATATGGTAATTCGATTGTTAATTGTTACTTTTTTTATTTTTGATGAATCTACATGCTTTTTCCCATAATTGTATTCCCATAAGAACACGCTAAAGTTCCCTTTTCTCCACACCCTCGTCAGCACTTGTTATGTCTTATCTTTTTGTTAACAGCCATCCTAGCAGGTATGAGGTGATAGCTCACTGTGGTTTCGCTGTGCATTTATTTCCCTGATGATTACTGATGTTGAGAACCTTTTCATACACTTGTCGGCCATTTTTGTCTCCTTTGAAAAGATGTCTATTCAGGTCCTTTGACCATTTTCCACTTTTTAATTAGATTTCTTTTCTTTTCTTTTTTTGGCTGTTGAGTTGTGTAGGCTCTTTATATGTTGGGGATGTTAAATCCTTATCAGACACAAGGCTTGCAATATTTTCTTTCAATCTCTTGACTGTCTTTCCAGTTTGGTACTTGTTTCTTTTTTGCATAGAAGCTTTTTAGTTTGCTGTAGTCCCACTTTATTGTAACTTCTGTGCCCTGAGCTTTTGGTAGGATATCCCAAATGTCATTGCCCAGACCAAGGTCAAGAAGCTTTTAGCCTATGTTTTCTTCTAGGATTTTTACGGTTTCAGGTCTGATGTTTAAGTCTTCAATCCATTTTGAGGTGTGTGTGTGTGTGTGTGTGTGTGTGTGTGTGTGTGTGATAAGATAAAGATTCAATACTGACTGTATGTTCTCAACAGAAATTTCTGATGTTGGTCAAAGCTATGCAAAAATGCAGATTCTGGTAAATCCATCTAATTTTGGTGACCTGTGCCAGACCAGAAAAGCTTTTGAGCTGAGAAGGGACATTCATACAAGCATAGCAGTATATCAGATCGCACAGAGTGTCCATCAAAAAATAACTGAAACTTGACTGGTTTTTAAATAAATTGAGATATTGTGACTGAACCTCAAATTAGGCTCATTTTCTATTTCTTTGAGATATCAAACTTCTGTTATCTGTAAGGAGATTAACAATCTTGAATAGTTTTTTTTCCCGCCTGGTAAAATGCCACTGTAGGTAATCATTTCAATCAAAATGATTAAGGTGAACTCATCCCAGTAAAGACAGGGTCGCTGCACATGTTTGTCTCAGTGATAGGTTATCCTGAGTGATTATAGTATGAGAATCCATTATGATTCCAAAGTAGCTTTGCCTTCTGTTTTAGTCCTTTCTTACACTGGTATAAGGAAACACCAAGACTGAGTAATTTATAAAGGAAAGCAGTTTAATTGACTCACAATTCCACATGGCTGGGGAGGCCTCAGGAAACTTGCAATCATGGAGGAAGGTGAAGAGGAAGCAAGGACCTTCTTCACATGGTGGCAGGAGAGATAGGGTGTAGTAGCAACTGTCAGAGACTTATAAAACCATCAGATCTTGTGAGAACTCAGTATTATGAGAACAGCGTGGGGACACTGCCTCCACGATCCAGTCGTCTCCCACCAGGTCTCTCCTATGATGCATGGGGATTATGGAGACAATTTAAGATAAGATTTGGGTGGGGACAAAAGCCTAACCATATCACCTTCATAACATCCAGAAGAAAATATGGGTAGGACACTCAATTGAGGAAGCTCCTGGGATAGAATAGTTGTGTCCATAAAAGAGACTTTACTCAACCTGATCAGAAAATGAACCTTGAAATGCATCAAGAGATCACCACCCTTCTTGACTGCAGCTTTCAAAGTACTGAAATGCCATGAAGCACTGGCAAGGTTAAGTCTATTTCTGGTGATTGTCCTGAGAGCTCTAGAAGTTCTTCAAGCCCAAATTCCTTCTATCTGGTGCCACAAGAAAGAAAAGGAGGGATTCTTACCAACCCCCAGGTTCGGTGATCTCTTTTTACATATTACCTCACCTCAGTCACAATGGAGGATCCAATTTTACATTGATTATGAACGGAAGGAAAAAAGCAAAAGGATTAGAAACTGTAACTTCACTTGGGTAAATGTGAGACAGACACAGTGTGGGAGCATACCCTTGTATGTTAGTGCTAAGTTGGGTTTTTGGGCTTTCTAACACTCATGAAGATAGTCTGCTTGCAGATAAGACAAAGCGTGCTCGCTTAGATTGCCCTTAAAGAGGAACAGTTAGGAGACTTTCTCCATGTCACAATATCCTGGATACCTTCTTTTAGTGTTTTAATTTACATATATGATGAAAATTAGTTGATGACTTCCCTTTTGTGGCCATACCTCTTGAAAGAGTTTCATATATGTTTTAAATACTTAACACTTCACTCACTCTTTAGCAATCTGGTTTCCTTGACCATGATTCTACTGCAATTGCTTCCCTCCACAGTCTCTCACAAGGATGGGGGCTACTCATCACCAATGCTTCTCCCTAAAGCACACTCTTCTGTTACCTTTTGTGGCTGTTCTCTTCCTTTTCCTGGCGTTCTTTCTAAGTCCTTTGGAAATGCTGCTTCTTCCAGCCCCATCTTTAAAGTTAATACTCCTTGGGACTTTGTTTAGACTGGTTTATGTTTTATTTATTTATTTTTACTCCCTTTTCTTTGTTTTATTTATTTATTCTTCCTCTGCATGATTTCATTCATGTCCATGGCTTCTGTTATATCTTTATCCAGTTCTCTTTTTCTCTCTTGAGGTACACTTATACATTCTATATGCACCTAGCAGTACTTCTAAGGTTGAACACATCACTTCACCCAGCCAAAACTATGTCTACTTCTGTGTTGCCTATGTCAAGTTACGCAAGTATCTAATCTATCTAAATATCTAATCTATCTAAATAAAAATCCTCTCATATCCCATATCTACTAGCTTAGTTCAGATCACTAATATAGTTTATGGAACTTGTTATAACATCCTTCAGTAAATGTGTTACACAATAGCCAGAATGATCCTCTAAATATTATCTGGTTGTGTCATCCTCCTACCCAAAACCCCCAATGTCTACACCTTACCCTCGCAAGTTCAGTGATTCTTAGCCTGATTTACAGAATCCTTCCTTGTTCAGCCCGCTGTTCATCTTCTCAGCTCCATTCTTGCCAGTCCCTAACTTGCGCTGGAAACTATGGCCATATGAAACTTGTTTTTACTGTTCCAGTGAATCTCACTCCTAAGTCTTTTCATATGATGTTAATTCTGCTTAGAATTCCCTCTGCTTTGGTTTCATTAACAGCTAATTTTTCTGATGTTTCCTGGTTGTTTTTCAGTTTTCTGAGTCTGATTTTTTCCGCAGGCTTCTTGCCCTTCCCTGATTTTAACAATGTATCATAATTTCCTACATGCTTGTTTGTATCCCCACTAAACTGAAAGCAACTTAAGTTGATCTTATTCACAGCTGGGTAAGGGAGGGAGCCATCAACTAATATAAAGACTAAAAAGGACAGGATAAAGAAAGGTAATTCATTTTACACATTTCTATACTCCATTATGCTTCTAGTGTATTTTTTATGCTTCTACTTTTATATTAACTTTTTATGAAAAACTAAAAACAGCACAATTTTTATTGAGCAAAATTATCAAGATTGGCCTCAAAGCCTAAAAAAAAAAAAATAAGAAATAACTGTTTGGAATAGGAATTGTGACTTTCAGAAGGAACAGTAAGAAATGTTGAGATTTTACTTGATGGCCTGAATCAAGTTTGATATCAAGCATATTTCCCCATAGATCACATACAAGTTTTGAAAGTTTTGGGGCCTTAAAAACACTAAGGAGAAGCCGATACACGTCCTTTAAATATAAAAGGTGAGAAGGAAAATCAGTATGCAGATGTGTTGTTAGAGCCCATAGGAGAACACTGCTGTTTCTCTTAATAAGAAAATCCAAGAGTTCTTATTTTGGAATATCTTTGTTTTTGTAATTGTGATATTTTAAAAATGTGTAAATATAAGCAATCCCTTCTGTGTTTCAGCTTGCAATCACTCATATTACCAAGTCTTAAATGCCCAAGTTTGAAAAAAATGTTTTAATAAATTTTAGTGTCTATATTTAAGGTATATAACATGATATGGGATACATAGAGATAGTGAAATGGTTACCAGAGTGAAGCAAATTAACATATCCATCATCTCACATAGTTACCCTTTTTTGAGTGTGTGTGGCAAGTACAGCTAACATCTATTCATTTCACACAATTTCTGAATACAATATATTATTATTACTATGATTATTACTATTATTTGAGACAGAGTCTCACTCTGTCACCCAGGCTGGAGTGTAGTGGCCCAATGTCAGCTCACTGCAACCTCTGCCTCCCAGGTTCAAGTGAGTTTCCTGCCTCAGCCTTCAGCACAGGCGTGCGCCACCATGCCTAGCTAATTTTTGTGTTTTGAGTAAAGCTGGGGTTTCACCATGTTGACTAGGCTGGTCTTGAACTTCTGACCTCAGGTGATCTGCCTGCCTTGGCCTCCCAAAGTGCTGGGGTTACAGGCATGAGCCACCACTTCTGGCTAGTATATTAACTCTAAACCTCATCTGCATTAGATTGCTAGATTTGTTCATCCTAATATCTGCTACTCTGTATCCTCTAACTTCCATTTCCCCATTGCCCACCCCTGCTTTCCCCCACCCCTGGTAACTACATTGAGAAAATATTTCTGAACGTAGCCTTGGAAACTATTTACATGTATTATTTCCTGCTGGGTTGTATTATATCTTAATATGCTCAAATAAGCCATTCATCTCTTCCATTAAGTTTCTTTTGTGTTTGTCTTATCTCACTAACTAGAAAATTACTTCCTTGAAGACTTCCTTATTTGTACTCTCTCATTTCTCCTAAAACAAATAGGATAGTTCCAGACACGTAGCAGATATTCAATAAATATGCTTTGATTAAGTTAATACATTTGGAATCTTTCTTCTGTTTAATGTTTGCAGTGTTAATCACCATCTGTGGTTACATTAAATCATTATATAATATGAAAAGCAAGCACACTGTTGTGATGATGCTCTCCTTTAGGTCTGTGCCTCATTAAAATTCATCTAGACTTCTGGGTCAGTTTAGGTGGGGCAACCCTGTACACATACATATGCACTCTCTCTTTCTCTCTCTCTCTGTCTCTCTCATACATACTTATGGGCTGACTGAAGGTGGAGGGTAAAACTGATGTTGATTTTCTTTAGGTATAAAATATTGCCCCTATTGCCCCTTCCACATCTGATGCAATTTCTACTTCCTCTCTACCCACAAGTCTATTCTTCAGACATGATGTGTGTAGGTTTTAAATGCTTATTTATCTTTTCAACATTTTTTATGCCTTCTATATGGTCTGCCTCCAGTAATTCTTGTAGGAAATACAGACAATTGTACTCGTTTGCGAAAACTCCATGTTAAAGCAAAATAAAATATTTGGGGGAACACAAAGGATGTATAGTTACCTTGTACCTGGGTGAAAGAAGTGGTAAAGAGCAGAAAGTTCTTCTCTGCAGGAATAGCTGGCAGAAGTCTGAAAGATGAATGGGAGTTCTGGTTTTCTTTTTTTCCTTTCTTTTTTGAGACAGTGGAGTGCAGTGGTATGATCTTGACTCACTGCAACCTCTGCCTTCTGGGTTCAAGTAATCCTCCCATCTCAGCCTCTCAAGTTGCTAGGATTACAAGCGTGCGCCACCTCGCCTTGCTAATTTTTGTATTTTTGTAGAGATGGGGTTTCACCATCTTGTCCAGGCTGGTCTTGAGCTCCTGGGCTCAGAAAGTACTCTCCTTTTGGCCTCCCAAAGTGCTAGAATTACAGGTGTGAGCTGCCATGCCTGGCCAGAGTTCTGGTTTCCTACTGTATATTAAAGTATCCTCAATTTAGTGCATAAAACCCCAATGATCCTTTATTATTATTATCTCTCATGGTTCTGGTGTGGACTGGCCTCAGGTAGGTATTCCAGATGGGAGTTTCTGTTCATGAACTAAATATTTGTGTCCATTCCTCACCCCCAAATTCATAATTGAAACTCTAACCCCCAAATGTAATGTATTTGGAGATGGGGCCTCTCGGAGGTAATTAGGGTTAGATGAAGTTATAAGGTTATAAGGGTGAGACCCTGGTCCAACGGGATTAGTACTGTCTATAAGAAGAGACACCAGGGCTAGCTCTCTCCCTCTGTCGTGTGAGGATACAGCGAGAAGGCAGCTGTCTGCAAGCCGGGAAGAGAGTCCTCTGCAGAGCCCAATCACCGTGGCACCCTGATCTTAGACTTTCAACCTCCAGAACTCTGAGAAAATAAATATCTTGTTTAAGCCACCCAGTCTATAATATTTTGTTAGGGAAGCTGAGCTGACTAGCACAGGTGTCTGTTGTTGTTATAATGGGATGGCGATTGCTGCTGAAGTCATCTCAAAAGCCTCACTCACATGTTGAAGTGGGCTGAGAAAATTCGTACAGCTGGAGACTGGACATGTTGGGATTCTATAGGCATTTCTCTACTTCTATATGGTTTGTCTAGCATGGTAGTTTCAAGATAGCCAGGCTGATTACATGATGGCCAGTGTTCCAAAGGGACATGTCTGAATAGAAAGACAAAGCCAGGCAGAAGCTGCATCACCTTTTATAACCCATCCTAGGCAGTCATGCAACATCACTTCTGCTGCATACTCAGAGTTAGAAGTATCTGCCTGCATTTATATGGCTGCTGGTCGGAGAGAGGAGGAAAAAGGAGGCTTATTTGGTAAGAAGCAGCATGGTGGGACAGTGATCGTAGAACATTTGAGTTACATCAAACTTGTTCTCATAGTGTTATTCAAGCCACCAGATCCAATGAAGTGTTTTTTTGGTCCTTATCTCACTTTGATACTATTAATACTAACTATTCCCCTAAACCCCAGGAGGAGTTCATCCTTTGGCTCCCACTACATCACTCCTCTCCTGGGGTTTCTGTCTCCTCTCAGTCTAATTTGACAGCTCATCCCCCTCTAGCATACCATAGCCAGTTACTCACCAAATCCTGACATTTCTGTCTCCTTCATATGCTCCAATCTATCCACTCCTCTCCATCTCCAATGTCAGCTCTCTTAGTCTATGCCAATATCACTATTCCTTTCATTCAACACATATTTCCTGAATATCTACTATGAGCCTATCACTGCTGTAGGAGCTCAGGCTTATATCACATACAAATAGACTAAAATGCCTGTTCTCCTCTTCTTCCTCCCTCTCTTTCTGCATATACAAGCACATACACACAGTTCTTCATTGCACGCAAACTTCATCTATGTATGTATGTATGTATGTATGTATGTATCTATCTATCTATCTGGAGAGAGAAAGGGAGGGAGAGAGCAAGGACACACCTTGTTGAGAGACAAGCGTAAGGATAAAAAAGAGGAAAGGGTGGACTTGAGGTAGAATGCAAATTTAATAGTGATTAGGGATGACCTTCTGGGAAGGTTACTTTTTTTCTTTTTCTTTTTTTTTTTTTTTGAGACAGAGTTTCGCTCTTGTTGCCCAGGCTGGAGTGAAATGGCAAGATCTCAGCTCACTGCAACCTTGCTTCCCAGGTTCAAGTGATTCTCCAACCTCAGCCTCCCGAGTAGCTGCGATTACAGGCATGCACCACCACGCCTGGCTAATTTTGTATTTTTAATAGAGACGGGATTTCTCCATGTTGGTCAGGCTGGTCTCAAACTCCCGACCTCAGGTGATCCCCTCGCCTCGGCCTCCCAAAGTACTGGAATTATAGGCATGAGCCACTGCGTCCAGCCTGGGAAGGTTAGTTTTAAGCAAAAAAGTTGAATGAGATGAAGAAGAAAGTCATGAGTATATATAGGAATGTAGATCTTCCCTTGGGCAGGGGGAGAAGCTCACACAAAGACCACGCAAGGGGAGTGTGTCTGGCATATGCAAGACTGGACAAATTGTTCAGGGAATCTGGAACTAAGTGATGGACAGGGAAAGGAATAGAAGGTAAGATCAGAGTTAAAGGTGAAAGGTGGACCGATTACCTGTGATCTTGAAGGACGTTTTGTGAACTTTGGCTTATACCCTGAGTTAGGGTTTTAGGCAGAGGAGTGACATGGAACAATATTTTAACAGGGACACTCACTGCTGGGTTAAGATTAGACTGTGGTGTAGGGGTGAGGAGGTTGGCAAGACAGAAACATCCTTTCCACATAAGGATGATAATGGTGGTTATGACCACTTGCCTAGAATTCCATTAGTGGGTGGATTTTTGTTTTAGTTTAAAGATAGAAAATATTTTAGCACACTCATTTGCTTAGGTGGAAGAATTAACCTTAGATAAAAAGGATACTTTCTGCGCTGACACAAAAATGAAGAGATTTAGATGGCAGTACATGAAAATAAGCCTATTGGTGGATGAAAAGCAATGTGAGAAATTGCTGACAGGGTAGTCTGTTTGCTCTGAGTTAGAGGGTGACACTTGTGGGTTCTTTGGGCATGTTGTGACAGGATGACAGCTGTCCTTCAGTCTCTAACCAATGATGTTAAGAGGGGTGAGCAGAATATGCCAAGGTTCTCTCTCAACTTATCAGAAGCCCCATTCTATATTGCTTTAGACCCTGCTATACTTACCAGTATTCCCAAAGTATTTCTCTAACTTGAACTTGAAAGTAGCATTGTAATAGACAAGGTTATTAGTATATAACCGCGTATATTCAACACCTAGCCTCTTTTCTATTGCTCAGTCTATGTAAATGATTCTGCCGCCATTCATTCTGGGGTTGCTCAAGTGAAAAGCTGTTTAATAACATAGTAGCCCTTGCATTTTAGATGATCTGTTCTTGCCACTTTCAACTTCGGAGTTTTCAATTAAAAGCACAGTTTGTTATATGGAGTGCCCTAACTTTTTTGGGGGGGTGGGGATGGGGGATGCAGTCTCTCACTGTCGCCCAGGCCGGAGTGCAGTGGCCTGATCTCTGCTGACTGCAAGTTCGGCCTCCCTGGTTCAAGGGATTCTCCTGCCTCAGCCTCCTGAGTAGCTGAGAGTAAAGGCGCCCGCCACCACGCTGGCTAATTTTTTGTATTTTTAGTAGAGACGGGGTTTCACCTTGTCAGCCAGGATATCCTTGTTCTCCTGACGTCGTGATCTGCCCGCCTTGGACTCCCAAAGTGCTGGGATTAGAGGCATGAGCCGCACCCAGCCGAAGTGTCTTAACTTTTACGGGGCACCGTGTGCAGTTGAAAATCATATGGGCTTTTATTTGTAGTCCAGTTGCCTCTGCTCTGAAGGCTGGCTACTTATATCTTTGAGATGTGTTCCTGAAGCCATTAAAGTTAAGTGTACATGCATTGCCTATGCTTCAGATTGAGTCATTCCAAACATAATTGTTCAGTTTCTTGCAACTCTGTCTAGTTATTTGTCACCATTTAGTAACAAAAATAAACTTAAGTATTTATATAGATGAAGATGCTGGAGACCTCAGTCTTCTGTGTGTGGCGGGGCAGGGCTGGGGCAGGTGAGGGGGAGATGGCAGCAGGAATTTTAGGGGCCTTGAAGGCCAGTTAAAATATCTACCTTTCTTCCTCTTCCTGCCTTATCCTGTTCTGATTGCTTTGAAATGTGAAAAGCTTTGGAAGAAGTAATTAATTTACTCTGAACTTATCAAGTATTTATGTTTCAGTGTAAATTCAAGTTCAGGAGGTAGAATTTGATGGGTAGGAAAAAGTGGAAAGCTTGAATACAGGGTCACTACTGGAAAATTGGGAATGGCATGCTACCAGAGAGAAATCACAGTGGATCAACTTAACCCCCTCAAAAATGAGGGCAAGTATGTGTTTATAATAATGTTCACAGTTGAGGATCTTAAGTTGCATCGTGAACAATTCTTAGCAAAAGGATAGGGGAAAAGTTTCCACAATAGAACATGCCTTTCTAACAGCCTGTAAGTGGCAGATATGTTTTTACACAGATCATGCAAAACTCCCACTATTTCTGCATGCAGTCTCTAGATCAACCTCTGATTAATGGATGTGACCAATTCTCCCTCAGTAATAAGCCGTGGATACAGCCTTCGTTGGGAACTATTCTCCAGCGATTCTGCTACGCAGCTACAGATCTGACAAGTCACATGCTATCCCCTCTTAAATATGGGATAGCACAAATTTTCTTTAAGTATTGCCTGTGATAGATATTCTATGCACTGTCAGACTGTAGTCATTAATTTGAATCAATCTTAAACGTTATTGCTGAGATGTGGTTTGCAGTATTATTCATGAGAATATAGAGTTTGGACTGTTGCTGAGTCTTTGAATTACTGGAATTTAGACTGTACCAGCAGAGAGGCATAAACTTACTGTAAAAAATCCTAGAAGGGCAGAGAAAGTGTGAAGGGCACTATGTGGCTTCCGTCACATAGATTTGAAAATTAAGTGACTCCAGCAAAATGAAGAAGTTTCCCGATTTTTCTCCCATGAGCACCAAGTGACACTTTAACCCACAGAGGGAACAAAAGTCCTTGTGACACTCAGTAATAGAGCAGCAGACTGTTTTAACCAGAGCAGAGAAACTTGCAGAAAGTCCAAAGGCATATAGGAGCCAAAATAAACACTAGCCAGAATGAATGAAAGATGTTGATTCCCAGAGCTTGAGGGCACTGAGAGGGCTTAGAGTGGCAGGTTGGTGAAGGAGGGCTTACCTGATTTGAGGCTCATGGTCCACCGCCTCAGTGAAGAAAGGGAAAAGGAGCTTTGAAATAACAGTAACTAATACTCGTGTAGTGCTTTGTAGTTTATAAAGCCAATTTCCGTACAACCTCAACTGCCCTACAAATTAGTGGTGCATTATTATTTATTGTCTACATTTTATGGGTGAGAAGATGAGATTCAGACAAGTGAAATAACTTACTCAAGGTCACTTCTTTATTTAGTGTCAAAACTATGACCAGGACTCAAGTCTTTTTTTATGCTTTCTCACTATATCAAATAATTTCCCATTTAGTAACATGCATGTATAGCCATGTCATTAGTTCTATTTAAAAAACGAATGGGAAATGTTTTATATGAAGCCTATCTCTATATGTTAAATCAGTGATAGGTGCTATATTAATACACTGAATAAATGTGCCAAAGTCAGAGGCCCAGTCTTTCAATAAAGAAATTACCTGTTTCCATTTTTGCTCCTTGTCACGCTCCTGTATTTAACATTGGATTTCATCTGCCATCTAGTGGAATTTTGACAACTTACAGGTTACCTGTTAAAATAGCATTCCCTGCATTAGGTTGTCCAATCTGTTTCTGAAATATAATCAAAGTCTTCATCTTCACCATATTTAAACACATTTATGTGACAGATGCTTTCTTTTCTCAAAAATTAGTAAGTTTTCTGTCATCCTGAGTTTTGGTACAGCGTTGTTCTTGACTAACATGCTGTGTGACCTAGGACAATTATCTTTTCTAGGAAAATTGTCTTTTCTTTTCTTTTCTTTTTTTTTTTTTTTTTGAGACGGAGTCTTGCTCTGTCGCCCGGGCTGGAGTGCAGTGGCCGGATCTCAGCTCACTGCAAGCTCCACCTCCCGGGTTTACGCCATTCTCCTGCCTCAGCCTCCCGAGTAGCTGGGACTACAGGCGCCCGCCACCTCGCCCGGCTAGTTTTTTGTATTTTTTTTAGTAGAGACGGGGTTTTCACCGGGTTAGCCAGGATGGTCTCGATCTCCTGACCTCGTGATCCGCCCGTCTCGTCCTCCCAAAGTGCTGGGATTACAGGCTTGAGCCACCGCGCCCGGCCAAAATTGTCTTTTCAAAACTGTTTTCTCTATCACACACTGAAGTCATTTAAATATGGGATAGCACAAGTGAAGTCACTTTCAGCAGTGAAAGGTTTGACTCTACTATACCTTTATTTAATAAAGTATTTACAGCATAGTAAAATATAGTAATTGATATAGTAAAAATCACTATGATTTTTAAACATCTATATTTTCCCTTTATTCCCCATACCTAACTATTCCAAACCCCTAATCAGAGCATTCCTATGGATCAGTGAGTGATTAGAGAGACATAATTATGTGAAAAAAATCAGAAATTGATGACATATATCACATATATCATGAGAAAGAAGATTTGAAAATACCCATTGAGTGAACCATTTAATCTGTGTTAGAAAAAAAAGAATAATGTAGATGTTTATAAATTTTAGTAGATCATCACATAAAATCTCATTTATCTTCACAATAGCTCTGTGAGGCCATTAAAGCAAGTGTGTGATCACTATTTGACAATGAGTAAACAGAGGAACAGAAATATTTATTGACTTGATCAGTCTCACAATGACGAGAAGTTGTAGAAAATGAATTAAAACTCAGGTTGGTGTTATGGTGTCACTGCCTGCAGACCCGCAGCAGCATGATCACCTGAGAGTTCATGGCCAGTACAGAATCTGACAGTATTTTAGATCTATGTAATCAGAATCTGCATTCTGACCACATACACAGGTGATATAATGTCCATTAAAGTTTGAGAAGCATTGGTCAAGCCCAGGATATCTAAAGCCAGTGATGTAATATTCGAGGAGAGTTTCAATTTTAATCTGAACAAAAGCTTAAATGGGACACTCAAGTGAGAGGACATATTTCAAAATAAATCTTATATGCAAAATATTAAAATGTCTTGAATAACTTCAGACTTGAAAATATAATCAGTGAGTTTCTAGAGCAACAATACAATTTTCTTTGCTTAGGGATAACTTTCTATGATACTATATTATAACTAGCCCAAGCTTTTCAAAATATTTAGAATTTTCAAGATCAAAACACTATGTTTAACTCAATTCCTTAAATTTATAGATGAAGCAATAAAGTCCAATAATAAAATTATCAACAGTTGGACTAAATTTGAAGCTCCTGTCTATCGGTCTTATGCTCTTTAACAGCACTTCCCCCCTTACATATGGCATATGGACTATAATTTGTCTGGATGACCATTTCCCGAAGTCTGCCCTGCAGAACGCCAGTCCTGCAACTAGCTCTGCAAAAATATGTTTGAAAAATATTGCATAACATAGCTCCTTCATGGAGATCCTCAGCATATTCTCATGACAAATGAGAGGTACTGTCATAAAGGAATCATTTTAACCCTTTACCTTAGTTAACCGAGCAAAAAATGCTCTCACTTCCTCTCTGATGTCCCCTTCTGCTATTTTTTAAAGTTTATTTTATATATTTAAGTTATATAACATGATCTTATGGGATACATACACATAGTAAAAGTGTTATTACAGTAAAGTAAATTAACATTCTTCATTTCACAGTTACCCGTTTTTGTTTTGTGGCAAGAATGATAAAAATCTCATTTAGCATGAATCCCTTAAACACAGTACAACTTTATTTCCTAGTGTCTTCATGTTGTACATTCGTTTTCTAGATTTGTTCGTCCTATGTATCTGCTACTTTGTATGCACTAACCTACAACTCCGTATTTCCTTATTTTTATTCACCCCTGCAGTGGAAGTAACCACTGTTTCGTTTTCTGTCTCTCTATATTTTTTTCTAGACTAGCTAATGGTTGTCAATTGGTTTTCAAAAAACAAAAAAACAAAAAAACAAAACACTTCTAGTTTTATCAGTTCTTTCCATGGTTTTTCTATTCCCTATTTATTTTTACTCTGATTTTTAAAATTTTCTTTATTCTGCAAATTTGGGGTTTAGTATTTTTTCTAGTTCCTTGAAGTGCAAGGCTAGACTATTCGGAAACTTTTTTTTAATGTAAGCATATATTACGATACACTTCCCTTTTAAAACTACTTTTGCTGGTATCCAACCGGTTTTTGTATGTGGTATTTCTATTGTTTGTCTCAAGATGTTTATAAATTTCCTTTTTGATTTCTTTTTTGATCCATTGGTTGTTCAGGAGCATGTTGTTTAATTTCTACATATTTGTGACTTTTCCAATATTCTTCATGTTACTGATTTTAGTTCCTTATCATTGTGGTCTGAAATGATGCAAGATATAATTTAGATCTTTTTAAATTTGTTAAGACTTGTCTCGTGGACTGTGTGATCTGGTTTGGAGGATGTTCCATGTGCACTGGAGAAAAGTGGATATTCTGCTGCTGTTGGATGCAAAGCTCTGTATGCCTATGAGGTCTATTTAATCAAAAGTACAATTTAAGTCCAGTATTTCCTCAAGTTTCTGTCTTGTTTATATATCCATTGATGAAAGTGAGATAATAAATTCCCCCACTATTATGGTATTGCTATCTGTTTCTACCTTCATGTCCGTTAATATTGGCTTTACGTCTGTAGGTGCTTAAATGTGGTGTGCACATACACTGACAATGTCTTCTAGATGAATTGACCCTTTATCATTAAATCATAACCATCTTTGTCCCTTGCAAAAGTTTTTACTTGAAGTTTTTCTTTTCAGATGTAAATATAACCACACTTGCTTTCTTTTGATTATCATGTTCATGAAATATTTTCTTCCATCCTTTTACTTTCAGGTTGTGTGTGTTCTTAAATCTTAAGTGGCTATCTTGTAGACAACATACAATTGGATCATTTTAAAATCTATTTATCCATTCTATTGATCAGAGAATTGAATCCATTTACAGTCAGTGTTATTATTAATAGGTAAAGACTTACTGATATTTTAAAATTTCATTTTGTTTGTTTTATAGATTTTTTTTGTTCCTTCCTTTCTCGTGATTTGTGATTTGATAATTTTCTGAAGTGTTAAGCTTTGATTTTTCTAGTTATCATTTGTATATCTGCTATCTTTTTTTGTTTTGTTTTGTGGATACCAGTAGGCTTATGTATAAAATCTTTTAGTTAAATTTTTTTTTTTTTGAGACTGAGTCTCGCTCTTGTTAGCCAGGCTGGAGTGCAATGGCATGATCTCGGCTCACTGCAACCTCCGCCTCTAGGGTTCAAGCAATTCTTGTGCCTCAGCCTCCCGAGTAGCTGGGATTACAGATGCATGCCACAACACCCAGCTAACTTTTTTATTTTTAGTAGAGATGGGGTTTCGCCATGTTGGCCAGGCTGGTCTTGAACTCCTGACCTCAGGCAATTGGCCTGCATTGGCCTCCCAAAGTGCTCAGATTACAGGTGTGAGCCACCATGCCCGTCCTTATAATCTACTTTTTAAAGCAGATAACATCTTAATTTCTGTTGAACATAAAAGCTCTAGACTTTTGTCCCCCCCATCACCACAATTTGTTTTTAATGTGAAAATTTACATCTTTTTATATTGTGTATTTAATAACAACTTATGATAGTCTTAGTTATTTCTGACCATTTTGACTTTTCATCTTTATATTACAGAATTGTATGATTTATACACCATTTCAGTATTGAAATATTCTTTTTTTTTTTTTTTTGAGACGGAGTCTCGCTCTGTCGCCCAGGCTGGAGTCCAGTGGCACGATCTCAGCTCACTGCAAGCTCTGCCTCCTGGGTTCACGCCATTCTCCTGCCTCAGCCTCACGAGTAGCTGGGACTACAGGCGCCGCCACCACGCCCGGCTAGTTTTTTGTATTTTTTAGTAGAGACGGTGTTTCACCGGGTTAGCCAGGATGGTCTCAATCTCCTGACCTCGTGATCCGCCCATCTCGGCCTCCCAAAGTGCTGGGATTACAGGCTTGAGCCACTGCGCCCAGCCTTGAAATATTCTTGATTTGAGTATGTATTTATCTCTACCAGTGAGCTTTATACTTTCATATGTATTCGTTACAGTAATTATTGTCCTTTTGTTTTCACTTTAAGAACTCCCTTAAGCATTTCTTGTAAATTATTCTACTGATAATGAATCCTTCAGTTTGTTCTCATCTATTGACAACTGTGTTGAGTATAGTATTCTTAGCTGAAAGGTTTTTTTTTTTTTTTTTCTTTTATAACTTTGAATATGTCATCCAACTTTCTCCTGGTCTGCAAGGTTTCTGCTGAGAAATTTACTGATAGTCTAATGCAGACTTCATTATATTTGATAGCTTTTTTAAATTTAAGTTCTGGGATACATGTGCAGAATGTGCAGGTTTGTTACATAGGTATACATGTGCCATGGTGATTTGCCGCACCCATCAACTCAGCATCTACATTAGGTATTTCTCCTAATGCTATCCCTTTCCTACCCCACCACCCACTGACAGGTCCCGGTGTGTGACGTTCCCCTCCCTGAGTCCATTGTTCTCATTGTTCAGCTCCCACTTATGAGTGAAAACATGTGGTGTTTGGTTTTCTGTTCTTGTGTTAGTTTGCTGAGAATGATGGTTTCCAGCTTCATCCATGTCCCTGCAAAGGACATGAACTCATCCTTTTCTATGGCTGCATAGTATTCCATGGTGTATATGTGCCACATTTTCTTAATCCAGTCTATCATTGATGGGCATTTGGGTTGGTTTCAAGTCTTTGGTATTGTGAATAGTGCCGCAGTAAACAGACATGTGCATGTGTCTTTATAGTAGAATGATTTATAATCCTTTGGGTATATACCCAGTAATAGGATTGCTGGGTCAAATGGTATGTCTGATTCTAGATCCTTGTGGAATCACCACACTGTCTTCCACAGTGGCTAAACTAATTTACACTCCAACCAACAGTGTAAAAGTGTTCCTATTTCTCCACATCCTCTCCAGCATCTGTTGTTTCCTGGCTTTTTAATGATCACCATTCTAACTGGCATGAGATAGTGTCTCATTGTGGTTTTGATTTGCGTTTCTCTAATGACCAATAATGATGAGCTTTTTTTCATGTGTTTGTTGGCTGCATAAATATCTTCTTTTGAGAAGTGTCTGTTCATATCCTTTGCCCACCTTTTGATGTGTTTTTTATTGTAAATTTGTTTAAGTTCTTTGTAGATTCTGCATATTAGTCATTTGTTAGATGAATAGATTGCAGAAATTTTCTCCCATTCAGTAGGTTGCCTGTTCACTCTGATAATAGTTTCTTTAGCTGTGCAGAAGTCCTTTAGTTTAATGAGATCCCATTTGTCAATGTTGGCTTTTGTTGCCATTGCTTTTGGTATTTTAGTCATGAAGTCTTTAGACATGCCTATGTCCTGAATGGTATTGTCTGGGTTTTCTTCTAGGGTTTCTATGGTTTTAGGTCTTATGTTTAAGTCTTGATTTCAAGACTTAAGTCTTGATTTTTTGTGCTGGTTTTTCCTCATCTTTGTGGATTTATCTACCTTTGGTCTTTGATGTGGGTGACCTTCCAATTGGGTTTCTGAGTGGATATCATTTCTGTTGGTGTTGATGCTATTCCTTTCTGTTTGTTAGTTTTCCATCTAACAGGTCCTTCTGCTGCAGGTCTGCTGGAGTTTGCTGGAGGTCCACTCCAGACCCTGTTTGCCTGGGTGTCACCAGCAGAGGCTGCAGAACAGCAGATTGCTGCCTGTTCCTTCCTCTGGAAGCTTCGTCCCAGGGAGAACCCTCCAGATGCCAGCCATAGCTCTCCTTTATGAGGTGTCTGTTGACCCCTGCTGGGAGGTGTTTCCCAGTCAGGATACACAGGGGTCGGAACCACTTGAGGAGTCAGTCTATCCCTTAGCAGAGCTTGAACGTTGTGCTAGGAGATCTGCTGCTCTCTTCAGTGCTGGCGGGCAGGGACATTTATGTCTGCTGAAGCTGTGCCGATAGCTGTCCCTTCCCCCAGGTGCTCTGTCCCAGGGAGATGGGGGTTTTATCTATAAGCCCCTAAGTGGGACTGCTACCTTTTTTTCAAAGATTCCCTGTCCAGAGAGGAGGAATCTGGAGAGGCACTCTGGCTACAGCAGCTTTGCCAAGTTGTGGTGGGCTCTACCCCGTTTGAACTTCCAGCCATCTTTGTTTATACTGTGAGGGGAAAACCACCTATTGAAGCCTCAGTAATGGCAAACACCCCTCCTCCCACCGAGTTCCAGTATCCCAGGTTGACTTCAGACTGCTGTGCTGGCAGCCAGAATTTCAAGCCAGTGGATCTTAGCTTGCTGAGATTCGTGGGGATGGGATCTGTTGAGCTAGACCACTTGGCTCCCTGGTTTCAGCCCCCTTTCTAGGGGAGTGAACGGTTCTGTCTCGCTGGTGTTCCAGGCACCACTGGGGTATGAAAAAATCTCCTGCAGCTAGCTCGGTGTCTGCCCAAACAGCCGCCCAGTTTAGTGCTTGAAACCCAGGACCCTGGTGGTGTAGGCACCTGAGGGAATCTCTTGTTCTGTGGGGGTTGTGAAGGCCATAGGAAAGGCATAGTATCGGGCTGTAGTGCACCATTCCTCATGGCACAGTTCCTCATGACTTCCCTTGGCTAGGTGAGGGCGTTCCCTGACCCCTTGTGCTTCCTGGGTAAGGCAATGCCACACCTTGCTTTGGCTCACCTTCTGTGGGCTGCACCCACTGTCTAACCAGTCCCAATGAGATGAGCCAGGTACCTCAGTTGGAATGCAGAAATTACCCACCTTTGGCGTTGATCCCGCTGAGAGCCGCAGACCAGAGCTGCTTCTACTCGGCCATCTTGCCAAAGTGCCTGATTTGATACTTTTCTATTGTTACTTTTAGAATTCTCTTTGTAATTCACTGTTGACAGTTTGATTGTAATGTGTCTCAGGACAGATTTGTATTGAATCTATTCAAGCACCTTTGAGTTTCATGGATCTGGATGCCCTATCTCTCCTAAGATGGAAACTTCTCAGCAATTATTTCATTAAATAATCTGACTGTCCCTTTCTTTAAGTGTTCTGCTTCTTGAAATCCCATAATATGAATATGTGTTTGCTTAATGGTGTTCTGTAATTCCTGTAGGTGTCTTTACTGTTTTTCATTTTTTCCTTTTTTCTGACTTATTTCAAAAGATGTATCTTTAAATTCAGATTCTTTTTTAAAAGATTGATCCAGTCTGCTGTTGAAAACCATTAATTGTCTCTCTTCCATTGATTGAATTGTTCATCTTCAATATTTCTGTTTGCTTCTTTTTTATGTCATCTATCTTTTTGTTGAATTTCTCATTCAGATCATGAATTGTTTTCTGATTTCCTTGACAATATATATTGTCTTACATCTTGCTGAATTTCCTTAAGATTATTGTTTTGAATGCCTTCTCAGGCAATTCATAAATTTCCATTTCTTTTGGGTTAGTTACTGAAGAATTAATGTGTTTCTTAGATGGTGTCATGTTTCCTGCTTTTTTCTTTTTTATGTGTCTCTCTATTAATGTTTGCATATCTGGTGGTGTAGTCATCTCTTCCAGACTTTCACGAGTGGCTTCTGTAGAGTAAGACTTTCATCTCCAGATACATGAGCATGTATATATGTATGTGTGTACATATGTATGCATGTGACTGTATATATGTGCATGTATATATAATGTGTTTTGTATTTTTCTCCCTTTTGCTGCTTCAAAATCTCATGTGCAACAGAAGTTTTTGCCATGATTCAGAATTTAAGGTTCAGGTTTATCTTCTTGATATCGTACCCATATTTCCTAGAATTCTTAACCTATGTGGAATATGCAGAATCCTTCTATCACATGGCAGCCCTTCTGAGAAGTAGTAAACTTTTCTCTATTTTGGTATTTCCCAAATCCTGTAAGTCACCACTCCAAATATCTAATAGAAAAAAAAAAAAATATGTTCCATCCTTAAGTTTAGAAACATTGGATTAAAAGAATAATGATATATTGGAACATTTATCGTGTTTATATATGTAGCAACCCACACAAATATTTCACCAGTGGACCAAATTTTCCATAAAGTATCTGTTATCATATCCCAAAATTAGTGTTTTAAAGGATACCATATAGTAAACATTGCTAGAGCATATTCTAAATTCTCAAATATCAGGATCTACAAAGTTCAAAATTTATTAGCACAGGTTTTGCATAGGTTATCAGTAGCTCTAAAGACAACCTGAAAATCTTTCAGTTTGGGGGAGGATCTTTTGTTATTTAAAATATGGTAAAACCAATACACTTTTTGCAATAACGTAACTGAAGAAAATCTTTCTTCTCATATCTCATGTCTCAAATTTGTGACCTGGCGGTGCCCTCTACACAGTCACTCAAGAAGCCAAGCTGATGGCAGTCTGTGATCTCTTCTGTCAGTTATTGCAACAGTTGACAAAGATGTGAAAGCTGTTCAACGCCCCTGATGTTCATTGCCTGATACTTCCATCCACAGACAACTGGCCAGTATTTATTGCATTATTACTTTTAATTGTAGGAGTCTGAAATATGCAGGGGGCAGAAAAGATTAAGGACCACTGCTGTCTCTGCAACAGCTAAGAGTGCTCCTTAAATTCTTTTTATGAGCAAAGTTTTCATGGCATTAACAGATGACTCCTGTAAGTAATGATAGATTAGCACCAACGTTTTAAGATGTTGAATAAAGTTTGCCAGATAATGAAGTATTGAATATAAAGAAAGATTAAATAGTAAGATATCTGACATGTAAGAGTGAGAGAAGACTGTTAGAATAGCATAGCAGGAAATTAAAGGAATATTTGGTGTTCTGCTTACAAAAAGTATCTGTGTAGTCCAGAAATGTATCATGTGGTACACAAAGATAAAACAATGCAGTCAATACTATAGTCAGATGATTAAGGTAAGCATGTCAGTGAAAGCCACAGAATAGGGATCACCATCAGTGTTTCAAATATTGGGTATTTATATGTATCCCTTATTGGCCTAGGAATTTTATAATCATGCATCAAATAAATGTATGGCTATCTTGCAGTAATTAAAAAGAGAAGTCAGGAAATAAATGAGAAGCAAGCAGAATAGTAACAACCAAGTTTTTTTTTTTTTTTTTTAATGTACCCTGCCTTCCTAAGTAATTATTCTTAAGGAAAAGGAATCCATGGTCATAAAACTTTACTAAACACTGAACACTAACTTTTCCTCTTAGATATTTATAGTACAGTAAAGGCTCTGAGAAGCCTTCTAAGAAGACATCAATTTAATGTTTTTAACTGAATTTACCAAACTTTTTTCATAAAGCTAGAAAGGGCAAAATAATTAACCAAATATCACACCTGGAATACTGTTGGAAAAGACAGTTGTCCCTGGGCTTATTTTCCTACTTGTCTTGCTGCGTATGCCCAGAAAGGAAGGTCCTAATTTCTCCTTGCCTGGGTCTATTCTTTGGTATATGTTTCTAGTGATAAACTAGGAGGGATGAAGCAATGTCTCAGCCCTACTCTTAAACAAGAGGATGGTTTGCTTACTGCTTTTCCTCAAAGTGCTGGATTTTGGAACCTCGGTGTTCCTCAGCTGTGATACAAACCCACAAGTTGTGGAGCATGGACCTGGGCCCTATTGCGTGGCCCCTATAAGACTTAAAGTGGGGGCAACTGATGGAAAAGACACTGATGCTCATGTTTTTACTGTGCTGTAAATAACAAAGTCTTCTGTTTTCGTCCCGGGATTATCATGTGTATTCTGCCAACATCCATGACATAGTACAAACTAACTAATTGGTAGGGTAAATTCAAATCCAGGACATCCATTATCTTCACAACATGGTAATGTTCAACATTCAGCACTTTCCTGAAGATTGAGTACTTTGAACAATTTTTCCAGGGCTACTTATTTGGGGAAAGGAGAAATGTCAGTTATTAAGCCATCAATTCATAGTCGCTATGATTTATCAAAGTTGCATGGTCTTAACATTTGAGTGCTTACTCTATTTCATTCACTGTTAGAAGCACTTTAAATGCATTAACTAATTTAATCCTCAGAGCCACTCTGTAATAAAGATGCTAGTATCTTCATATTACAGAGGAAGAAACTAAGACACAGAGGGGTTAACTTTCTCAAAAGTACATAGTGAAGCATGGGCCTGGAATTCAAACCCAGCTACGAGAAATAAATGTGTATTCATCACACTAAGAAAAAAGAAATGTAACCTAGGGATTTTATATTTAGTCAATGTAGAAACCAGAACAATTATAATAGAGGTAATAATAAAAGACCTAATTGAGAAAGTATTTTTTAAAATACAAAAACCTAAAGTTACAAATGTCTTTCTATAAAAAGAAAAGTAAATCAAAATTTTAAATGTTCAACAAGTATAAAGAATATTTGAGGAGATGGGAGTGCCCTGCCAATTCAAGATTTAAACAGTTCATTTATTATTATTATTATACTTTAAGTTCTAGGGTACATATGTACAATGTGCACATATGTTTGTTACATATGTATACATGTGCCATGTTGGTGTGCTGCACCTATTAACTTGTCATTTATATTAGGTATTTCTCCTAATGTTATCCCTCCCCCCTTCCCCTACCCCACGACAGGCCCCGATGTGTGATGTTCCCCACCCTGTGTCCAAGTGTTCTCATTATTCAATTCCCAACTATTAGTGAGAACATGCAGTGTTTGGTTTTCTGTCCTTGTGGTAGTTTGCTCCGAATGAAGGTTTCCAGCTTCATCCATGTCCCTACAAAGACGTGAACTCATCCTTTTTTGTGGTTGCATAGTGTTCCATAGTGTTTATGTGCCACATTTTCTTAATCCAGTCTATCATTGATGGACATTTTGGTTGGTTCCAAGTCTTTGCTATTGTGAATAGTGCCGCAGTAAACATACGTGTGCATGTGTCTTTATAGCGGCATGATTTATAATCCTTTGGGTATATACCCAGTAATGGGATGACTGGGTCAAATGGTATTTCTAGTTCTAGATCCTTGAGGAATCACTGCACTGTCTTCCACAATGGTTGAACTAGTTTACAGTCCCAGCAACAGTCTTCTCCACATCCTCTCCAGCACCTCTTGTTTCCTGACTTTTTAACGATGGCCATTCTAATTGGTGTGAGATGGTATCTCATAGTGGTTTCGATTTGCATTTCTCTGATGGCCAGTGATGAGCATTTTTACATGTATCCGTTGGTTGTGTAAATGTCTTCTTTTGAGAAGTGTCTGTTTATATCCTTTGCCCACTTTTTGATGGGGTTGATTTTTTTCTTGTAAATTTGTTTCAGTTCGTTGTAGATTCTGGATATTAGCCCTTTGTCAGATGAGTAGATTGCAAAAATTTTCTCCCATTCTGTAGGTTGCCTGTTCACTCTGATGGTATTTTCTTTTGCTGTGCAGAAGCTCTTTAGTTTAATTAGATCCCATTTGTCAATTTTGGCTTTTGTTGCCATTGCTTTTGCTGTTTTAATTCAACAGCCCTTCATGCTAAAAACTCTTCAATAAACTAGGTATTGATGGGATGTATCTTAAAATAATAATCGCTATTTATGACACACCCACAGCCAATATCATACCGAATGGGCAAAAACTGGAAGCATTCCCTTTGAAAACAGGCATAAGACAAGGATGCCCTCTCCCACCACTCCTATTCAACATAGTGTTGGAAGTTCTGTCCAGGGTAATCAGGCAGGAGAAAGAAATAAAGGGTATTCAGTTAGGAAAAGAGGAAGTCAAATTGTTTCTGTTTGCAGATGACGTGATTACGTATTTAGAAAACCCCATCGTCTCAGCCCAAAATCTCCTTAAGCTGATAAGAAACTTCAGCAAAGTCTCAGGATACAAAATCAGTGTGCAAAAATCACAAGCATTCCTATACACCAATAACAGACAGACAGAAAGCCAAATCATGAGTGAACTCCCATTCACAGTTGCTTCAAAGAGAACAAAATACTTAGGAATCCAACTTACAAGGGATGTAAAAGACCTCTTCAAGGAGAACTACAAACCACTGCTCAAGGAAATAAGAGAGGACTCAAACAAATGGAAGAACATTCCATGCTTATGGATAGGAAGAATCAATATCATGAAAATGGCCATACTGCCCAAGGTAATTTATAGATTCAATGCCATCCCCATCAAGATACCAATAACTTTCTTCACAGAATTGGAAAAAAACTAAAGTTCTTCAATCAAAAAAGAGCCTGTATTGCCAAGATAATCCTAAGCCAAAACAACAAAGCTGGAGGCATTACACCACCTGACTTCAAACTATGCTACAAGGCTACAGTAACCAAAATAGCATGGTGCTGGTACCAAAACAGAGATTAGACCAATGGAACAGAACAGAGCCCTCAGAATTAATACCACACATCTACAACCATCTGATCTTTGACAAATCTGACAAAAACAAGAAATGGGGAAAGGATTCCCTATTTAATAAGTCATGCTGGGAAAACTGGCTAGCCATATATAGAAAGCTGAAACTGGATCCCTTCCTTATACCTTATAAAAAATTAATTCAACATGGATTAAGGACTTAAATGTTAGACCTAAAACCATAAAAACCCTAGAAGAAAACCCATTCAGGACATAGGCATGGGCAAGGACTTCATGACTTAAACAATTCTTAATCACTGGGATAATATTAAGCAGAATACTTTCATTTAGATGGTAACCTGGGCTTGTAATCCCCAAAAGTGAAGAGTTCCATTCCTGGCATGGCAAAGAAATTCAATCAACTAAAGAACTTCTATTTTTAAGTAGCCCCAATTCTGAATGGCATAACCTTTATATAGCTCTGATAGGCTAATACAATAGGAAATTTTCAGACTAACCAAGTCACTCAAATATTTATCCATTGTATCAAAATCTACAAAGTTCCAGCACCTTCTGGTCTAGGAAACAACAAACTATGGCTTGTGTGCCAAATCCAGCATATATATATATATTATATATATATATATAATATATAACATATATATTATTAGAATTATTATATATATATATATAATCTATCTTGGAACACAGCCATGACCATTTGTTATATATTGTCTGTGGCTATATTTGTGCTAAAATGACAGTGCCAAGTAGTTGTCATAGAGCCTGTATGGCCTATACAGCCTAAAATATTTTCTATTTGGTCTTTTACAGAAAGTTTGCCAATAACTGTTTTCTTGCTTACATTTTTGTCAGATAAATATTTTATTCAATGTGTATATCAAGCTGAGTCAAATGTAGTTTTAATGTTTAGAATGGAACCCTACTATTAATACATACTGAACTTACAGAGTTTTTGTTAGTAGATAGTTCTACAGTGTGGCAATGAATTATAATAGTTCACTATAAAAGTTTAACTAATTTGATGGTATCAATGATTAAACCCACACATCAACTCACCCATTTCATAATTACCTTTAGAGACCTTCTCTTCTCTTAAGGACTACAGGACTTTCTCTACTACATTTCCCAAGATAGACCTTGCTAACTCTTTTGGCCTTTTGTCCACACAGATCTTAGATCTGTCTATGCATCTTTCTTAACCAATTCAAGACTTTTTCAACTAAGTGATTTCAAGCAATTATCAAATGATTGGTAAAAAAAAAAATGTATTTGCCATTCGGGCCTTAGACTGCATATGATATTTATAATTCATTATTTAGTTAGCAAGCCTGCTGTACTTCATATTTTGAATGCTGAATTATAAGCAAACTTTTTAAATTTAAACCCAACATGAAAAACATAGTTGTTGCATTGTAAATTACTTAGAGGGAATGTTAGCCTCCCTCTAAGTACACTACCAGGCACTATCCGAGAGCTCTGTCCTAAAGGAACAAAAAAATAGTAGAACAACTCAAGATTATTAAATATCACAATTTATTGATCAACTTTCAAATACACAGTGAGAAGCTAGGGCAAAGAGAAAACAGATTTACAAGTTTAGGACAGAGTACCAAGGAAGGTGGAAGTCCCACTATATATGAATCCTGAAGTACGTAATATTAATATGTTCTGTCTCTCTGTTGCATCAACTTTCTCTTTTAATGGTGAGGATACTAAAACCAGATTTGGAGTATAAGCATGGAAGTCCAAAATACATGAGGGGTCTGGTGTCAAAATTAATTCTTGCTATAATGGAGAGACACGGGGGAAGGTATACCTGGTCACAGCTGGGAACCAGAGGCCTGCTGAACAGATGTGTCTGTCGTTTGTTTTCTTCGTGTTGCCAGCAGGGGGACAAGTGGGATACCTCTTTGACCCATATAAATGTAGCATGTTATGCACATTTAGTGGCTTATGTATATTTGACGATTCCATCTCTTCCTCTGTTCAATAAATGCTTTCCTTGATATCTGACATGTTACTCTACTTCCTTAAACTTAGTTTCATCTATGCTTGTCATTTGTTTCCTTTATTAGCAAAGCCAAATGTCCTTAAATAATATGGAAAACAGAAATAGCAAAGCAATACTTTCCAGCAAAATATTATCTGCCAGAGAAATTTCAGAGTCCAAGTAATCCTACTGTCCATTTGATTACTCTGCTGATGCCCCTGTGGCTGACTTGTACTTCTACTAAACACACTGTGAATATGCTGGCTGCAGGGCTAAGATGGAAAGGCAATGAAAGTGGATAAAGAAACATTCCTAAATTAACCAGTATGGATATAGTTTCACAAACTCATCACAGCATTTAAAAATAATTTTTCAGATATCTATGAGGACATTGCAACATTAACCTATGTTGATATTTCAAATTGGTTCTGCTCTCAAATAGACTACTGCGCCCTAGTCTATATCCAAAGATACATAAACCCTTTTCATGTGTATTTCCATTCTAAGATGATTCCATAGAAGTCTCCAATAACTGAATTATTTAATGCTAATGTGGCAGAGTATGTGAAATTACCCACCACTTACTTCAGAGCCTTCTCTGTTATGTAGGTTTCTCTTTCCACAAATGCCCAAGTCCTCAACTGTGTGGAATGAAGACAGGATTAGGGCAGAGGAACACCTGCCAAACTGGCATTTTAAGCCTAGGTAGTCCCAAGTTCAGCTCTCTCATACTGGCCTCATTCACTCTTTGTTTTAGAGACAGGGTTTCACTCTGTTGCCCAGGCTGGAATGCAGCGGTGTGATCGTAGCTCACAGCAGCCTGAAACTCCTGGGCTCAAGGGATTCTCCTGCCTCAGCCTCCCAAATAGCTGGGACTACAGATACAGGCCATCACATGCAACTAATTAAAAAAAAAATTTCTTTTTCTTTTTTTTGTAGAGACAGGGTCTTGCTATGTTGCCCAGGCTGGTCACAAACTCCTGTCCTCAAGCCATACTCCCAACTTGGCCTCCCAGCATGCTGGGATTACATGCATGAGACACTGTGCCCAGCCTTACCTCATTCACTTCTATATAACAGTATAGACTTTCTCCACTGTAAATACTCTTCTTTGAATTTTCTTCTCTTTATCTCCTGCCTTGCTTCTGCTCCCTACTCCACTACAGACACGCAGCAAGCAGACCATCTAGCAATCTAACTCAGTTTTGTGCTCAGAGTAAAACTCCAGTGCTATTATTCAGTATACATTTATAAAACAGAAAGCTACTCAATCCTGAAGAAGCGCTTTATTCAGATGAATAATTTTTATCTCAAAGTCTAGGACCTGTCTCCAATTTTAGTATCCCTTATCTGCTCCTAACCTATCCCTTACTTTACATGTAGCAAATATATTTGTCATTAATACTGTCAAGTAGATCAAATAACACATTCCAGCAAATCAAAGGAGTATAAAGTTTAATACCACTTCACCCTCTACTCTGCCATATAGATTAGCTTTATTACTGTTTGAAAATGTCATTTACAAGCTCAACAGGGCAAATTATAAAACTTAGTGGAATATTTATAGCAACATTTTCAGGCCTGATGAACTTCCCCCTCATCTCAGTATGCTTATGTCCTTCTGTTAATACATCAAAATAACACCAGCAACAGGTCAAATAAAACTCTTACAGCTAGTCAAACTTCAGTGGCTTAAATCAGGGCTTTTCCAAAAGTTCATGTATCTGTGAATTTCTTAAAGATTCCTGTTAAACTGTGGATTCTGATTCAGTGGTTCTCAGGACCAGAGATTCTGCATTTTTCACAGATTCCCAGGTGATGTTGAGGCTGTTCATCTAAGATTCATGTAATTAAAGCAAAATTTTAAAATATTTATATTAATCCTAGCTATGTCACAGCTCCATGAGTATGTAGAATGAAATGTTTTGCAATGTGTAGATTATACTACTAGCATCTGGGAACAGTTGGAAAAACGAAACAGGAGTGATATGTAAAAAAGTCATGAAAGGATAATAGCTCATATAAAACTGTAGTAACAATATCAAACAATATGGAAGTCAACTACGTTCAAAAATAAAAATATAAAGCAAAACCATTTTTCTAATAACAAAAGTATTTATTTTCAGAAATATTTTAAAATTCACTTTACCTTTGAACCACAAAAGGAAAAAGCAGAGTGTTCCTTTTATGTATTTGATACAAATATAAAACATAACTCAGTTTTAGTTCATTAGCTCAGCTCGGTGAAAATAGCTCAGGAAAAATCAGTCATAGGTAATACTGTTGGTATATGCAGGAAACCACAAGGGACAACATTGAGTTCAAAATCCACTTAGAATTGTAGACAGGCCACAAGAGGCAGGTGAAGAGAGCAGCCAAAGAGTCACTAATACATTGGACTTCAAACAGAAAAACTGAAATGTCGGTTGGTACACACCTCAAACAGAAAAACTGAAATGTCGGTTGGTACACACCTAAAACAAACTCCAACTAGAAAGATAATTATGTAGCTCAGACATTGATAACAGGTTAAGAAATTTGTACATGTTTACTTTTTTTTTTGAGATAAGAGTCTCGCTCTGTCACCAGGCTGGAGTGCAGTGGCGTGATCTTGGTTCACTGCAACCTCGGCTTCCCAGGCTCAAGCGATTCTCCTGTCTCAGTCTCCAGAGCAGCTGGGACTACAGGCATGGGCCACCACACCCCGCTAATTTTTGTATTTTTAGTACAGACGAGGTTTCACCATGTTGGCCAGAATGGTCTTGATCTCCTGACCTCATGATCCACCTGCCTCAGCCTCCCGAAGTGCTGGGATTACAGGCGTGAGCCACCATGCCTGGCCATGTATACATCTTAACACGAATATTTTCAGAGAGAACCATTGTGTGCATAGCTGTATTTTTTTCTTGAAATGATACCCACCTTCACCCCTTTCTGTCGGAACCGAAAGCTACATAGCTTCTTCTATTTCTTCATGCACTTGTTAGAAGCAATATGCATTAACCTATTTTCCGATGCTGTTGATTCTCTAATCTGTTAATCAATTTGCAGATGCTATTGATTTTCAAACCTGTTATGAGTAACTGCTATAATTCTGTGGTTAATAACCAACTTTGGAAAGAAAATGTGCTTCTACCAAAGGATACAATTTTTCTAAGACTAAAACATATAAATTCATCCATGAGCAATTGCAAGTGTCCAAACATTTACCCTTTCTGAGCAACATTCACTTCACCAGGGCAAAACAAAGTCACACATGTAACATATTCCCCAAATTGCCCCACTCCTACCACAGTGCACATGCGTGTGCACACACACATTTCCAAACCCCAGATTTCATGTAACAAAACCTCCCCTTCTTTAAGTAATTGTTTCTCCTACTGCATATTTTTAATCTCGTTGTCTTTGTGTATGAATTCTTTCCTCTTGTATTCCTTTTACAGAATTTGAGAAATGAAACAATGAGGAATGATAAACATTATACATGTATTCAAACAATATTAAAGACATATAGGTCAAAACCTTTTCTGATATCTAAATGCTATGAGATTATCCCTGTATTAAGATCTGAGTAATGATTAGTCATAATATACAGGTCAATATGTATATTCTCATCCAATTATCTTTAGAAGATTCTACATTATATAACTCAGCCCTACATGTCTTGATGATTAAGAAAAAAAACTTTATATTAGAGGGACATGTCCACAAATATCCTAATATTCTAATGCAAATAAAACTTGTATTATCAGAATAACATGTCTACAATGTTATCTTACGCATTAATATCTTGGACAGATACTTTTATCCTCCCAGTTAAAAGGAGAGGCACTAACTATGCTTTACGCACCTTCAGAGATTCAAAAGATCTTTCCAAACAGGTAGAATCTTGGTTTGTGGCTTTTCCATAGGAATGCTCAGCATTTACCCTGGCAGCTTTCATAAGGAGGCTAAGTTATTTTCAATTTTAGTATCCAAACAGGCCAGTTACTACTCCTTTGTCCTGTATCCTTCTGTGAGTAAAACACAAGATAGAATTTGGTTTGTCTTCCCTTTCTTTTTAGGAGGACTAACGCTCTCAGAAATAAATGAACCCCTGCTAAAGAAAGCAGGGTTACCTATTAATGTGTCTCCTTATGAAAAAGCAAAAACCCTTACAATTGTCCTACTGCTGTAAAGGATGAAACCAAATGTCTTTTTTGTTCTTCAATTAACTTAAAAAATTAGCCTAGAGTGGTCAAAATTTAGAAAGCATATTTCAGCAAGAACTATGGATTTATAAAGAAATGTGGATTTAGATAAAATATACTTCGGACGGAAAATGAGGATAAACATTTTATGATACAACAGGAACTAGAAAATGCACAGGAATTTAAGGAAGAACATTTTTTAATGATTGAAACCAGTCTTTATGAGGCGATTATGATGCAAAAAATATTACAATGAATAATGCATAGTCTATTCTTTGTAATATTTCATACAATAATTCCTTTATCATTTACATCTCAATGCTAGGAAAGCATTCTGAAGATGCCAAGCATAAGTTGCAACTGAGTACAAAAAACAGCAAAATTTACTCTATTATTTCCAGAAGAATTGCAGAACAGAGAATAAAAGTCCTTAAAATATGAATAGCTAAGGTGTGCTAAAATGTTGTCCATTTGCATGATCAGTGACAAAATATATAAGCCCATAAAGAAAAGAGTTATACTTGCTGTATGAAGGAATTCATAGAGAAATATGAGTCATAAGCGAATTATTTATAAATGTCTTTCAAAATATTTGGTGTGCATGAAATGCAATATGCTGATGGTCCTGGAGACTGTTGCAATTGAAAGATGATGGTGTTTTCCCCTGGATGAGGATGACAGGAATGCAGGGCCTAGGATTTGTTGAGAATGTCCACTCTTCTGAATTGGCCACCCAGAAACCAATTATTGAATCAGAACAACACAAAGAAACTCGTTTGTGCTTGAGCCAGGTCTGTAGAAATGGAAATCAATTCAGTTGTGGAAATGATGAATTTTAAAAGCTGCTGGAGTTTTTTGTGCAAGGTAGAGATTTTCATAACATCTCAATAATCCTTTTGAAATGTGCAGTTGCTTAATACAAAAAAAGAAATAGTGCCACCATTTCTTCAACTAAAAGATAAGGTGTGCTTTGTAAAAGTAAAGCATATCCAATTTTCATCCTGTAGGTCAGTATTACCCAGGGTCATGACGTAGCTGGTGCATAAATGTGAAGAATCATTTGCTGCCTGTAAAGTGGAGGAAATAGTACTAATCAGAAAGCAGTGGAATATTACAACGAATAATACTTAAATTTTATATCTGAGATATCATACTTTTTATTAATCAATCAGTTCAATTTCTCTAGCTGCAGAGAGAAGTTCTCTAATGGGCTTCACCAATAAGACAAAACACATTCCTATTCCAGAAAGGCACATAAAAAGGGTGCTTCTCAACCCTCAAGACCAGCACACACCAGACCAGGTAGCTAGAGTCCATCTGCCCTGGACCAGCATTTCCATACCCTTCAGACCAACTTCCATGTAAAGGTGTATGTACTACTTTCAAAAGGACCATTGGGTTATTTTCCTTGTGACCCCCTGAGTGAAACCACACATTAGCTCCGCCATCTTACACTTTGCTCCTTCTTGCATACCTGTCTTCTTACTTGTTCCTATTGTTCACAAATCTGCCCAAAGATATAATTTTTATAATATTAAAAGCTGAACTTTGCTTAAGCAATCTACATCTTTTGTGATTCTTCTAAATCTAGTAAATCAAGTAATCAACAGTTTATTCTCTGCTTGTAAAAAAAAGGGCAGTAATTTTTCCTTATAAAAATCAAATATATGAGCAAAACGAATATATTCATTGACAAAGTTGCTCCAGCAAGCCTTGAATTTTTTATTATAATTTAGCTATAAATAGACCCAAGGAATCTGACATCCAAGCATCATTAAGCAATCATAAAATGTAATTTTAATTCTGAATACTTAAAAACATCTTTGTGACTTCTACATTTCCTTTTATTAAGTATGCTTTCCCATTAGGACAAGTTTTTTTTGTTATTTTGTTTTACTTTTCAGTGGATGATCTCTTCTATTACATAGTCATACAAATACCTTTGTTTAGTCGTAATTTGTCAGTAGGCTAATGACAGGTATTGAAAGTAATATTTAATGTTTTATAATGTAAATATTTTAGGCTAGCATTTTGAAGACATTCTGTCCAAATAGTTTGGAGGCAGAATTATTGTCTTTTTGGTGACTAAATAGTGGTAGAAGTGATTAGAACCAAAGATTAGGTTGCCTTCTCAAACACAAGCTCTCAATCTCACAAAAGGAAATTGTGGGTCCCCAGATTCCACTTTAACTGATTTATGCTTTGGTAATAGACAATTCAAATTTATAATTTCATGGAAAACCTCTAGAAGATAGAATGGATGCTGATGAATCCAGGCTATTGGAAAATCATGCAATTGTATTGGGGATTAGATGAGATACAGAATCTTTAGCATGTACTGGCACATAGTAAACAAATAAGTTAAAATAAGTTATTATAGCACATATACTGCTTTTATTTACATTGTCTTGAGGTGAAGAAAAATAGGGAGAAAGTAAAAAGTTCTTCCCTACAGGCGACACAAATGCTACCTGCGATAAATAAAAAAAGGTTCTCCATTTTATGTATAGGAGTGCATGGACAATAATATCTGAAGCACAGAGGCCTAAAGTCTCTCTACAATTCTGCCAAAACTCTTGTACACATCTCTTTTTTCCTCTAAACTCTGAGTACTTGGTTTTACTATGTCAAACACTATTTTCCCCTATTTCCTGATACTATCATATTCAAATTTTCGTTCAGGACTTTTCTGGATTTGGAAAACGCATGGCCAGCATGTCTACATGCAGCAATCCTGTTCTTATGAAACCATTTCCTAGTCAATTATTTTTAAATATCAGATAATTTAATATATAACTAGCTATATAATTGAGAAATGAACCAGTCAATTTTGGACAAGTTTTGCACAAGTGCTATATTTGTGCTAATGTTACAATGGTCACAAGTACATCTTTTATCTCATTTCTCCCAGAATTAAAGATATACTTTAGTGATCTGCTTGATAATATTTATAGGTTTATTTACTTATATTTAAAAATGATTATTGGCTAGACATGTCTAGAAATATATATGGCCTAACTTCTCTTTGATAAAATGAAAACAATATATAAGCTAATATTACTGAAGCAATATTTTTTGGTATGTACTTACTTATTTTATTGGTTTTGATCTGCATGCACAATACGAAATCATAAAAGCAACAAACATCACCACACCAACACTGAGTAAGATCATTTCTATCAGGCCAAGGAGGTTTATTTTTCCAGTTACTTGACTTCTGAACATCTTTGCCTTCTCATCACCAATGGTCCCAGTCTGTAATCAAGTTAATAATCAACATTATTTGGGTATATTAGTAAACAAAATATTCAAACCCTTCAATTGCCTATCACCCTTTTTTCTAACACCTCTATTGGTGTTAGTCATCAGTGTCTACAAGACAAGTCAATGGAATTCCTTTTGCATGTCAAGAAAGGCAATTAAGTGCCAGATAGGGTATAGCACTCTTCAATGTACTAGGATTCATTTGCTCTTCAGAACAATCTCAGAATGATTTCCCAAAGGGTGTTTCACCGTGACAAAGGGTCACCAGTTCCACTTGCTCCAAAGACTTATTCAATGCTTTTCCTACTTTATAGCTAATCAATGCATGGATTTATACTAAAAATCCCTTGTCAGGCAATAGGATAGACTGTCCTAAGACAAATGTTACAACAAGAAAACATGTTTAATAGATGAATTTTTGAAGAAAATCTTATAGGAAATGTTTTCTAAAACCTGAACTTGATATTGTTGTGCAATTAGGTTATCTCAAATAGGTTTAATAAATGTCTACTCATCCATATGGGAAATGGAAATACATATAGCTTTAAATACTATACATTCTTTTGAAACATCAAGAGCTTGTTTATTGCTTTAATAACAGCTGAAAATACAAACCTCATTAAGCCAAAGAATAGGCACAATATAGTTCCTCTTCAGACGCTTTAATACTCTGTAAAATACATTGAAAATAATTATGAACATATAAACTAATATTTATACATAACAAACTTTAAAATAAATGTTCAGAAATTAGTTGCTGTTGCTAATTTGGTTTTGTTCCTGTAATGACTCATGCACATTTTAATATAGTTGTTTTTTACTTCCTTTGCTCTTACGTGTCTTCTAATCACATTGATTTTTTTCCCAAGTATGGATTTTCCCTTTCAATAAATTCTCGGGGGACATTGTCATAGAAATTTTTGGGCAGCTAACAAAATGAGACTATCAAATGCTCAAATAAAACTATTCCAAAATCTGTGCAAGTACCATTTCAATAAACACAAGATATGGTACTAAGCTATAGGTGAAATTTGTCGTAAGCATTTAATAATGATTGTTTGGTGACATTAAGCGAAAGATAATTGATATTGGATGTTCTTTCCACTTACTTACATAGATTTAGTCATGTTCTTACAAGAAGATACTACAGATTTTATCAAAATAACCATTTTCAAGAGACTCACTGAATTTTGTTTGATGGCTTGACCAATAGGTTGATCTGCAGCCGTTTTGCAAATTGTAAAGTGAATCCAGTTATCTAAAAAGAGAACAACTAAATAATTACCAACTTTTTAAAACATTCTTTTATACTATTCAAAAAATTACCAACTTTTTAAAACATTCTTTTATACTATTCAAAACTTATTTTTCTCACAGCAGAAGAGAAGGTAGTAACTTAAGGTTAAACAGGACTACTTGAAACTTTTAAAACTCTCTATATAGTTATATTTATATATACATGCATCCATATAGATACACAATTTATTTGCCCAATTGAATGTCAAGGTTTTAGTTAGATTTGTGATTTACTTGGAATGGTTTAAAGAAATCAACAACAAAATATAAGATCTCAGATAATTCCTGGTCAAATATATATGCTGTTAGAATCCATGTATCATTAGTTATAATACTACTTGTGTTATTGTTTAAACTAAAACATGACTAGTAAAATTCTAGAATTTCATTTACTTTTTGAAAAGGAAAATACAAAAATAAAGATTAAAACTGTTGTGCTATAACAATTTTATACATTTTAACAATAAGTATAGTCAAACTCACATATACTCACTCTTTGAATTTTACATAATATACAATAACTCCTCATATAAGCATAATTTTATATAAATATTTTAAGCTAATTAGAATCACTTCATAAACAACAATAGGAAAAAATCGACCTAAGTTTCAGTAACTTAAAATAATGTGATTCAATAACTATGATTAGTGTTATCTCCAAGATTATTTTTATTTCAATTGTATTGTTTAAAATAGCAACCAAATCAGATCAATAATGTGTTTTCTTACAGGTTCAATATCCAAGTATGTCCTATGTTCTTCTTCATTTGGGTTTAATCCATCAGTAGTTTCTGAAACATCAGGACTTGCATATAGAAAATGAGGAAGTGAAATGTACACAGGTTTCCCTGAAGACAAGTTTTAAGAGTCAATTGGAATTAATAGTTTCCTTCATTTCATATAACACTCAAAAAATATTTCCACAAAACTAAAACTTCTTAAATTAAAAATAAATAAATATTTGGTTTTTAACACGGGTGCGGAAGAATTATGTTAGTTGATTTCTACTGTAAACCCCTTCAGTATTAATTTTAGATATGTAAAGTTTTGTTGATGAACCCAAAGTTTCAACTATATATGGTCAGCTTTCAGGCAGTAATATATCTAGGGACTAAGAATTTATTTAACAGTAGTCTTTTTCTTTCTTCCTCCATACCCATGGTAGTATGATAAATATGTACAGTACAAGCTAGTCTCCAAATTTTATGTTTAACTCTAGCTTTAGATACATACTGAAAATATATTTACCTGTACCATTTTCTAGTGAGAAAAGTTAGAACAATGACAGATGGATAACAGGATGCTCAAAATGTTCTCGGAATTATTTTCATTTCACCCTAAATCTAAAAGCAGCCACAAGGAAATGCTCGTGTGGTTTTAACTAAATTTTGTAACACAAACACAAATGGGACCTTCCCAAAATACAAAATCAGCACTAAAATTTTCTCTGCCACCATTCTGCCCTAATTACTTTCTTACTTTAATTTTAAATTTTGCTTGCAAAGGGATTTTGGTTAAAGGTCTCATTTTAAAGAATATCACAAATTATGATATGGACTGTGCTGCTGAGGATACTCACCTTCTTTGCATTTGCTGATGTCTAGCACACCAGATGATGTACAATTTTTTGAGATAATTTTTTCTGTGCAGAAACAATGGTTGTCTGGGTTTTGAACTGGAGAGGCAAAGGCCTTGGATGGAAGAACAAATCTATACACAGGGATTCCTTTCAGATTAACGTCGGATTCAAATACAGCATAGATTGACCTAAATACAGAGAAAAAAGAGCTGCATTCCAGGAACCTGAACTTACATTCTGGAGATTCATTTTTTCTTATTCTTGCTTTACCTTACAAACATCATATACTCTCTTAAATTCTTGTTTCATTCTTAGAAAAAAAAGTGATTGGGAAATTTTAACACATACTAGAACTCAATACCCAAGTATGAACTATTCTTGTTTGTGAAGTACCATGTTTATTTATACCAAAGTTAGTAAATATTTATAGGACTTCCTTCAAATATTTTATTTGTGATCAGTTTAAATGAAATAAATTTCTTTCACAGCTTAATTAGTCCTGGAGAGAAAGACCACTCAATGGAGTGTGTGCATATACATGCTGGATATATACCTGGTACATTTCCATCATTTACCAAGTGTCTACTTGTATTGAACCATAGGGTTCAATACACATTTTTTTCTAATCCCCAGATACACCTATATGAAGAAATACTGCTGTCTTAAATTGTACAGATAAGAAAAAATATCCGAGATGTTAAATGCTTACCCACCATCATACAGTATTTAGGAACAGAGCTTGGGCTCAAGGGTAGTGGTAAAGGCTCCAGTGCTCATGGGTTATCTACTGGGCCCCACAAATTTGAGCAGAGCACATGAACACAGTTCTGTTACATCTGCATCATCTTCTCTGTATGTCTTTAGAAAGACTGGACATACTCTTCTGGACTTGATCGTTATTAGACTACTAGTTTAGTTTCCAAAAGGCAAAATGGTTCTTGCTTAGATAGAAATAGCAAAAAAAAAAATGATTTACACTATTAAAAATTGGAGGATATAGAAGAATATTTTGCAGAGTTAATAAACATTATGAATTTTCTATGCTGTGTTTAATCATTATTTGAGAAAAATAATAAAGTTTCTTGGTCTGCATTTTGTCACCTGGGGTCTGACTCAGACATACTTCTGTTTTTCTCTTACCTGCAAATGTCGGAAGAAAAGAACTGCAATACCTGGCTCTTCTCAATAAAAGGTGGAAACGAGGCTGCATCTGTTTAAAAATCGAGTGGCAAATGATTAGATGTAATATGTGTTCTAGAAAAAAACCTAGAAATCTCTCCTCCAGTGTAGTCAATAGAAATATAATGCAAATTACCTAAGTAATTTATCTAGCAGCAACATTTTTAAAAGGTAAAAAGAAATAACCAGCCAGGCATGGTGGCTCAAGCCTATAAGCCCAGTAGTTTGGAAGGCCAAGGTGGGTGGATCACCTGAGGTCAGGAGTTTGAGACCAGCCTGGCCAACATGGTAAAACCCCATCTCTACTAAAAATACAGCCGGGTATGGTGGTGGGCACTTATAATCCCAGCTACTTGGGAGGCTGAGGCAGGATAATTGCTTGCGCCCAAGAGGCAGAGGTTACAGTGAGCCAAGATCATGCCATTGCACTCCAGCCTGGGCAACAAGTGGACAACCTTGTCTCAAACAAAACAAAACAAAATGCTATTTTATTTAACTTATTAATATCCAAAATATTTTAACATGTAATCATTATAAAATATTTTAAATTCTTAAAATCTGAAAATCCACAGTGCATTTTATATTTATAGCACATTTCAAATCATACTAGCCATATTTTGAGTCCTTAACAGTTACATATGGTTAGGGGCTGCTAGTCAACAACAAATCTACATACTATACATATTTAATGGCACAAAATAAAAGAAACTTAAGATGAAATGTCAAGGCTAACATTGTGTTTGTTTTTTGAAATGCCCCACCCCACCAGCAGAGTGGCACTTTTCTTCCAGTGAAGTTCATTTGGAACACCTGCTATGTCCACATTTCTTATTTGTAGTGATTTTTTTTTTCATTTGCCCTAATGGCTGATCAATACTTCTATAAATACTTACTAAAGTTCTCTCACTAAACAGAACTTCAAATGCTTTGAAAGTATATAAAAAAAGTCATTTATTGAATTTACTTTTTGCTACAATTATGAACCATGGCAAACATTGGATATATGAAGAAATAATTAGTTAACTCCTCCATGTACTTCTCACATGAATATCACTAATATGAGTTATCATTGAATGAGTTTTAAATGGTAAGTCTCATCTTCAATTATGTATTGCAGGTTCTTTCTCTGGCAAGTGTGTCAACCTTACGACCTTGTTTTCATTACTTTACACTCTTGTGACATGTGAAATATAAGCCCCCATATGGACATTGCCAACACCTGTTTTCCCATTTCCTTAATAATTAAAGAAAAATACATTGAAAAACTTTTAAGATCATTATCTAAAATATCATTGAAGATTATGTGCAGAGCTTCCCCCCACCACCCAAAATAAACATTCTAAATGTATACCAATACTTCCATTTTAAGTCTTTTCAAACTTATTGAAGAAGGTAAAGAGGATGCACTTCTAAATTATGATGAAAACACATTAGAACCTTACTGTTTTATTACTTTCTTTTCCCTAGTGCCATAAGCAAGAATCTCTCTCACAGGGATCATCCCCTGCTCTGTCCAAATTCCCTCTTTTCCTAGTTTGTTTCAGGTCTATTTTCACCGTAGATATTTTTAACATCATGCCTGATGCTCATGCATTTATATTATTGTCAATGAATCTTCTTTTTAAAGATTTCCCCCCTTAAACCTATAAAGAATCCTTCACTAGGAGTAACACAGTATATTTATCTCTGCATCTAAGGACTAAGTATTCTGCTTATACAACTACTAGCATTGGTAGTATTGAGGTCTTGAAAATTTATTTCCAGAAATGCTTTTCTTAGAAAATAACTTCTTTACCCACTCCATGGCTTAAAACCCTGCAAAACCTTGGCTGGTCACGGTGGGTCCAGCCTGTAATCCCAGCACTTTGGGAGGCCGAGGGGAATGGATCACAAGGTCAAGAGATCAAGACCATCCTGGCCAACATGGTGAAACCCTGTCTCTACTGAAAATAACATAAATTAGTTGGGTGTGGTGGCGGGCGCTTGTAGTCCCAGCTACTTGGGAGGCTGAGACAGGAGAATCACTTGAACCCAGGAAGTGGAGGTTGCAGTGAGCTGAGATCGCTCCACTGCACTCCAGCCTGGTGACAGAGCCAGATTCCATCTCAGAAAACAAAACAAAACAAAACTCCTGCAAAGCAAATTCAACAGTGTTTTTGCTGTTTTTTTTTTTTTTTTTTCCTACCAGGCAATGATAGAAATAAATATGCATAGGAAGTCAATAATCATACCTTTGGCAAAGTAAACATTCTCTGTGCTTCATTTTTACTTAACTGTCTTTATCTTTATGGGATATTCCCTAATTTTGTGAACTTTGTGCTTTTGTTTACTAGTAGTTGAAAGCTTGCCTCTGATACTAATTCATGATATTCGATTCCCACCACTTTTTTTTCCTTTTTTTTTTTTTTTTTTTTTTTGAGACAGAGTCTCACACTGTTGCCCAGGTTAGAGTGCAGAGGCACAATTATAGCTCATTGCAGCCTCCACCTCCTGGAATCAAGTGATCCTCCTGCCTCAGCTTCCCAAGTAGCTGGAACTACAGGCATGCACCACCATGCCCAGCTAATATTTGTATTTTTTTGTAAAGATGGGATTTTGCCATGTTGCCCAGGCTGGTTCCAACCTCCTGGGCACAAGCAATCCACCTACCTTTGTCTCCCAAAGTGCTGGGATTATAGGCGTGAGCCACCATGACCAGCCTCCCATTGCGTTTTAAAAATCTTAATTCTTAAACTAATAGGCATATCTGTACTTTGCTTATCCTGAAGGAGAATAAGCCTTATCTAACCATACCCTAAATCTAAGTTTATAGCTCTTTTTCCCAATTCTAATTTGGAATGCTCATTTTTTACATATATTTTTCATAGTTAAGAAGACATCTGACCTTGTTTTTGTTTTCTCTCTTATTTTGACCACCTTTCCCAAAAATTGATGTTTCTGTCTTGCAACTTTATTCTATCTCAGCTATAAGCCTTGCTTAGATATGTTTCCTCTTTTGTAATTAGCTATTTGTTATTCTTTTAATTCTAACTTATCTGTATACTATTTATAAAAGATTTGAAAAGTAAAGTGTTTTTTGTTGTTTTTTTACCATTTACTTCTGTTGCCAGGATGACAGTTAAGTTTTTTCAAAGCAAACATTTCTCTGAGTCATGCAGTAAGGGCTAATTTTTTATGATTAATCTTCACAAATCCCATTACATTGAACACACATTTACTAAGCCTATATACAAATAGGGACTCTGAATTATGTTGTGGGGATATAAAGGCAAGTAAACACACACCCTCAACTTTCAGAACACCGTCAGTATAATGGTGGATTTGTGGGAAAGGGAAGTGGATTCATTGTGACGACTACAAAACAAATATTCTTACCTGTACCATTAATCATGTCGCAATAACTTTCCCAATAGGAGAGATTCCTTAAGAATAGAAAAAGACAATGAATAAACATTCTCATTTAAAGAATACCTTTCTTACATTACTTTTTCTATTATAATTCAATACTTCTGTTAATATGATGCATTTAAATGTGACAATACTAAGTTTAAGAAATGTTTAATTCTGTTCATGTTTTGTTTGAACCTTTTATCTTATTGCAATGTACCTGATGCCATTAGGTGGCCAGATCATAAAATAAAAATTGCCAGGTGTTAATTAGAAACATCTTGGAATAAGGAAAAAATTAAAAACATTTATCAGAAATTTAAATCTCTACTTAGGGGAGAATTTTTTTTTTCCCAATGGGATACATGAATTACTCACTCAGTAGCATAAGTGTTCAGAATGAATAGAAGGAAAGTGTTAAGTGGGTAACTGAAGTAAGCTCAGTATAAGGCAGGCAGAAGAGAGAAGTGGGGAAGAGGAAAGAAAGAAGCAGATGTTTGGATCAGCAAACATTTAAAACATGTAGATGATTGATTTATATTCCTGCCGCTTCTCCCCTTTAATTCTCACATGGACTGACATTAAAGTAGGAATTAGTTTATTAATTTATACTTTGTTGTTTAAATAAGCTATATATATCTGAAAGTGATAAAAACAATAGTAATAGTTCCCCTGCATCCTCACTTTTTGGTGATGGAAAAACTTTTTTTCTACTCCTAACAGTGACATGTCAAGACAAGCCACTGCATACTTTTTAAACAAAATAAGTGGTTAATCATCTTCAGTCTTGCCATGAGTTAAATCAACCTTATAATCTTAAAGTGATGTGAAATTCTTACTCTAATTAGGAGCACTTTGCAACTCCCCTCCACATCTCTGTAATATTAGTGAAATGTTCGTTATTTCTCAATATAAAAAATTGCTGTGATTTCCTCTTAAATGAATATTTAGAAGTGTTTTTTTCCGTCTACTGACTTTTCTTTAAAAATATGTAACTGTGGACTCTTTAGAAGAAAAAGTAATTCACTAGTAATATTTTAGCTGTTAATTGCAATTATTAGATTCAGTTTGAGGTAGGGGTTACTTTAGATTCATAAAAACATTTCGTGTCTTTTGGTTTTGATCACCTTATTCTTTTTCAGAAAAAAAAAAAATGGTCTAAAACACAATTGTTAACTTTATGGAGAAGAAAGCTTGTTCGTTCCCCTGATATTTATTAGGGTTCTTCCTAGTTTACATTTATGATAAATTATAAATTCTTTAGATGAATAGGCCGGAACTAGGGAAAAATAAGGAAATAATGGCTTAGGAAGCTGATTTTTTATTTTACCACTTTAAAAGTGGCATAGTCTTCATTGTCACATTTTGTATGTACATTGTAGAACTGCACTTGAAATATTCGTTCCATTTTTGCATTGATAAAGACTGTTTGCAGGGGGAAGGTCATGAAAGCACTTGCCTGGATTCATTAAGCTTCCATGCTTCCATCTTTATAGACACATTTAGGTCATGGCACTGGAATACAGAATTTGATCTGCTCGATGTAAAAAGTAAAAAAAAAGTTTCCATCTACTAGACAATCAGGTTTTTTTTTGTTTTTTTACCTTTTCATTTATGGTTATCTAATTGTAAGAATAATTGTATTATAATGCTGGATATGTAGCAGAGATGAAAAAATAGTTCCTTTGGGGATTTATGTAACATAACCTGTGCGGAAAGGTGAACCAAACCCTAAAGTGGAGCTGATAGTCAGCAGCTATGCACTGGTGTGAACGCACCAGTTGCCACAACTAAAGGGTTAATACCTAGCAGAACAAGAGTTTCCAGAGCTGAATTATAACCAGGTCTATTCTATAGTTTGGTGTATGTGTCTTATGAGACGTTATATGAATACCATTCCTGCTTAAGAGTCCCCTAGTAACACACATGCACATTTTACCCGAATACGTACCTTTTACCTTTATAGGTGTCGATTATGGCAACTTTACTTATGCTGTCTTTTCCATTGAAAACTTTATAAACTCCATCTGCAGTATTGTTGTACTGAAAATATATGTATGGTAAACATTTTCTTTTAGAACAAATCATTTTTTCAAAGTTATACAATATATAACTTACTGTCACATTTCTCAATCACTGATTACTCATATGACTTGAAATACATCTGCAATATATTTTTTAAAAATATTGGCCTTAAAAAAATTTGTGAAAGGTGCCTAGAAATAAGTGCTAGATGCTGAGACAAAGAAGCTACATATCAGAAGCTGACAAGATGTGAACTCTAGTACTCTGTCATCATTAAGCCAATGAGGACATTTTGATCACTATTCTTACTATGTTGAGGTGAGGGACATTGAACAAACCTATAAGAACAATGATTTATAGGGGTATTCTAAATGTTATGACCATTAATAAGTGGTTACTAAAATGATAAAAATTAGGCATCCACAATTTAAAGCATTAGCCAAAGAAAGAGCTATGAGTATTGAGTTAAAATGAGAATGAATTGGATTCATTATGGCTTTCTACATTCTTATCTAATTGATATATAACCTTGTCATCCTAACAGTATCTAAAAATAAAACAATGAACTAGAGAACATAACATTCACATACAGTGCCAAATGAAGTCATAGTCAAACTTCCAATTCAATAGTTAGCTTATCCTATTTGTAATTCAAAACATTAAGCTGTAATGAAGTATACCATCAAGTTCACATTTTTCTTAATCTTCAAGCTGCCATTTCATGACACTGTGGACTACTAAAAATTCTTATTTACAGACTCCATTAAAATGAAGTCTAATAGCTTATCAGTATTGAGATGTGAACATTAAGCTAACTTTTAAGTAAAAATTAAATTTTAAGAGGTCTAGAAAAGGAGGAGTGAGGAGTATATTTAAAACAAATAAAAATATGCTATTAAACTTGATTATGTGAAAAGGGAAATAAAAGCCAAAAACAGCACTCAAAGATTTACAGACTAGCTTACCAGCTAATTTAAAACAAATTGTATATTGATAAATGAGTAGAAACCTGATTAAATCTGATCTTCAGGTTTAAATTTAATTGTTAAATTCAGATGAATTTCCCAACTAGGAAAGCTGAAGCTACAATGAGAAGGGGACTTTTTAAAAAGTTAGGAGATATATCTCCAGATCAGCAATAAGACTAATGAGCTAAATTATAAAATTATGCCTTGCCAATGCCATTGAATTAATTCAATTAAAATGTAATAATATTGCCATTCATATTTGGTACTTACAGGATAAAACATACCAACTCTAGTAGTAACAGGGTATGGAACCAAACTCAAAAATGGATCCGTATAGCCCCATAACAGTTCTCTCAAAGTTCTGACTTGGAACATAGAAGATTTTGACTTGTTAATAAGCGAATTGAGTACCACTTGAACAAATGGATTTGGATAGATATGGGCTGCAGCCTACAGAAAAAAAAAATAAATAAAAAAAGTCACCGTTTAAGACAAGAATACAATATTAGATTTTAACAAATAAATGGATTAAATACTAATACTGAGCTTAATACAAAACTTTTTGAAGCTTATCTTTAAAATTACTGCCAAATCCTACCAAAACTCAAAGTATAATTTGTCTAATTCCTAGATGATTACATTTCTTTGCCTCAGTGCCAGCCACAAGAAGAAGATATTCCAAGTTAAGCTCTATATATTTAATGATACACTTAAAGTGGTCTTCTCAAATACCTAATGTATTAATGTATACGGGGCTTAAAACCTAGATGACGGGTTGATAGGTGCAGCAAACCACCATGGCACACGTATACCTATGTAACAAACCTGCATGCTCAGCACATGTATCCTAGAACTTCAAACAAACAAAAAGCCAGAGGTCTGGTCCCAAAGGCTCTGGAGCCATACGTGACAGAAATGGTGCAGGCAATTGTTGCAGGCATGTTCATCACAATGGCAGGTTTCACGTCTAATGGCACGAGGCTCTCTGCCAGTGACCTGACCAATGGTGCGGGTGAAATGCTGACCACAAGCTCCAACAGGTCTCAGTACAGCATCTCCAGGGTGAAGACCCTGGTGTCCCAGGTTGGGGAGGACGAGGAGGACTACGACAAGGACAACTGACGTCCTCTCCATTTCAATTTCAGCTTCAGGAAAATGTTTAGGAAAAGAAGCTTCCTTTTCTAATGTGGGGTTTCTGTTTCCTTTTGGCCTACTCTCAAGAAGATATTGGTAAGCTATTGGACTTAGACATGCACCTCCGGTAAGCAAGGATTGTTTCCCATAGAATTAGGATGTGCTGTGGATATGTGGTTTGATGCCAGTGTGCTGATGCAGAGCCTTCATATACTTTTTAGGATTTTGTGTTTTCATTTGCTATTTTTCTTAAAATGCAGAGTTCATTTTTGCCCCTTAAGGATTTTTGCTGAGCTTGCTGAAAAAATTGTACTTCATCCACATAAACGCCCTTGTGTTGCGGTTGGTGAGCACCAAATGCCGTTTATTTGCCATGAGTATGGACAGCACCCCCTGTTGGCGGATAGCGAGACTCGGCGGAGTTTTATGTTTGTTCAGTGGTGTGGTGTCTAGAGCTCCAAGCAAACAGCAGAATTCGACTTTCCAAACAATAGACACAGTCAACGTTATCGACTTCATTTTCCCTCTAATTATATTGACAGTCGTGATTCCAATCAAGTTTATATACTCTTTTCTCTCCCCATTTTGCAGCAACAAATTGCAAAGTGCTTTTGTTTGTTTGTTTTTGCTTTGTTTGGTTAAAGGTTATTGCCATGCTGGTACAGCTATGGAAACTGTCTGGAAAGCTTGAAATGGTTTATTGCTTATGATAAAATTTGCTTGATTTCTCACAGGCAGCGTTTGGAAACCTTTTATTATACAGTTGCTTACATACTTAAAAGTCTATCATTTAAAGACATACTGAAACAAATGTTGTACTTGTTTCCTAAGCATCTTCCTGTAATCTATTATAAAATTGAAATTAAATATAAAGGATGTTTCAATAAAAAATAATGAAAAAAATAAAGTGGTCTTCTAATGCAGTTGATTCTTATGATTTTTTCACTTTCCAAATGACCATGCCTCCATTCAAAATAATGATATGGGAATACGTTTTGACAAAAATGGAAAAATAAGTAAAACCTAATAATTCTAATGATAGGATTAATTACAGTGAGTTCTAGAGTGTTTTAAAACAGATAACTTTGTTGTCTACTCACTGCCACAGCCAGATTGAGAACTGTGAAGTTGTCAGCTTCTGTTCCAACTGATAGTGAAGGTTCAAAGATGGCACCATTGGGCTGTAGGAAAGAGACTGTGTTGTCCTTAGGGTCCTGGGTTATATTTTCCTTGGCTAGAAAACGAACTCTAAAGAAACAGAAGTAAGCAAAATTCAAAACATTTGTCATATGTGAACGTTAGATCTCAAATGTCGTTCATTTGTTCAACAAATGATTTTTGAACATATAGAATATGCCAGATATTATGGAAGCAATGGTGTTAAAATGAGAAAACAGCCAGGGTCTCTAGCAAACTAATCAGAAGGGGTCTTAAACTGGTAAACTGGAAATTAAAAGAGTGAGGGAGAAGGAATATTGTTATAATGGAGACTCCATGGGAAAACACAAAACAGATACAGATCCAGATTTAGAATGGTCAGGGTAGGGGTGAGGGTTAAGACACTTTTTAGTACAAGTCTACATAAGTGGTCTATGTAACAAATAGAAATTTAGTTAGGTAAAGTAGGGCAGACGGTAGCACGCATAAGAACGAACATAATATATTTTGGGAAATGCAGATATTTGAGTGTGGTTGGATTACAGAGTAAGAGGTGAGGAGAGTAGTGGAAATAAAGCAGCTGAAATAAGAAAGATCTCAAACATAAAACAGTTGCATGTAATACTCAAATGACAGACTTTATCCTGAGGGTAAGGAGGAGAAAGTACAAGGACTTCAGCAGGGGAATATTTAGAGTACATTTTCTTATATTAGAAAGAATGATCAAAATACATAACCTATCCAGCACTGCTTTTTCCCTTTTGTCAGTACTTTAATGAGAATTAGAGATAAGAGAATATCATTTCCATTTTTAAGGGTTATAGAACAACTTCCCCAACCTCTCAAGTATATTGAATACTTTTGTTAGTTCTAATCTCCTGACTCTAACATATCTAGGCTGCAAAGTACCAACTACATTTTAGGAATGTAGTGAAGGGTGATTATTACAGGAAAAATACATTTCACAAGTAGAAGATATTCACTGAAAAGAAGTAAGATATACATCATAATTGAACTGTCATATTTGAATGTCCATGAAGTGAGTAAATAGCCAAGGTAAAGACTTAAACAATTGGACTGAATTTTTTAAAAACCCATTTTATTTCATTATGATAAAAATGTAAATTCCTACAGGGTAGGAGTTTATGAGTGTTTTGTATCTCTAAACATCATACCTGGTATATAATGAGTTCTCAGTAAATATATTTACTAAATAAATGTCTCAGATTCTTTAAAAAGAGGATTCAAAGTTATCTAGAAATATATTTTCAATATAATTTTATTAAAACTTTATTATTCTTGAAGTACTGCAGACATACAAAGAATATAAAAATCTGAAACAGCACTCAGGACAATTGTATTTTAAATTAGTGTGCATATTACTAATATTTCAAATCAAAGTACTTTAATTTTCAGAAATATGCACATATATTAAAACAATAGCAATGTGATTGTCACGTATACTGACAACATTATACCAGTAGATGGCAGTCACTAAAAGAAAAATCCTTAAAACAGCCCTGTCTTTAGAATGTTGTTTTAAAAAGGGAACATAATTACTGAATTTTTTGTTTAAAACTTAGATTGTATGGAAGTTTTGGAATGTATTTGTTTATAAGGTCAAGGGAAGGAATTTAGACTTTTCTCAAGATTACTTTATGTTCTTTCCAAAGCAAAGTAACTTAAAAAATGAATTATGGATCTAAGAATATTCTGAAGGAATTACAGCATCTTCGTAGAGATGGTGCAGGTAGAAACACACATAAGATCTAAACCCGAGCAATTTCATGCTTTGATTCAGGTCATATCTTGTCAAAGTGTCATCAAGCTTACTTTAGCGGCCATTGGCCAAATAAAGCCTGTGGTTCTGTTTGAGGAAGGACATTCTCACATACTTCCAATGTCAGATGGATTTAGGGTATAATTAATTATGAAAAAGCATGTTTAGCTCAACACAAACACTATCAAAGTGTTAACTTTTTTCTAAAAGGTACTGGTTGTTCTTCCATTATTTAAGGCACTCAGGCAAACAATAAAAGACTATTTTGGTGACATCATGAGACAAGATGACCTATAGTTAATCAAGAATCCCTTTAGAATTGTTAATAGAAAGAGCTGTTTATGGATTCTAAAATTTAGCTGTAAATGCAACCTGTTCTCCAGTCTTTACTCCATTGCCTCTCTAAGCAAATCAAATACATCTAACACATCCCCTTTTTGTCCCTTAGAGAGAGAGGTTAAAGGCTCTAAGAAAAAAATATACATTAGCTACCAACTACTAGAGGAGAACTATTTCAATAACATGTTTTCTCATATCCCAAATAATATATTTAAAATTGAAAAATATGGTCGGGCATGGTGGGTCACACCTGTAATCCCAACACTTTGCAAGACCAAGGCACGTGGATTGCTGGAGCCCAGGAGTTTGAGGCCAGCATGGGCAACATGGCGAAACCCTGTCTACAAAAGAAAAAAAAAAAAAAAAAAGAATTAGTGGCATGCACCTGTGGTCCCAGCTACTTGGGAGGCTGAAGTGGGAGGATCACTTGAGCCTAGGAGGTTGAGGATGCAGTGAACTGTGATCATGCCACTGCACTCTAGAGTGGGTGACAGAGTAAAATAAATAAAATTAAAAATAAAAGTGAAAAATATAACCTTCCCCAAACAAACAAAAAACAAACAAAAAAAATGATGAGTTCTCAAATTCTAACAACTATTTTCTTTCCTCACACTCAGTTGACTTAAGTTCTATTTCTTAAACAAGTATGCTGATACTCTCCTTAGGTCATATGTGAATTCTAGATTTTCATAGGTATATATACCTATGAATACATATATATATATATATTTATTTCATAGTTATATATATCTATATATATATAGATATATTACACCTAAGAACATTCTTTGCAACAAGATATTTGTATAGACTCTTGCTAATAATATAAAAACTTCAAGACCATGAAAAAATTCTAAGGTAAGATTTTTTTTGTAGCCATAAAAGTTAAGTCTTCATTGACAAAATTTTGAATTGTCACAGATGTGCACACAGATAGGAGATTCTGGTAAAACTGCCAAGACAGGACATGCACCGAGGCCCTCTGTGGCTTACATGTCATGTGCTATGGTAGTAGGCACCACCCTCACGACATACCCGTTATTTCACTTTATTCTGGGTGTGAGTTTTCAATGTGGAAGTATAGTAATGCTTTGGAGAGGAAGGAAAATTATATAATCATCTGATAACCAAAACAGATAAGATACTAAAACTATAAATTATAAGAAATCAATAGAAATACAAAATTTTATGATAAGAACTAATCATGATGTATAACTAGTTGTGATTATCCGTGAGGGAAAATATACATTTAGGTAATGAATTCTATAGCAGAACATAACTATGTTTCCATATGGATACCATAAATATATTCCTAATCCTTGGTTAAGGTGATGTTTTTAGCACCTTAATCTCCCCCTTCTTCCCCTTTTTAGTGAAAAAGATAGAGAGGCTATAATTGAAATAGGAGAAAATGTATATAAAAATCTAGGAGTTACTAGTACCTACATCTGTGTGAACACAGACAAGTGACCTCACATCCACTGGATCAGGCATTTTTAATTCACAAAATGACAGATTTTGGCTGATCATTTCCTCTAGTTCTAATACTCTAAGATTCTGTTCAAAAGTGTATTAAACTATTAGGGAAGGCAGAGGAAAGATAAAAAATATTCAGTCTCAACACTAGAGAAAATATAAGAGTGAAACTAAAATAGATCAATGTAAACATCTATATGACCTGGAAGTTAATTTGAATATAAATCCTGAGTAGGAACCGCAGCTAGGAAAAATGAATTTAGCACTGTGGTTCTCAAAAATTGTATATTCAAATCAATCAGGGTTTGTAAAACTCTTTAGTGGGCCTCAACTCTTTCATTCATTTGTTTTGGGATGAGGTATAGGGATTTGCCTGTTTCCCAATTCCCTGTTGATGCTAATGCAGCTGGCCCAGCACGTTGCTGTGGCCCAGCTACGCTTTGAGAACCACTGTTAAGATATGCTTTAAATTTTAAGATGTGAAAACTGATTTTTTTTTTTTTTTTTTTTGCTCAGCAGGAATAATTCAGAGTTGTTGAGAATATATGCCACAATAACAAAACACTAACTTCATAAACATAGGGAAGTTATTTGATACCGGTAAGTTTATAATGAAATGTTTATCTTTTCTATATACTGTCTAATAAATATTTGGATAATGTATATAATTTCCAGTTTTTTGAAAATAAATACCTTAAAATCATTAAATTCTTAGATTAGGATGCTATACATATAGGAAAACTATTTTAAAGTATATTTTTGGCAAGAAAATAATAAGTACATTTCAATACAATGACATTTTTCAAGTAGAAGACTTCTCAGAAATACATGTTTAAGGTAAGAGTGCCTCATATTTGTGGGGACTCACTCACCTGTATGTATAAGGACCTCTTTGCTTAACTTGAATGTTGCTGCTGTTCATCATTACTTCCTCTGGATTTTGCACATCAAAGATCCAAAACTGTCTGTAAATTTCTGTGCCTGTTTTAACCCAATTTTTAAAAGCAGTTGTACCTTCTTCAAGGACAACTTCCTATGAAAAAGAAAATAAGTTTGGGTTATGTCTTTGTAGTAAGTACAGGCACTTCTGGGCGATTGTCTGTAGCCTTGAGTCAGCCAGAATAAAAGGACCAAGCTCAAGTGCCTCATTCATGAGAACCTTTGCAACCTTGCCATACACTTGCAACAGAAACGTTTTCAACAAATTATTATCACAGCAGCCTTTTTAGTCTTTTACAAAGAGAATCAGTGTGTAATACTGAAGACATGACTGTTGATTTTAAGGCAAATTTTAAAGTGACCGTTTGGCAGCTTTAGAGTGACTGTTGGAAAATATTGCAACAGTCAACATGATTTATTAAGCAAATTTTACCGACGTTCAAAAAAGTTCTTACTGAGTTGAACACGAACTTCTTTTCTGCCCCTAAGTTGGATTGATGAAACCAGACACAAAAACTGAGTGAAGAATCTAGTGGTATTGGAAGCTTTTTCTTTTCCTTCAAGAGTTGGACACTCCAGGGGATGGCACTTAACACTTACTACATTGAGAAAATAAAAATATCTACATGAAGAACACAAATTTGACATCACGTCTTCAAAATCCTCCTCAATCTGGCTTCCCCAACCCTTTTTTTTTTTGGAGACAAGATATTGCTCTGTCACCCAGGCTGGAGTACAGTAGTACAATCTTGGCTCATTGCAACCTCGACCTCCCAGGCTCAAGTGATCCTCTCACCTAGCCACCATGCCCAGCTAGTTTTTGTAGTTTTAGTAGAAACAGGGTTTCACCATATTGGTCAGGCTGATCTTGAACTCCTGAGCTGAAGCAATCCACCTGACCTGGCCTCCCAAAAGGCTGGAATTACAGGTGTGAATCACTGCACGCAGCCCCTAACTTTCCCTATATTTGCAACAACCCATTAGCATATGTTTCTAAAAATTACAACAGCCTCACTCACCATCATTGGGTTGTAGTTTTTAAAGAAAAAAAACAGGACAAGAAAGCTGTCCTATTACTCCCTTGTGAAATCCACTAAAAATTGCTGATACTCCTTTTGGTAAAAATAGACAAGTGGAAAATACACCAATAAGAGAATTAAAAATCCTATATTAGGAACTCGATTCCTTGCTTTAGGAGCTTTGGAACTGGGTGGAGAGTCATCAACCCTCCCTAGGGTCAGTTTCATTATCCGTAAAATAAGGGAGTTAACATAAATATTCTTCTAGTTTTCTTCCACAGCTTTCACTCTCTGAGCCAGAAGTCTATTACACTGTAGCAGATAGTGCAAACAAAGGTGATTTTGAAGCCGGCGGTATTTCCAATGAAGTATTGGGAAGAATGCCCAGATTAAAGAACTCCAGCTTAATCTGAGTGTGCTAGAGGAAGAGGAATGCAACTATTTCATGGAAAATGAGCCTAAAGAGAACCATGACCACAGGAACATTCTGACCTATTTGTTTCCTTCACCTGGAAGCACCGCTTCACAGAACGACAGATTAGGAAAGGACATTGAACATGATCACATTTTCCAGTAGAGCACACTGAAGTTCTGAGAAACCAGACGACTGGCCCAAGGACAGCCTAGGCAAACAGTAGTGAATTCATGACAAAAATCCTCATCCCTGACCCTTAGACTAGTCCTCCTTTACACCATGCTATGACAGTTTTTTTTTTTTTTTTTTTTTTCTGTCACCCTCTGCACTTAGTTGGTAGAAGTCAAATTAAGCTTCATATCTTCAGGATATTTTATTTATTGCTTAACGTAGGGAATAAGGGAATTCCTTAGAGAAGAACTGGGCACCAAGTTAAAATGGAATTACAAAATCCAATGCTGCTGTAATCCACTTATACGGGGTATATTGGACCTGCTAGAGTGATAGAATCTTTATTACTTTTTACAACAAATTGTCCTTGAAAAACTTTTTATTTGCTCCCAAAAAGACTTATTTCCACACTAAGTCTAGCAGTAAGACAAAATCGCGTAAAGTATTATGGATATTCTTCTAAATGTAAATATGTTTGATGAGGATGTTGAAGCTTAAAGCTAAATAGAAGCTGAAAATGGTTGATTTCTCCATTTCAAGAGACTTAAGGGAGAACACACAAACACACACATTATTATCCTCACACTTTTAGAATCTTAATGCTCAAAAACAATACCTGTTATTCATCAAGTGCCTCTCAAGGTACATATTAGGTTTGTACACAATTACGGTTTCTGCGACTTTAATGACAAAATTCACAATTACTTTTGCACTGACCTAATATCTCTTAATGAAAGAAACTCAGTCAATTCTTATAGAATTGAAGAGAGTCTGTGACAGAATGTGCTTGACAGGACTGAATGCCTTCCTAACCCTACAATGAGTGTCCATCTAAACACCAAAAGACATTGTATGTGTTTGAGACCTTTTTTCTAAAGGCCACGAATCACTTTTCCCTTAAAAAATATCTCTTGCAACAAATAAGGCAAAGGTGAAACACAGGGTTGAAATGAGTGTGTTGGATTATCAACCGTTAGAATCGGGACTATCTAACCCCATCCATTTTTTTAGAGGTGGAAAATGGGTTCTAGAGAAAAGAGATGTCTGACTCAGTGTTATGTGACAAATTTACTAGCAGATAATAGAAAACTCAGGTCCTTTCACTTCAATTTTGTATAGTTTCCATAGCATCATGATTTGTTTAGAGACACAGAGAAAAATATTGAAGTAGTCAAAGTAGGAATACAATGCTTCTGATACTACCACTACTATATGTATTAAATTGTAGTCACTCCTTGAATACCAAGACTAAATATGTCACAAGAAACAAAAGATGTTATGTCCTTTGTGAATTTAAAAGAACTGGATTTTAAATTGGATTTGGACTATCTAGCCTATTTTGCAAATATTTTACTAAACTTGAAGTACAAAGCTGATAAGCATGTACACAGAAAAAGCAATATAAGATTTTATCACTTGGCTAATGTGTACGTGTATATTTGTCCCTGACTCTAAGTATGCAGACTACCCAGCCCCAATAACAACAGGATTTCAGCCTGGTGACTCTCACATAGCATGGTCTATAGCTGAGTTGAAAGCATTGACCTTGAAACTTCTATTCTGCTACATTAATTTGAAAACAGATGTTTGCTGGGATCATGATATCCTATATGTAGTCATACACTCACTTGAATACTGTTTTCATGAAGCAGCAATAATCATCTACATGACTGACAACTTTCATTATTAAAATGCCCTTCATGCCTTGCTATGCATGGAGTAGAGTACAAATGTAGAAAACATTTTGTTTCACTTTTCAAGGACTTTATGAGGTACTCTCAAGAGACAGATGTGTGTTTAGCAGATTTTAATCTATGAGTTAGATTTTTTTACCCTATCCCCACCCTAACAAAGTATAGTGGCTTCTTCCCTAAAGCATAGACTGAAGTGGCCAACAATGAAATTAGATGCTATGAATTCGATCACTTAATAATAACAATCATTTACGTTTGAGCAGCTTATTTAATTTCTTTGTACCTCACTTTCCTTATCTGTGAAATTACAACAGCAATGTTAGATTCAACCATATAAAATTAGTATTTTTGAAAATCAAAAAAGGTTGAATTTTGGCATTTTCAGGTGGCTTATGTATCCTCATAGATTGTTACGGGGATCAATAAATGTGAATACTTAGAACAGTGTCAGTACAAAGCAGACATTCAATAAATGTCAGCTATTAGTATTTTACAAATTCTATCCATCCTTTAGAAGAAGAACTCTAATACCATTTATTTCTCATACTGCTTTAATTGCTTAGTTCATAGCATTTACTGTCTAAGCCAGTCATGTGCCAGTAACTTATATAATATCCTGTGACAATTATTTTTCTGTTAATCATTTTAATACTTATCTTTCTAGTAAAGTAAAAACTTCCTTAAAAACCAGAAGCATACTAAAAATAGCTTCCACCCTTCCCACTAACTGCTACCATTTGCTTGTAATTGGGCCTAAAGAGAATCATTTCCCCATGTTTAAAGAAATTCTCATGTTTTTGCATTGTGCAAGTATGTATAAGTTGAGAAGAGAATGAATTAGAATTTTAGTGACAGTGTGCAGAGAATCTGAAAATGGCTTTAGTTTCAGACCATCATCATCTGGTCTGAAATACCAGAAGCATACATTATAAAGTTAATGTAAACAAATTACATGATTAAAATATGGACTATTCAAACAATTTTTTTTGTGGGGGAGACAGGGTCTCACTTTGTCATCCAGGCTGGAATGCAGACGCGTCATCGTAACTCACTGCAGCCTCAACCTCCTGGGCTCAAGGGATCTTCCCACCTTAGCTCCACAAAAGCTAGGACTACAGGCATGTGCCACCATGCCCAGCTATTTTTTTTTTTTTTTTTTGTATTTTTCGTAGAGATGGTGTTTTGCCATGTTGCCCAGGCTGGTCTCAAACTCCTGAGCTCAAGTGATCAACCCATCTCAGCCTCCCAAACTAGGATTACAGGCATGAGCCACTGTGCCCAGTCAAGTATAGCCATTTTAATAAATCATTATTATTTCAATTTATTTTCTCTGAAGCCATTTCTTACAAGCTACAGAAGGATCAATTTTTTCAAGAATGGGAGAAGGAAATAATGGTATCATTAATTGAATGATGATATTTAATACTAGTTTTCTAATAGGAACAAAGAAACCTATAATTCCTTTTTGGTGTTCTATGGTTAGTTTCATAGGGAAATTAAAATTTATTTAAACTGTAGTTTTTTTCTTCCAACTTTTATTTTAGGTTCAGAGGTACATGTGCAAGTTTGTTATATAGGTAAATTGTGTGTCGTGGGGGGTTTGGTGTATGGATTATTTCTTCATGCAGGTAATAAGAATAGTACCTGATAGGTAGTTTTTTGATCCTCCCCCCTCCAACCCTCAATTAGCCCCAGGTGTCTATAGTTCCCTTCTTTATGTGTATTCAATATTTAGCTCCTACTTATAAATGAGAACATGTGGTATTTGGTTTTCTGTTCCTGCATTAATCTGCTTAGCATACCTGTGTTATGTTATACAATATTCACTAAACATTTTATCAACTGACATTAATAATGTCAAGTGATACATTATCTTTTGCAAATGGTGGCAGAATTTTGACTCTTGTCCACAGTGCTTTGGTAGTTTGTACATTCATGGCAGCTCTTGCTATTGCCTTTTAGTTTTCTTTGAAAGACTGCATAAACTTGCTGGCTGCACACTACTCTATTAAGAATCATGGTCAAAAATACTGGTAAGAAAGATTACAGCTATAATCCATAAAAAGCATGACGATACCAGAGACATCCCTTGAAAATAAAGAGCAAAAATAAAATATAAATAAGGTTTCTGAACTGCTTTAGACTATTTCAAATGACAATGACATCTTTCAGAATTGGAAGGTATTAGAGCACTCCAACTCTACACTTAATATGAAATGATTTTCTCATCATTCTCAATTAAACAGCTTAATTCTTTTTTCAAAAATCACTTGTATACAATAGCTTTCTTAATTTTCTATTAGTCAATTAAACAAAGTAATATTAAATGAGTTTTAATGGTACACAAATAAGAAGTCGCCAGTACTAAAACTCATATGTTTGTGAAATAGCATTACCCTAAGTATTTCTGAGGCAGCAGTAAGACACTTGGCTCTCTAGGTTTACACAAAATTCAAATATTTGACTCCTACTGTATGCCAAAGAGATATATATGCCAATATCATTTAAAAAATAGTCTGTAAACTGAAGAAAAAAAGAAACAGTCTATTCAAACAAAATCCCACCTACTTCATACAACTAAAATTGACAAGGTCAACATGGTTGTGTAGGAATCTGAGAGCAAAATGAAGCTTAGCCTTAAATGTACCATACACCTTGACCAATATAAGGATTCTGATGATGAGTCCTAGTCTATGGACATGTAGGGGGCTTACAATGTGTGCCGTCATTTGACAGTTTTTATAAATCTCAGTTGTACCACACCTCCTTGAGTTTGAATCTACACTAGGAAGCCTGAATCTCCCCCTTTTCTTGTAAAAGATCGCACAGATAATTCTTATTTCAAAAACAAGAAGGAAAAGCACTCCATTGATTTAATTCCCCCTTCTTTATCACACTACTCAAAGTATACTTTCAAAATTATTGGTGACCATGTTCTCTAATCATTATTTTCTTAATTTTCATCTGCCTGAGAACATTTTATCCTTTCTTTCCTTGAGTTCTGGCCTCCTGTTAACTTCTAGGATTGCACTCTTTGTTTCTGTTTCTTCATATAAGATCATTCTCTTCCTTTTCTACTTTTGTCTTCCTGCCTCTGAAGTATGTACAAATTCTATATTTATTCTGCTTTTTTCCTCTCTCCATTAAAACTCTGAATCTACTGTTTAGATTTATTTGTAATCTCTATAGCAATGATCAAATCTATTTGAACTCTGAACTTTGAAACATAGACTGATGTTCATAACACATCACTTATAAAACCTCTGTTTACTTTGTAAGGTATATACATACCTTCTATCAATAACTCACTGGACACCTTGAGTTTGATGCTTTTACTCCTCTCTCTAATTTAATCTCTCTCCAGGCTTCCATTTCATCCTATTATCTATCAGCTTTTTTTATATACTCAACCACACCAGACCAGTGTACCTTTTGTTATGTAATGTGCAGATTGTGCAAATATCTTTCTAAAAGGGAATCTTACATTCTCCTTGAAAGTGGCCATATCCTACAGTTTTTTATTTGTTTGTTTTCCTATCTCTGGTATCCTCACTTTGCAACCTTTCTGCTGTAGAGTAGTGTACAAGGCTAGGTTTTTCATCTAGGCTCTTCCTACAGATTGCTTATGTTTGGAGAATGACTTCTTTCCCTATTGGCTAGGTGAGCTGGCAAGTTGAGTTAAGGGCTTGCGCCTGTAAAATGGGTGAAATAACAGCAACTTCTCACAGATATTTTTGAAGATTAAGTGAACTAGTGTATAGGAAACTCTTAGTAAGAATTAAACGTTAGCCATCTAATCTGTGAATGCAGGTTTTATTACGTCTTACACTTGCTGAAAAACGTACTGACAACTATTGTGTATCATATCATCAATTAAGTATTTTTCTGCCTGATGTTCTAAGCTTGCTTCCTAACTCTAACCCCATGTTAACTTCTATTCTTTTCTCCTGTTAATCCAGCATTCTGGGCATATTCTCTACCTTCTTCCTTCCATCTTCACTACATTTGGTAGCATTTTCACAGGATCTTTGACATGGTTACTGCAGTTATTTGGGACTTTCAAAATTCTACACTTCTTTAAAAAATGAATCAAGTCCTACCTTTTTCCTGAAGTTTCTTGAATACTCTGAGAGATTTCTCTTTCAAAGTATTACAGCATTTACTTTTCCAATTCAATTCTAGAGTCTCATAGGTCTCAGTATTTTTTATTATAATATACCTTCCCCTGGTTTTAGCTTACAATAGCTGAGATTATTTTATTCTCTTAGTCATTATACAAAAGCACATTTTGATGTCAGAAAACTTACTTTCTCATGGTTAACTATTATGAGCATAAAGATAAATATTAAAGAATTACAATAAATGCTAGCACCTCACATGCTATCCAAAAGAATCTACATGTACCAGTTTTGTTGTATGACAAAGAAACAAATTAAATGATCGATACTCAGTTATTGACCAATAATTATGTGTCAGCAAAATAATAATAATAATAATAATAGTCTAAATTGCTATGCATTGGAAGATTATTGTGATTTTTTAATTTAGAAAACTTTTCCAAATGATGTTATAGTCTGTATGTTAACACAGACACTGATCTTGTGCTTTCTCTACATCAGATCTGGGTGAGAACACAGTTTATAGAGTAGGAAGGATGTCAGATCAATGGCCACTCCATCTCACTATTAGATAAGCCCCACACCTCACTATTACTTGTCTGTTTCCATTGGCCTATATCAAAATACTTTCAAGAAAACTAAGACTTCCAAGGCAGAGGATACTATCAATTTACATGTTTTTTTCAGTTAAATGCAAGAGGCTGAAGTTCTGCAATATGTTAGCAATAAACACAATACAATCAGCCCTCTGTATTCATGGGTTCCAGGTCTGCAGATTCAACAAACTGTGGATCAAAAATATTAAAAATAATAACAATATAGCAATAAAAAATTAATAAAAATTCAATTCCTGCTGTTCTCCATTGTGCACTATGCTTACTAACCCTTTGTCTAGGTCATTGCCATCCTAACCAGGTAGAGAGTTGAAGGCAGAACTCATTTTTTATTTGGCCAGTATTATGTTTAATAAAATGAACATTTATGTCTTCTGGCAGGAAACACACAATCTAGTTCACAGCAGTTCCTGTTCTTCATTTTATCTTGTTCTTGGCACCTTAAATTTTGTTTAACCCCTGTATCCAAACTCCTGAAGCCATCTGAATTTGCCATCCCTCATTTAGAACTTCAGCAGGTCTGCTTCCCTTTATTCTCTTCCTCCCTCGATCAATCAGTGTTTCTGATGAGTGAGTGTGTAGCTAATTCGAATAAGCTGTGGGGGCTGAGGGGAGATGAATTCTAGATTGTTGTGCAAAGCCCATCTATTCAATCACTCTTTTTCACACTATAGTCAATTTGTTATATACTAAGATATATTCTGCATATTTTTGAAAGCCTTTTCTAAGATTCAAATATGAAGCTTCATAAATAGAAAATATTTATGAGATGAGATTACGCATATATAAAAATAGTGGATTACTAACCAGTGTATTACCAAACAGCAAGTTTACCTAAGAATAAGGATTTGTTTCGGTATTAAACACATCACACACACACACACACACACACACACACACACACACACACACACGGTTTTACTTTTCTCAGTATTAACTAAAGTACAACTTCTTTTATAAATGTGCTTTTACAGAATATACTCACTTATTTCCTATTCAAAAGCATGCCAACATGCTCCTTGGACATAACTTAAAACAATTATTTCTAACATGCATACCTATAGACAGCTTTTAATAGAATTTGGTATTTATATTTAAGATAGCAATGGAGTCATGTTAAATATACATTATACTTACAACATTTCACATACAGTCACATCATATAGAGTTGCAGTGGTTCATAAATACCATCATGTCAAAGATACAAATTAGCAGTTACCATGAAGTATAAAGCAGGTAAATACAAAGCAAAAAACGAGAAGACAGAATGAATCAAATTGACAAGGCGTATTCTTTGGACTACTTGTACCTTTTTAATTGTCTTCTGGATAAGCGTGTCTCCAACTGGCATTAGAATACCTCCAAACACAGCCAGGATGGCACCAATGACAGCCCCAGTGATGAGTCCACAGTTGCGGTCACAGCCCATTTTTCTTGTTCAGGAGGTGAATTAGTGTTAAGCACCTGTTTCTTGCAAACTCCTGGATATGATTAAGGTGGTTTCTACCAGGTCTGGTTCTATCATTAGAAAGAGATCATAAAACAGAAGCTTTAATATCAGTACAAAAAGATCAAAGTACAAAGAAAACACCCACTGAAACAGATCATTTTGCCAGTTATAAATAAACAAATGCTTTTCTTTTTGTTTCACCAAAGTGACTTCCTCAGTCCACCTCCCTTTTCTTGCTTCTAATGCTTACCAGTGACAGAACTAATAATGTCATATCTGAATTTCTTCAAATTCCTTCTTTTTAACTTTCTTTCTATGCATGATTAACATATTGAAACCTTATCTAAGGAGAACTCTCACCCTCATCTCAGCAACTTTGTTGCATCCTCACTATCTGGTTTCTCCACCCAACACAGCCTTCCACACCTTCTCTGGAGTTCTCCTGCAAACCGAATGTGGGTTGACTGATGTGTTTTCCATTAAATGATAAGCAAGTATGGTAACAGATGTTTTATTTACTATACCTTATTCACAAATCAACAGCAAGACATGAATTTTACAGGAAATGAACTGATGAGTCGCAGAAATAATCAATTCTTCTAATCATTTGAAAGCTATCTGTGAAAATGAGAAAAGCATGGGTAAATAGAAAAAATATTCCCAGAAATTTTATACTGGGGCACTGTCTAATATCACCATACTTAAAATAACTGTTAAAAGAAACTCTAATGTTCATGAATACTGAGTTCAGGCCTGAATTGCTTGTCCTAAAAACTGTTTAAAACATGGAACTATTTTAAGTAAGTATATCTTATTTTCAGTTTTATTATTAATGACTTTGGATAGCCTACAGGTGTAAAGAATTTGAAGAAAATATAAAATGTAGAGGATGTCTTGTTTCAACTATGGCATTGCTTTCTTACTAATCTCAAAGAATTTTTTCCCTACATATTCAACTACAATATAGTTTATTTTGTCATTTGCAGTTGATGCTAATCCTGTTAAAATCAGGTAGTTTGTGTTAGTATATGTTTGTCAATCTAATGTTTAGTATCTTTATAAAATATGTGATTATTATTTTTTGAGATGGAGTCTCTCTCTGTCACCCAGGCTGGAGTGCAGTGGCATGATCTTGGCTCACTACAACCTCTGCCTCCCAGGTTCAAGAGATTCTCCTGACTCAGCCTCCTGGGTAGGTGGGGTTACAGGTGTGCACCACGACGCCCAGCTAATTTTTGTATTTTTAGTCGAGATAGGGTTTCACCGTGTTGGTCAGGCTGGTCTCGAACTCCTGACCTCGTGATCCACCCACCTCAGCCTCCCAAAGTCCTGGGATGACAGGCATGAGCCACCATGCCCAGCCATAGTATGTGATTATATAAAGATTGGAAGAGCCAGGCATGGTGGCTCACGCCTGTAATCCCAGCACTTTGGGAAGCTGAGGAGGGCAGATCACCTGAGGTTGGGAGTTCAAGACCAGCCCAACCAACACAGAGCAATCTCATCTCTACTAAAAATACAAAATTAGCGGGGCGTGGTGGCACAGACTTATAATCCCAGCTACTTGGGAGGCTGAGGCAGGAGAATTGCTTGAACCCAGAAGGCAGAGGTTGCGGTGAAGAGTTTCATGCCATCACACTCCAGCCTGGGCAACAAGAGCAAAACTCTATCTCAAAAATAAAATAAAATGAAATAAAATAAAAAGTAAAGATTGAAAGAAAGAATACAATTTGTGAAATGAGTGGATCCTACTGTAATAATAAGAGTTAATTCTAACTAGTATTTGAAAACTCATTTATTTGAACTTTTTTGTTGTTGTTGTAATGGCATTTTGTCAATAATGGGGTTGGCCTGTCATTTATAGTCAGAATGCGCTGTATAGTCTATAAACAATTATTCTCTACTTTGAAATGCTCATGGCCAAAGAAAACATATGTGCCAACAGAATGAAGGCTACAATAAAAAAAGGGCACATAGAATATTGTTGTTAACATTGTAATTGTATTAAAAATTGTGGTTTGTTATAATTTCAGGTTTTCCCTCCACAGCTCTCTTGCAACAGAGGTACCACTCTTATGATTGTATTAGTATTTATTTCCACTTTAATAATCATATAGTCTTTCAGAAATATGACTTGTAGAGCTAAGAAAATAAGAAAATGATATTTTCCCCAAAATGTAGGAATAAATGTTACAATTTTTTTTCTTGCCAATTTTATTATTTACGTATGTTCCCTTAACCGTTGGGATTCCCCTTTGCCTACTCCCTTACATAGGGTACTTTCCAGTATAAACCATAGGAGGCAATAAACTTCATCTACATCAAGGTCTTGGTGATTAAGAAGACTGACTAGTTCTTTAGTGTCATTTTTCTCTAATGTAAAGGGAACACACATAAATCTAAACAAGTGATTTGTTTGATTTGTTTTTCCTAAGGAATTTTATGTCTCACTGAGCAAGTAGGGCTGGCTTTTTATTAATTGTGCAGGGGTGGACTGGTAACAATAGCTTTCCCTGCCCTTGGAAATCATATACCACGCTACCTCATATGGCTTTGCCCATGCCTGTCCTAATGCAATGGAACGAGTAATTTAATGCTGGTAATCAGGACTGGGTATTGTCAAATAGAATATCCTTTGCAATGCATAATTGTAAAGCACTTGAAACTTTTCTTGAAACCATCTTTTAAGCAAGCACAGTAATTGCTAACTAGAGAATGTCATGCTGGTGTTCTGTATGTTGTGAACTGATAATAAGATTTAGGGTAGCTTATTAGGTACATAATGTTTTATTGAACACCCATTTCATAGACCATCCCCAACTATTTTCTGCAAGTTATACTTAAGGAAGCAATTAAAATACAGGGATCCCAGCTGGTTCAATTGAGATTAGGGGACAAGATTAAACCAAAGACTGATTTGTCACTGTCTTGCTAAATGTAAGTGGGCAAGCCACGTAATCTCTCTACACCTCAATTTCCTCATGTGTAAAATGAGATCAGCCGTTTTTAATTTAAGCAGCTGAACTGGTTCTTCAATTCTTATGTGGAAGTCCATTAGGTAAAATGACTGTGATTCATATATTTGCCCTTCTCCAGATTCTATGCCACAACCTAGTTGTGAATCTATCTGGCCTTTCCCAAATCATTCTTCTTTATTCAAGTAGCTCCACACACTACAGAGAAGAGTTTCTGCAAGGGGTAAAGAGTTCCAACAGTAACTACTGAAGAACCCAGGGAGTAGTACATGCTCTCCAATGGCTCCCTCTCTAGACCTGAGAACTAATTATTATAACTTCTATGGACTCTGAGCCTAGATATGTTGAGTAATGGACAGGCCTGGGTACTGCCTATGTCTGCTGTGAACTTAAAACTGAAGTGAGATAGTGTACACATCCCACTGCTGTAGTCACATACATTAGAAAACAGAAGTACCTAGTAATTTATTCTGTTGAATTCTATGGTTACACAGTTCTTAATCTAACATTGGTCAGGATGATATAAGCAAAATTACAAGTATTAACCTAACAGAACTTCAATCCAAGTGCTATTTTGAAAACAGAGCTAGACAAACTGAACTTGTCTATTTGTTCAAATTTTCAACTGATTGATTCCCTCTTATTAAGTTTCTACCTTTTTCCTAAGAATAGGAAAATACGTGACACTAGTTGGGTTCATTTATTATCACTCAGTGCCTTGACACCATGAGTAATGAAGTATTGTTATTATAATCATACTCTATCCTTAAGTTGCATATGACAAAATTATAATTAGTTTTATTCACCTGAGGCAAAGGAGGACCAAACATACTACATATGACGTGCACCAAATACAAAAGAGAAAAGCTCGGGTTAAATAGTACATTGCAGTCAATAGCTTTTCCACCTATATTTATCTTCAGAGAGAGAATGTAGTTTGTCTCCACCATTCCACCAAATTTAGCCGTCTAGAGCATAAAAAATTTGGGTCATGCTTACTCAGTTTTCTTAATAACATAACTCCTTATATATTAAAATAGGTAGTTAATTTCATTTGCTAATTGTAGATTAAATTTTATTCTTTACTAATTGTTACTTGTTCTTTATAGAAACAGAGAAGATATTGATACTGTATCTGTAATAATTTACTTCCTGCTTAAAGTACTTAAATTTAGAAAGCCAAGATACAGAAAACTAATTGAGACTTGTATAAAGAAGAAAGGGAAAATAAGAAGACATGTTTTAATAGGCAACTAATTTCATGCCTTTCTTGATTCTATAGGTAGCTCAGTTGCCTTCTGTCCAGTTTGTAGATTATAAATCCTATTCCTTTTGTAGAATCCGTGAGTGGAGCCTATTACATTGGGTCATCTTTGAAAGAGGGAGGAAAAATATAACTTGTAATTTCTTTTTCCTTTTTGGTTGTCAGGTCAACAGTGTTTCTGTAATGAACTTTTAAGCAAAATACCCTTCCACTATATTGGGAACCCAGTAGAAACAGAGACTTTTGTAAAGTCTCTGTATTTTGCAAAGCCCGCATTAGACTGAGATATAAGAAGCCTCTTTAGTAAATAGTTCAGAATATTAGAGCAAGTCTCCAGAGCATCTATAATTAATCCCTTGTGTTTATAAAGCTGTGTTCCCTGGGAAACTCCACCCAGAAAAGGCATGGCCCTGAAGTAACATCTGCTGGGATGTAAACTATGAAATTTGAAAAGTTTTACATTTCCAGGGTACTTGTACCATAGATAATTGTCAGACCTAAATGACATTTTCTTACTGATCAGTAGATAGCTAAAATTTTCTTTTTTTCTATCTATAAGCCTTCCTCCCACTTTTTCTTAGGATAGAAAACCAGACCACACTCTTCTGTTTTCCATTCTCTTGATACAGAGAGTTTCTTATCTAAAAAATACAGTGTCTGTCCATAAAATCTAGTTTTTGTAGGACTTGGGGGAATTCATTCAACAGTTTACATAAGTATAGAAGTTAGTTTTTAAAATTAAACTTTATTCACATTCTTATCATGACTATGTATATTTATAAAGACACAGTTCCCTGGACATGAGTAAAAATGTAGATTCAAATTCAAGGTAGTAGAAATGGGTGTAAAACAATCACTTAACTGTAATTATGTTTCATCAACATAAGGTCATTAGGTCACTCTTTATAAAATCGTGTTTAGAGATAGAATTCTCCTTTCAAAGTAAATTTTATGCACAATACCAATATACAAAGATAGTTCAAAGAAGAGCTATTTGGTAAAAGAAAGGAGCAGAAACTGTGCCTCTTCCCTTCTCCAGGCACACTTCACTCGGGCTCTGAGTCATCTCCAAAGAATCCATGGGCTCCACAAATAATTTTCAAGTAACTGGACTAGGAAATCTCCAATATCTTATCTTACTGAAGTTATCTCATGTCCATTTCCATCCTATCAGAATATATGAAGGTAAAAATGTACGATAATAAAACTTGATAGACATCTGTAATATAAAATTATATACTTCTCAAATATTGCAATTTGAAACTTGTTTTGATGGTAGTCTTAAAAAATTAATGTAATAAATAAACTCGACTTTATATGTTATACTTGGGATCCTTCTAGAACAAGTCCCATCTTTTAAAGACTCATGAACCAGGGATTACTACAGGTTTGAAATTATTAAGTTCATACTGACTTAAAGAGTATTATCTAGACCCATTCTTAATTTTTGAACCTTAGACAAGAATGCAATGTCTTTTTTCCACACCCCAAATTCCGCTATAAACAGACACTATAAGGTTTGTAATGCCAAAAATGTTGGGCCTTGAAGCCAAGAAATGTAGATTCAGTTCTGGGTGTTAGTATTAAAGTTTGTCTGTGATACAGTTTTCTCTAAAATGAGTTTATTTACATCAAAGAAGGTTGCAAGTGTTAAATGAAATGAAGTAAAATAATGTATAAATATTTCTATTATAGAAAATGTTATTGTAATTTTGAAATATTACTATGAAGTGTCATTTCAAGCCATAATAGTAAAATGGCATTTAATATTGGCCAAGTGTTTTAAAAATCTAATAAATGTGTATATTTTACAAAAGTAGAAATGATTATTTGCAAAACAGATTATAATGAAATGAGATCATGTATGTATGAGATTAAAATATGCAAATGGAAAGACAGCTAATAGTTTAGAACAATGTTACTTGCAAGTTTTAGCCACATCTTGGGCCAGTGAACAAAAACATCTGATTAGATCTGAGGATAGTTACAGAATTAACTATCTGATAGTTACAGAATTATCTTAAACTTTCCTTTTCAGGAAACACACAGGAAATACATACACACGCAGGATTCAAATGTGTTGAAGTAAACAAGGTTAAAAAAATTCCCTAAAAAAAAAATAGTTTGGCAACTATAACTTCTGAGGTAAATTCCAAATTCAGTACACTCTGTGCAAGTACCTCCAATTGTAATTAATATTCTTCCCAGGCTAACCCATTATCTGATGGTTCTCTATTTGGTTTATTGTTATGGCTCACTAATGAGTCTGGTAAATTAAAATATTTCTACTTTATTTCTTATTTTCTTATAAACTCCAAAGGACCACTGGACTTTTTGTATAACAAACATTTTTAAATATTTCATTTTGGTTTCCTTGTGAACCAATATTTAAAGCAATGTTTTCTTAGCTTCAGCACACATTACTGACTTAAAACTACACAGAAAAAGACTAAAAAGTACATGCAAATCTTTACAAAACAGGTTTCAATATGCTACTTGATTTCAGAAACTGGGATGTACTCTAGAGAATTTATGCCATTTATAGTTATTTATAATTTTAGTTAATATAATTAATTTGAGGCTTTTAGTTAATTCCTCCAAACTGATTTATACTTTACTTCAACTTGGTATCATCATCTAATAATTCAGTACTATTTGTAATAAGCTTCCTGAATTGAAATAAACATTAATTTTGATTTATTTTTATTCTACTAATTTGCACTAATTAAATTTCAGATTATTTAAAAGTAATATACTTTGCTATTCCCAGTAGCAATGACAATATCTTTGTTCATTACAGAAAAGCACTTAAAAAGCACATATCCAAAGTACACATTGCATTTGATCATGTAGAGCAAGTCAGGTACACCAAAAGTTGTGCAGTTCAGATTGAAAATTAAACAAGTTAATGACTCTGTAAACTGATAAGTAGTTAACAATTGCATATTAGAGAACATGTTGACATAAGAGCTGTAAGTCATTTATAACATCTAACCTCATTATATTGGTCTGCATTTTAATGATCTTCATCATTTAAACATCATGTATAGATAGCCTAAGTATAAAATGAAAGTTTTATAATAATCCAAATTGCATTGTAAATCACTTCAAATATCAACTTATACATACGATGTGAAATGCCATTGGGTATGGTTTTAATATTTTTTAAACATAAAATATAGGAAGATTGATAACTTGAAAATAATGCAAACCTGATTTTTAGATAAAGCCTAGTGACTTAGCAAACAGTTACTACGTTTTTTCCTGTCCTTGTTATATAACTTCTTTGGAGTATTTATACAGTAGTGTCATCTCCCATCATCTGGGTGATGGGAAAAATCCCTTAATCTTTTTTATTTAAAGAAAAATCATACAACTTACCTTTAAAATGGCTAAGACGGATTTTTCAATCGAATGCTCCAACATTTGGACAATTCTTAATAGGATCAAATGGTATTTTGCAGAAAAGTCCTACACTGCAGTCCTCATTACATAAATGTGTGAGAGTTTAAATATGCAACCACAACCCCCTCCCAAAAGAAAAAAAAAAAAAAAGCAAAAAAAAAAAAAAGCACTCTACAATGTTAGATCCCAGTGTGTGGTTTGTTGCCAGAGGAACTGAAAGAAGAAGAAAAAAAAAATCCCTACATAGCACATTACTGATATGGCTAATAAGCGTCTATTTTTATGTTCTGGTGAAGACCCATTACCTATATCTGAGATATTCTGCATTACTTTTTTTTTTTTTATTTTTGGCCATTTTCCATCCAACTAAGTCAGAGGCCAGAAAAACAAAAGGAACTCACTTGCTGAGCTTTCCCTAACATATTCTCAGAGGCTGGACTGAGACCGGGGGTGAAAAGAGTAAATTGGGAAGAATAATCACATTCTCACTTCCCTGTCTTGACTGAGCTTGTAAAACTTATTTCATTAAGTTTAAATTTAATGTACTTTTTATACAGTGTAATTCTGAAATACTGTGAGACTAATAATTTTGAAAACAACTGGAGACTGTCAATCAGCAAGGATGACACACTGACTTAAAAAAAGGAAACAGCCTATTGTTCTAGCTGGGAATTCTTAACTGTTTATCATTTCTGTTAGTTTTGCAAAAAATTCATGATCACAGCACAGTCCTCCTACAAAAAATAAATTACTTAAATTTCTTCAACCGAAATATGTCTAAGTAGAATTACTATTGAGGATAATCTTTTAATATAAAAAAGTACTTAAATCACTTTCAAAAAAAGCATTATGTTGATATTGAATCAAAATAGAAGGCCTTGCACTTTGGGTAAAGAACCTTCACTATCAAGACCTTGTTCTCAGAATCATACAGGAAAACCTTTGCAGGGTTAACCTGGCATATATGTGATAGGATAGCTGGATAAATGCATTCAAACAACCTTAGAAGTAAAGCAACCTAAGAATAACAGGCAGAAATATATTTAGTTCATTAGATCATATTTAAACCAGTCCTTATAGTTAGAATGCTCATGCTGTCCTTTTCCGGGCATGTAAGGCACACAACGAATCCTTTCATTTGCAAGCAGTGCTATACAACTGAAAAAGAACCCCAAACACTCTTTCCTCCTCGAGCATTATTTTTTTCCCAAGGAATTTTTTACTGACACATTTATCTAAAAAAATAAGAAGTCATAAAAATATTGTAAGTCTATTACTTTGTTTTCAAGTCTCAGACCACTTAATTAGGATTAAGTAAAAATGACTGTATGCAATCTCTTTATAATGTATTCTTTCAGTTAGAAAAGAGTAACTCGCAGAGATTTCATGAAACTTAAGAAGGTAATTCCCTTAAATAACTGTGACCTTTTCTCTTGGTGGCACGACATAAAATGGTAGTATAAAGACGAATATTATTTTGGTTAAGAATATTTTGTAGATAGCTATTTTGTATTTAGGCTACTTTGATATATTTATTTCTCAACCTTAATTCTTACACATTCACACTCTAATATACCAATTCAGAAAGAGCTTACCAACACAAGGGTTCAGATAAGACCAGTTTAAAAGAGCATATTTTAAACATAGCAAAAGACTAAAGTATAATGAAAATATGATCACAATTAGAGAAAGATATTTCAGAAAAAAATACATGCAAAATAGATGCCTAAGTTGACATTAAACTTACTTGGTTATTATTTAATCAGTAGCCTAATGCCATTTAAACCTGCTGTCACTGGAGAGGAAAATGTCACAGAGTCCCATGAGTAGTCCAAAGAATCAAATTTACATTCCCAGAGACAGCTGTTAAGTGTTCAATCCCATAGACAACAGTTCCTGAGTAGCTTAGCATACAAGACCCGAATGCACATAGCTGAGTCAAATCTGCCACTGTGGATTTTGAGAAAAATATATACCTTAAACAATAACACAATAAAATGCTGTACCCATTTTAGAGTGAATAGTGTTGGGGTTTTCATTTTTTAAAAGACTGTGCACCCACTATATTATAAAGGGATGTGTTTTATGTGAGAGTATACCTTTATGTAAATCCACTATAACACTAGATTAATTTATTAGAATGACAGGATATAATTTTCAATCTACTTCAGTCAGTTTAGACACAATTCTGTTTTTTTTTTTTTTTTTTTGCAGGAGATCACATAGGGTTAGAAATCGGAAGGATATAAGTTGAAATCCTCAGGCTACCGGGTCCTAGTTATATTGACTTGCAATTGGAAGTTAACTGCTTGTTCTTTTTCCAGATTTATCGAGGTATGAATCATTTTGACATGTGTATACACTGTAAAATGATTGCCACAATCAAGTTAATTAAAATATTCATTGTTCTCATTTTCATAATCAAAGAATAGAGAAAACAATAAAAGAGTAATAATAAGAGCTAAGAGATGAGAAGTGTACAATACTTGACAGGAGCCTGAAAATTACTAGGCACTCAACACTCCCCATTTCATCACCCCCACTTCCTACAAGCTTCCTCCCCTCTCCATTCTCTGCTTTATTTTCCACAGGTCACTTATCACCATCAAAGAAATTCTGCCAATTGACTTTTGTTTTTGTCCTGTCTTTGCACCTGCTAGAATGTTGTATTTTTAAGGAGGGGGATGCTTCTCTGTTTAATTCACCACTGAACCCCCATAGTATAGAACAATCCCATAGTTGGTAATAAGTTGACTAAACAGACACACACAAGACTATCATAACCATAATAATGGTTTACAAGTAGTGAGAATGAGTGGAAATGAGAAACTATTATGCTGTTTGTTCATACCATGGATATGTAATGGTTTCAGATTAAGAACATCTGTTAGGAAAATGAATGGAATCTGAGTCTGAATTTGTAATTCATCACTTCCTAAGTATATGACTTATTGCTAACTACTTTAACCTCTCTTAAACATAGTAGAAATATCTCCCTCACAGAATTGCTGTAAAGATTAAAAGTGATAATATGAAGGATTTAGCACAGAGTCTGACACAGTTTTTGTTTAACAAATAATTGTTGCTGGGCTTGGTGGCTCACACCTGTAATCCCAGCACTTTGGGAGGCCAAGGTGGGTGGATCACTTGAGGTCAGGTGTTCAAGACTACCCTGACTAACATGGTGAAATCTCCTCTCTACTAAAAATACAGAAATTAGCCAGGTGTGGTGGCACATGCCTGTAATGCCAACTACTCAGGAGTCTGAGACAGGAAAATCACTTGAACCTGGGAAGGGGAGGTTGCAGTGAGCTGAGATTGTGCCACTATACTCCAGCCTGGGCAATAGAGTGAGACTCTGTCTCAAAAAACAAAAACAAAAACAACAACAGATAATTGCCATGGCCATCACTGGCTATTATGCACAATTTTATTTTAGAAAATGTATTAAGTATAGAGAGAAATATTGAAAATTATAGAAAAGTATAAAATGATCAATCTCCAATTATATTCCTCAGAAGTAACACACGTTAAGTGTGTGTTAACATTCCCCCAGTAATTTTATAATTTTCTAAAGTATATTAGCCAATTTTATATATATATATTTATTTATTTATTTATTATTTATTTATTTGTGATGGAGTCACGCTCTGTTGCCCAGGCTGGAGTGCAGTGGTGAGATCTCGGCTCACTGCAAGCTCCACCTCCTGGGTTCACTCCATTCTCCTGTCTCAGCCTCCCAAGTAGCTGGGACTACAGGTGCCTGCCACCACACCCACCTAATTTTTTTGTATTTTTAGTAGAGATGGGATTTCACTGTGTTAGCCAGGATGGTCTCGATCTCCTGACCTCATGATCCAACTGCCTCGGCCTCCCAAAGTGCTGGGATTACAGGTGTGAGCCACGATGTCCTGCTGCCATTTTTATTTTAATCATTTGTAACAATATCCTTTTCACCTTTTTTTTTTTTCCCATAAATTGCTTTGTCCCTTTCTTAATAATTAGTAGGAAAATAGTCTTCAGACATTTGACAATTTTTTTTTTAATTTGACAATTTTTACTTTTCTGTTTGTATGTGTAACTTACAGAAATGTTTACATTTTTATTCCATAAACTTGAGTCATTTCCTGTTGAGGATTGTATCATGCTTTGAAAGCCTTTATCCACTTTGAGAATACAAAAAATAAATAAATAAATAGACTTTCATTTAGCATGTGTATAGTTAAAAAAAATTCTTTCAACAGTACTTTTGGATAAGCTGATTCATGGAATGTAACACTTGTGAAATAAAAGAGGAAGAGTACAGTAAGTTGAGTAACAAATATTGCAACATATTTGAGAAGCAAATGACAGATGCATGACAAGAGTTCTGGAAGAGGAATCACATGACCCATGTGATTCCTTTATTAGCAATAGGATTTGTAAACTAGGCAAGACATAAAAATCATTGTATTCCTGTTGTCCTTTCTTGTTAAATGGGATAACCTATAAAGTCTACTTACCTTTAAGCTGAAGATCAGATAGTAGATTTAAACTTTCAAATGTAAAGTTATATACAGATACAAGAAAATCTTATAGTAGTAGATATCATTTAAAAGAAAATTAAGTGATTTTTTTTAACAGTTCAGCAAATGAAAAGAAGCATTTTAGTATAACTTGTATTGTAATTCTAGATTGAATGGGTGAACAAAGACTCATAAATTACGAAGATGATCATACAATAACACGGTTAACACATAATAGGAGCTCACTACCTGCCATGTGTGGAGCTAAGTATTTCACATTTATTACCTTGCTGACTAATCATCCCTCACTAGACTCTTTTTTTTTTTTTTTTGAGACTGAGTCTCGCTGTTGCCCAGGCTGGAGTGCAGTGGTGCCATCTCCGCTCACTGCAAGCTCCTCTTCCTGGGTTCACGCCATTCTCCTGCCTCAGCATCCCGAGTAGCTGGGACTACAGGCGCCCGCCTCCACGCCCAGCTAATTTTTTGTATTTTTAGTAGAGACGGTTTTCACTGTGTTAGCCAGGGTGGTCTTGATCTCCTGACCTTGTGATCTGCCTGCCTCGGCCTCCTTACTAGGCTCTTTAGATGATTAGCTGAGTTCACACAGCTATTATTTGGCAGAACAAGGGCTGTAACCCAAACAGACTGAAAAAAAAAGATACATTTATCCTTGATCAAAATCTAATTTTACATATTTTTCTCCAAATCTTTGCACAAGTTGATTAGTTTTAACCTGGTATTACATTAAGAGCAAAACAATATCTAGACACAACAAACAATGAACAGTGAACATATGTAGGTGGCAATCAACAGAATTATTTTAGGTTAAATAAAACATAAAATTTCATTCTACTGACCTATGAACTATCTCATAACATTAGTTACCAATGTAAAACTAGGCAACATTTATCACTTTAATCTTTAGGAAATACTAATCATGGAGATTTATACATACAAACATTTAGGGATATTGTACACATTTATGCTTATATATATGTAATATATGAACATTTTCAGTTGTTAGCTCATTACTTAAAGAAGTATTAAAGTATTAGTATGTTCTAACTGCTTTGTAAGTTGATGAAGGACTTCACATGCAGTAATAAAAAATATATGTAATTTGAATATTAAATTGCAAAAGACAAGAGCATCATGTAATGCCAGTGAAATGTTGAAAGACTGAAATGGAGATTTCTAATATCACCTTTAAAAGAAAATTCAAAAACATTATTAAAGGTGAAATTCCGAATATCAGAGTAATTTAGTTTAAACTTAAACCACACGGACTAATGAATCAAAAGCCAGGACAAAAACAAACACACTCCATTAAAAGTAGAAAATCATCTTACCTATATGTTTAGTAGAATTCATGCTTGTAACATTAAAGAGAGCACTTCTGTGTATGTAGATAGTTCTCATGTGGGCATGGCCAAATCAATATGCAAATTTTACAGGCCATCTGAAAATGTTGGCAGACCTAATTCTTACTTGAACAGTTTGCAAAAACAATTCTCTAACCAGGAAAAATATTAGTCAACATGTAAATGATGGTAAGAAACATAAGGAAATGTCAAGTTCAACATAGTTAGGTAAATTGTGTTCATGCAGTAGATAGGACATTATTAGAAGAAAACCAGAAACATTTAGGTAAAAGAATAACTAGGTCTCAAAGCATGGTGTGATGAAATAGCAGGAAAAAAATCAATAATTCATAGCCAAAACAAGCATTTAGTTGATGAGTACCACATTTTTTAAACATTGAGGAAAAAATAGCAATTAATTAATTTGGAATTTTACCAGGCAGAAAAATAAAAAATTCATTGTAATTAAGGGTACCACAAATTTTAGTTCTGAGAAATATTATACTAGCCCTGGACTAAAAAGGTAGTCCCTAAAGTGGAGTCTTAAAAATAAAATAAAATAAATAAGCTTGGGCATTAGCTTCCTAAAAGACTGAAATACATATACAGACATGCATGTGTACACACACACAAACATTTTCCAGGGACACAGAAGCATGCCTGATTACATTTTTTCTTAAAGCTTGTGGGGTGAAGTTTCTAAGAAGCATACAGAAATACCTTAAAAAAAACACAGGAAATACACATCTCTGATACCTTTCTTGTTCCTTTTTTTTTTTTTTTAAGGAGAAGTGATCATTCTGCCCTGAGACTTCACAGAATTATTTGGCACAAACCCTGCAGTTGAGTGGCACAGCAACTTCTGCTAATAGTTTCAAAGGAATGTAAAACAATCTATCAACTCCTATAGGGAAACCATAACATCATTTTCCAGGTTGGTTCTCAGAAACCTTAAGGGAAGGTTTTGCTCTTGGACAAGCTTCAGTTTTCTGAGTTCTAAGAGACCAATAGGTTTAGTTTGGAGTGCTACTTCTCAAACGAATCCCTTCCAGTAACTTGACACATATTCTTAAGATTTCTAAGCATCTATAGAATTAACAGTGGGAACATCTTATACTAAATGCATTTTTGGTTTTAACAAAGCCTTACACGTTACTTTGTAAAAAAATACATATACGTGTGCTTTGTACATTGTTAATATATATCATTTATGTATATATGTAAAATTTATATAAAACTTCCAGAAATGTTTTTCTGGAAATGTTATGAATTATTTAAATCACTTTGTTTATATCATTTTACATGAGTATATTCTAGAAAATATTAGAATTCAGACAATGAAAAGTGGCAGACTACTATAATACATGAGACAAATATCTGAGAAATTCAGAATCAACCTAAAACATTGAAACACTTCAACTGTCCTGTATGTGTCTTTGTGATAGCTGGTTATCTTCTTGAATTAAAAAAAAAAAAAAAAAAAATTGCAAACTTATCAGCAGTAGAGTAAAGCCTTCCCTTTGGAATTTCCACATTTAAATTTTGAATAATAGAGAAGTCTGACTTACCCCTTAAACTTCATTTTAGCCCTGACACTTAAGTAGCAGCATTTAAAGTTTGCTTCACATTATGGAGCAATTACAATGGATTTGATAAAATACTTCATCTTGTGGTTATGCAGAAAGAAACCTTTCATCCTTCTAACTTTCCTAGGTAGGTTTAGTTATGAGCCCTGTCTTTATGAAAGCGTCTCTCACCTTCATTGTTCTCCAGCAAACAAGGAAGGACTCAAAACATGTATACTGTGATCATCCCATTTCAGATTCTGAATGTCACTTTTCTTTTGTATTCTGGGGTTGTGAATTAAGTGAACAATATTAGGTATGGAATCTTAATTGCTGCAGAATGTCACTCTCAGAAGACACCACTAGCCCTGCTACTTTTGCACTGCTCGTTTTGTACTTAGACCCTCAGAGACTTCTCGGACATGATGTTTTGTTGGCTTTTGGAGCCTGAGGTCTTTCAGCTGTGGTATGTTGGTATGCAAACTGTCCTGTTCTACAGTGCCCCAGATCATGGGTAAAGATAACAAATCTGAACTGAAATGTTTATGTTTCCTATGTTTTGGCATACTCTGCAATACTCCTTTTGTTAACCACACTGTGCTTTCGTGTTCAGAGAGAATACGCTAAGCATATTTATTTTCCCAAGCTGCATTTACAAGGCTTGGAGTGGCATCCTCCATGTATTCCAAGGACTAAAAACATTTTCTGGACATGATCCAAAATAATTGCTAGGCCTGTTTTCCTCTCATTTTCAACAACCCCTCTGGGAAAATTGGGTAATCACAATAGGCAGGAGGAAAGGAGCCTGCAGTGAACAAAAATTTGAGGTGAAATAAATCCATAAAAACATGGAAACCACACCATTTCTGGAATCCCAAATTAAAAGCATCAAGTATTTCCTATGCTATAGAAAAGCACATCCCAAAAGATTGGTTTTTATAATAAGCTTTCAGTATAGACTTTTAATGTTTTCTTCTTTGATTATCCTACATTTTCTGTTCTGGTTGATTTTCGGCTATTTGATATCTCATTTTTATCTTAATTTTCTTTCAAAATGGTCCCTAGTTTTAGGTATGTAAATTTGTAACTGTCTCCGAATCAACTTCATACAATTCCACGAAGAAAAACACAAATATCTCTAAATTAGAAGAAACGATAAGTTCATTAGCTCTTCTCCTTTTATGAATGTGCTCATTTTATCCACTTAACAGATCCTTGTTTAGATGGCCATACCACCCCAATGACAGTTTGACACACAATAAGGGGTCTTCAAATATCATCAAAAAATATTTCCGAAACTAAACCTTATTCTGCCACTTAGTCTCTTAACCTCACATTTAGCACCTTAAGTATTAAATATTTTGACTTTTCAAACTATTAAAATTCAAAAAATGAAGATGAAATTTGTGCTATTTACTAATTTTTCCCTGGCTTATCTGCCATGTCATCTAGGTTAGGGGAAAAATAAAAGAAATATAGCAGTGATTTTCTTTTTAAGTCTTTTGATGCAAATTAATTACCTAGAAAACTTTTCATGATACCAAAAAAAAAAAAAAAAAAAAAAAAAAAAAGCTACTATTGACTATATCAGTCTCCAGACAATCTTCATCCCATCCTAGGTGAATAAAATTTAAACTAAAAACAGGTAATGTCTATTTTTAGAATAATCCAATACATGAGTGTTAAGGTGTATGTTGAGGGATTTGCTTCTATTTGTACACATGAAGCACAATGAATAAATCTGACAAAATTCAGCCATCTCAGTTAACTGAATTATAACCTCTAAGGGCTAATTCAATATGCTTAAGCATTTTCCAGAGAAAAGAAAGCAACATTTCAAGACTTCACAACTCCAGATCTATAATTCATCTTGTGTAGTGAGGAGTACCTTCATCAAGGCTTTCCAGAAAGTCTTGGCTGGTCAGTTTCCAGAGATGCCTTCTAACTCTAAGTTCAGAGGGAAAGATTCAAAAGTTTCTCCATATATTGATGTGGAGCTATGAATGTGGTATTGCCTCTAAAAATGTCAAGGTACTGTTTAATATTCTCATTTAATTAAACAGTGAGTGTTATAGGAACATACATTTCCCCAGAACTCATGAAAATGTGCTCCTTTGTTGAACAGCAGTGGGAATTGCTTTTTCTATCATCATCTATTCTCTATTCTAATCCCCACTGCTTATGTATAAGGAGGAGGAAGCCTAGAGCCATGCTGCTGGAGGCCCTCTTACAACCTCAAGGAAAGCCAGCCTCATGTCAAACCTACCATCCAAAAAAGGAGAGAGCAGAGAAAGTTAAGAAGAGCCAGCAATCTGATCCCCCTGTGCTGGAAGAGTGCTAACACTGGAGTTTTCAATGATGTGGGCAAACCTGTCCTCCTATTGATTCAGCTAATTTAGGTTTGTGAAAGGAAAATAAATCTTGGGACCCCAAAATCACTAAGCTAAAAGGAAAAGTCAATCTAGGAACTGCTTAGGGCAAACCTGCCTCGCATTCTATTCAAAGTCACTCCTCTGCTCACCGAGATAGAAGCATAGCTGATTGCCTTCTTTGGAGAAGCTAATCAGAAACTCAAAAGAGTGCAACCATTTGTCGCTTATCTACCTATGACCTGGGACCGCCTCTCCACTTTGAGTTCTCCTGTGTTTGCTTGTGTTGTCCCACCTGTCCAGACTGAACCAGTGTTCATCTTACATATGTTGATTGATGTCTTAGGTCTCCCTGAAATGCATAAAACCAAACTGTGCTCTGACCACTGTCGGCACATGTCGTCAGGACCTCCTCAGGCTGTGTCATGGGCATGTGTCCTCAACCTTGGCAAAATAAACTTTCTAAATTAACTGGGATCTGTCCCAGGTATTTGGAGTTCGCAGGTTGAAAGCACTCAAACTGATACCTTGTGATTCTATTTAAAACATAGGCATTAGATCACAGGTATTTTTAATAAAGTAAAACACTTAAACTTCTAGCTCATAAGTGCAGTCAAGAAACATGGCTTAACCAGTAGGTCTCTTAAAGGAGGAGAAAAAAGATGTTTCTGCAACATGGTTTTCTACACTCTATGTAACAAATATAGACATTAATATAACATGAAGCACATATAATATACCATGTGTCTGTATTTTACTCATTTATACAGCTTTAGAATATTTTAGTGTTCCACTTATACAAAGGATTCCAAAATAGCTCAGTTCATCATTTGTTCATTCATAAGTAGCAAGAGAGTAGGTCACAATGAAACTCCCTATAACATATTACCGGGGATCATGCTGGTAGTGTTTAGCATAATATCCCAGAGTTTTAAATAGTGCCTGATACAAAATAGGTGCTCAAATGTTTATTTAATTGATTCTGAATAAACTATAACTCTAGGTATCACAGCATAGATTTTTAAAAGGCATGCATGTATATGTTAAATACCTTTGTAGGAGAAGAGGTACCTTTATTTATCCCAGTATCTGATCAAGTTTAAATGCACTGATGATTTTCCAGATGTGCATTTTTTATGTTTAATAGACACCATGCATGTAATGGAATAAAGAACAGATGTACTCTTTTCCAAGCAAAAATCTCAACGTAGTAAACAGGTAAATAGTTTGATTATTTCACATTGGAAAATATTCTTATGAAGGGCTTTAATTCTTCCCTTTCACAGGTATTTATTAACTATAATACAAGAATGAATGACGTACTTCTACACAATGAGCTTTTCCCAAATATTTTAAATGATGCAATGTACCAGTTGTGTTTATGTATCCATTGGCAGAAACAGACATATTGATTAAAATAAAGTTTTGCAAAATTTATTAAAATAATTCAGTCATACCAAAAAGCATGATTAAACATTAAATATGTATCATTAAACAGTTGTATTGTTTTGCTTTTGCCTGTTGAAAATCCTCTCCAAGTCTTCTGAATATTTGTACTCTACCACCTAATTTTTTTACATGCCAAACTACTATCTCCTTAAAGGCTAACACACACGATAAGAGTTTAAGAGTTTGGTTCCTTTGGGTTGTTGAGTGTTCTGGACTGCTCATTTATTGTGTTAAAGAGTAGTGGGTCTGTAGTCTAATTTTAAAAAAAAGCCCCTCTGTTAAGGGAGGAGGTCAATATGATGTACTTAGTGGAGGCTTAAGCAAGGACCCCTGGGAATTGGGTTTTCTGTTCCAATGAGAATTAATTCCAATAAAATAACCTAAGTTCTGTCTTTGTACTTGTTGCCATCTGTGAGATGAGATATATCATCCACTGGGGCATAGCCTAGTTGCACTGATGTACAGGAGGATTCAAAAATAATTTCATCATTTGCAGAATTACGTGGCAATAGATAAAATATAAAGAAAAATTTAAAATATAATCAAATGTAGCATTCTCCTGTAAAAACTCGAGTCAGACTGATTCTTTCAATCTCAAGAGAACCTTTAATATGATGAAGTCTTAAATATCAAAACAAAATGCATAAATGCCAAAACCCAGGAGTAAAAGACAGTAAATAGAACCTTGTAATAGTCTATCTCAGGAGGGAATCCTGGCTCTACTTCTGCTATTGACTGTGATAAAAACAAAAGTTGGAATCAATAGGGAGATAAGATGAATGCAATACTTACATATGAAGAGGTACAGAGAAGACTGTAGTTTTTATAGAGAGTAAAACAATAGAACCTGTTATTAAAATCTAAAAGCATGACTAAAATCAGAAAGGGCAAAATTGTTGTAAATGTACTACAGGGAACAAATACTCAAACAAAGGATGAGAATATGTTCCCTAATGTCTTTCCCATGATTGCAAAAATGTGCTTTTTAAGTAAATTGGTTTTCTAATACATTTGTGTATCAGATTATATGGTATATTATTTAAGACATAAGATTTTAAAAATACATAATACTGTAAAATCTCTTACACTTATATATGAATAAAGAGTTTGTAATATAAAACAAAATTATTAAATTATACTATATATACATAACTTTATCTATTAATTGAAGTATTAAAGTTAAATTTGCAGAGCATTTTTATTGGCACATAGATAATTGACTGTACTAGTTTTATTTTCTCGTGCTTTTAATATAGTACAAATTAAAAATCACATACTGTAGATTTGAGCTAAGGCAACGGCCTGGTAACCGGCAGACAGTATAAATTTGAAATCTAAAAATACATTCAGAATTTAAGCTTCATTTTCATGTAGTTCTAGACCATTATAAATCATAATTTATTATTTTCAAAATTTGATAAATATTTAGTTCAATAGTGTAAATAATATAAATACTAGTATGATAGAAGAACTTATCTGAATATTCTTACCAGCAAAATATGGAGATTTGCCACAATGCCAGCTAAGTTAGTTTTGCAGTCACTGATAAATTGGGTTGCCATAGCAAGCCCATAGTCACTGAGTTTCTAAGCAACCTGAGACTCCACAGACTGCAGATAGTTAGGAGTCCACTGATCTTTCATCATCCCTTAAGGAAAAATATAAAAATTTATAGTACCAAACTCAATAGCAGATCCCCTGATTACCCAGGAGAGCAGTGATCTCCATGAAATACCCCTCTGTATTGATACTCATTTAATTTATTGAATAATAATATTTGTCCTAGGGAATTATTGGATTATTCACAGTGCTAAGTGGATGAAATTAGTTACAGAAAATGGTCAGTGCCTGGTGTGTATTGGGCAGACAAATATTTGTTGAATCAATGAACAAAATGTGATATATCATCCAACTCTTTAGAGACAGTCATTTACATAACACTAGCCTTCATAAATTCCTTGCCTTTTAATATAAACACGTATCTGTTTAGTAGCATTACTGTATAGTACATCACTTCAATTTCTTTGTTTCTAATTATTGTAGCATAGGTAATATGGGTAATTGTAAATCAGTAATTCCTTGAGGTCTTCTGTTGAAATATTTAATCGTAGCTTGTCTGTAATACTGAATACTTGAGTCACAATACTAGCCATCCAGATGACAAATAGAATTGCATAGATCTGAAGTACAAGCAAGGTTATGATTTTTTGAATGAGCATGCAGTAGCATTTCCTGTGTCTGTCTATAAACACCGTCTTCATTCCCTTATCTTCACACAATGCCCCCTGCGGCAAACCATGACCTCTTGTACTCTCTTTCAATACATCAGACTCAGTTTCCAACTGTTTTAGATAATCACAACAAAGTTAAGGCATATAATTTGTTTCTATAGAACAATGTATGACAATACAAGTCCAAATAAAATGTAACCAATAGAAATAATCATGTGTGACCAGCAAAACAATTACACCTGTAATCTGTAAAATTTTAGCTAGTTCCACTACCCCCCCCATTTTTCTGTATTTCACAGTATCATTCTGTGTAGCTTAACATGGAAAACATGTTAGAAATGGTTTGCAAATTGAAAACTGTCTTTAATGGTTGATTTTTTAAAACACTACTTCATATATCCTATTGGCTGTTATATCAAAGATTCACTAGCCCAAGCCAATCCAATACAAGGACTAAATTCTCTAACCTGAAAGTAAAATAAATTTTCAAAATCACCTCTCAAACAAGTCACAGTAGTCACTGTTGACTACTGTAACCATGCCAGGAATGCCAGCAGCAGAGACTGCTTGTGACCTCTCCTTGTCACTATTAAACATCAAAAGCAGGGGAGGATTCTGCTTGCTCCAACATTGAGAAGTCAACCACTCTGTCTTACAATATAAGATAATCTAAATTTTTATAATCATATTCATTATAATACATCTTTGGCTAAAAAATGACTATTTATAACTTAACAGTCTTCCTAGGACATACTAGGAAGTATATCCTAGTATTATTGTATTTTTGGTAGAGACAGGAGACAGGGTTTTGCCAGGTTTTCCAGGCTGGTCTCGAACTCCTGGCCTCAAAGTGCTGTGATTACCATGCCTGGCAGCATATATGTATTCCTAAGGGTAAAAGATAGCTGCACACGAATTTGCCCTATTAAGATATTCCTCCACTGTTGTATGCATATAAGCATATGTGTGTTGGAGCGCTTACATTATTTCAAATATTTTTGAATGCCCTCTTACCACTTATTAACATAATAATTACTGAGAACTCATAGTAAAAGTCATTTGACCCACTCCCTCTACTTTCCTTTAGATACAACTTCTTATCTAAAAGTTAGAAACAGGCTGCCTAAATGCCTACAATACCATAAATTCTACTCCCTGATAGAAGACAGAGAAATGCAAATATCTATTAAACTGCACAAGAACAAAGCAAAAGTCAGATCAAAGTAGGAAATTTTAAGTATTGCAAGCAAAGTGTGAAATCTTACATATTTAGATTAAGTAACTTTACTGTGATTACACAGGCATAATTACCGTTAGAAGTCCGACGAAAGAGCGCAAGGCCAGAAATGTTAATGCACTTTCAAAATGCTAGTTGGGAAGACCAGGGAATTAACACCGAAGACTCTGGTTGTGTTTGCCCCAAGTGCTGGGTCAAATCACTGCTGTATATCAGTCAGTCCCACCTCCTAGTGTCCAAGAATGGCTGTGGAATTTTGATTGACACTCCTGTGAGACAGTGGTATTCCTAAACCAAAGTAAATCCTGCAACCAGTGTTTGTTAACCTCTCCAACTTTGAAAATCAGCGCTCTTCACCCTGGTTCTTTCCTTTAAAAAAAGAAACAATTATTCTGTGACGTCTAAAAGCACACAGAAGCAGTCCCCTCTCCAGGGATATTCCTTCTTTCTCATAGCAATTCCCTTGATTCATTCCATCCTGTGTCTTTGTCAGAGGACTTTACAGTCCTCCTAGGAACCACATAACAACATGTATACTGGTCTGGGAGAAGAAACAAAGCATCAGTGAATATTCCAGTTTGTGGAAAGCTGGAGATGAGGGCAACCTTGGGCAAGGCCCTGCAAGACTAACAAGTTCAGGCTTATAATGGCTGTTTTTTTGCAATATGAAAGAATTAAGCAATATTTGATGGATACAATGTTATATATGCAACACAAATCAAATAAAACAAAAATAAATGCACCCCCCAAATAAGCATTAATTACAGTGTATGCTAAATGAGACCAGAAATCTGGCTTTTTCCCAGAACACTTAAGGCAGTCATTCTCTGAGAATATTGATGACATACATCCTCATACACTCACATACTGAATTAATATTTATCACATGGTCACTGTGTGCTCAGAACTCTGCCACAAAGTGGAAGAAAACGTGACCCCTACTGTGAGGATTTCTATAATGTACTTCAAATACTTTGACACATATTATTGTGTATATATGAGAGTTTGGTACTTTTAGTCTACTTTCATGAAGTGGACAGTTACCCTGGTTGACAACATTCAGTCTAGAGCTGGTCCTTAGCCTTTAATAGAAGTCCAAAATTTAGTTAATTTTTATCTCTTTAGAACAGAAGATTGGTGTAATAAATACTAACAGTGAGATTTTCAATAGAGAAATTAATGGTATCAGAGATTTATGAACTGGCTAGAATTATTACTAGTTAAGTCTCTGCTTTTACATAACAGAGTAAAAAAAAAATCTACCAAGGACTGTTATCTAAAGTTTAGGTCAGAGATTGCCTGTTGCCTAGCTATAGATTTTAGAGCATTCTTGGTTATTGAAGTTACCAGTATTTACCAAGACAACCAATAGTGCTGTCTGTCTAAATTGGCCTAGGTAATTAAGCGTTGCTAGGTAGTTTCAAGGAGTTCACATTCTAGAGATGCAGCTTATACACAGAGGACAATTCTTTATGTAAATGCATGGGTAGAAGACCACAAAGTCTCCAGGACTAATAGGAAACGCACATTTGTTCAGATATAAATAGCTGTGACTCACAGTTTAAGGAACTTTCCCCTACTTCTGTGTAGAATACATTTCTTGTCTTTCCTTTCTTATTTTCTCACTGTAGATATCTAGATATCTAGTCCTGATCATTTAACAAATGAGGGTTCAGAGATCCCCAGAGTTACAAACACTTGTTCTAAATCATCCTAATGATTATTTTTAAAAATGTAACTAGAATATTGCTTTGTTTCACTCCTTTTTCTATTTCCACTTGTTATCTCTTTTTAACATCTTTCTCCAAGTTTTGCTGTAATGTTTGATACAGTAATTGCTTTAATTTTTGGTGTATGCCATTATTCTTCTTTGTTCTCCTTCAGCAATGCTAGTGATGTAGGATTTTTCTTCTTGGTCACTTTGCAAGCCGGGTACCCTCTGCCAGCCATGCCCCACCCGGGCCTCTCTTGGCCACACTGGTATGTCTCAGCTTATACCAGCATTCATCATTTCCTGAGCTCTTGTCTCATGCCCAAGAAGAATGAGGATATGGTGAATATTGGACGGTGAGGAGGACAGAGAATAATTTTATTGAGTGATGTAACAGGTTTCAGAAGAGAGGAGATGCAAGGGTGGTCCCCCTACCTGAAGGTGGGAAAGTCCCCCATGTGACTGGGTCTGGGGCCTTTTATGGACTCAGAATGGGGAGTGTGTGCTGATTGTGAAAAAGATTAAAGCAAAGACACCACTCAAAGGTGGGCATGACAGTGTAGAAAAACCAATTTGGAAAGGGAAGGTATACGTAAAATAGGTGAAGGGTGGGGATCAATCAGAGGAAAGCACGCCAAACAGGAAGAAAAGTTCTCAATCCAGTCTGAGGATTTAACTTGTAGTGTGGCTTTCAGACTTTAAACTGTCTTCAGCTGGAGGTGGGATTTCAACGGGGACCTGCTGCTATCTGCCTAGGCATTTGGCTGTCTCTTGCCACTCTCACTAGTTAACTTAATATTAAGCTCCTGGATAACTGGAATAATGTATACCTCTTTTTCATTTCCATACACTGTTAGTAGTGCCCTGTTACTAGTATTAAGTTAATTTTTGAAATTATTTTGATTCTCTAGTGTTCTTTGGATTTTTTAAAATGACCTTTAAATTATTTAAATTATGAAACATAATACCTTATTTTTGTTCTAATACATTTATTTATTTCTTCCCTTACATGTGAGACAACTTGAAAAATTCTATCAAAGGATATGGAAGGGGACAAATATTTATTCACCTATTACCATGAGTCAGCTATCATGTTAAAGGCTTCCATGTACTATTTGTCCCAAAGCATTCTATAAATTACTGCTGTCACATGTTTACAGATGAGATAACACAAGAAAATGTTAGGAAAATTAGATCAATGTAAACATGCCCAGAATATGGGCATCCTCTGTAGATATTGGAAGTTTGGTTTCAGACTGCTATAATAAAGTGAATATCACAATAAACTGAGTCACACAAATTTTGTTTCCCACTGCATATAAAAGTATGATAACCCTATACTGTAGTCTATTAAGTGTGCCATACCATTAAAAAATGTACATCCTTTAATTTTAAAATACCTTATTGCTAAAAAAAATACTAACAATTATAATAATCTTTTTGCTGGTAGAGAATCTTGCCTGGATATTGATGGCTACTGACTGATCCAGGTGGCACTTGCTGAAGGTCAGGGTTGCTGTGGCAATTTCTTAAAATGAGACAATAAAGTTTGCCGCATTACTTGGAAAAATCATTTGACTTTCCTATAGCATGCGATGCTGTTTTGATAGCATTATACCCAAAGTAGAACTTCTTTTAAAACTGGAACAATCCTCTCAAACCCTGCCACTGCTTCATCAACCAACTTTATGTAATATTCTATATTCTTTGTTGTCATGTGTGGTGTTATGACATATATTGTTTTTTTTTTAATTTTTTTTAATTTTTTTATTTTTTATTATACTTTAAGTTCTAGGGTACATATGCATAACGTGAAGGTTTGTTACATATGTATACTTGTGCCATGTTGGTGTGCTGCACCCATTAACTCGTCAGCACCCATCAACTCGTCATTTACATCAGGTATAACTCCCCAATGCAATCCCTCTCCCCTCCCCCCTCCCCATGATAGGCCCCGGTATGTGATGTTCCCCTTCCCGAGTCCAAGTGATCTCATTGTTCAGTTCCCACCTATGAGTGAGAACATGCGGTGTTTGGTTTTCTGTTCTTGTGATAGTTTGCTTAGAATGATGGTTTCCAGCTGCATCCATGTCCCTACAAGGGACTCAAACTCATCCTTTTTTATGGCTGCATAGTATTCCATGGTGTATATATTGGTTTTTGTCTATCTTTTCTGGCTTGTAATTCCCATAGCCCTAGTTACAGACTTTTTGTTACCATGTACATCAGGCCTCAGAAAGCAGAATCTCCCTCCAGCCCTCCTTTCACTTGCCCCAAGGCAGAACGCTAATCTTTCCCCTCCCTTCTGATTGTTAGTCTCAAGACTCCCCAGAGAGGGTCCCACTCTATATCCTGGGGGAAGGAATGCTGAAGTCAGGAAGCTTCCATAAAAACTCAAGAGGGCTGGGTTTGGTGAGCTTCTGAATAGCTAAATGCTTGAAGGTTCCTAGAGGGTGGCATGCCAGGAAGGGCATGAAAGCTCCACACACCTTCCCCCATACGTTGCCCCATCCATCTCTTCATTTATATCCTTTATAATAAACCGGTAAGCATAAATAAGTGTTTCCCTGACTTCTGTGAGCTGCTTCAAGCAAATTAATCAAACCCAAAGAGAGGGTAATGAGAACCCCAATTTGAAGCTGGTTGGTATTCCTGGAGGCTTAGACTTGTGACTAGTGTAGAAAGAAGGGTGCAGTCTTGGGAACGAAGCTCCCAACCTGTAGGATCTATTTCCATGCAGGTAGTACCAGAACTGAGTTGCAGGACATCCAACTGGTGTTCGCTGCTTGGTGTGTGTGGAAAACCCCCACACTTTGTTGTCATGGAACTCTGCTTTTGTGATAATTGCTGTGGCATGAGGCAGAGGAAAAACATGGTTTAGAGAGTTTTTCCCTACACATCATGTCAACAGTGTTCACAGCATCTTCACCAGGAGATTTCATCTTAAAAAAAAAAAAAAAAAAAAACCCAAAACAAAACATTTTCTTTGCTCAATTAAAAAAGCAACTTCTCCTTCACTGAAGTTTTATCATGAGATTACACCAATGCAGTTACATCTTCAGGCTTCACTTCTAATTCTAGTTTTCTTGTTATATTCACCACATCTATAGTTGTTTCCTTCTCTGAAGTCTTGTAACCCTCAGTCATCCGTGATGGTTGCAATCAACTTCTTCCAAACTCCTATTGATGTTGATATTTCAACCTTTCATATGAATCACAAATATTATCAATGGCATCTGGAATGGTGAATTACTTTCAGTTGGTTTTCAATTTGCTTTGTCCAGATCCATCATATGAATTACTATCCATGGAAATCATAGTTTTTTTTTTTTTTTTTTTTTTCTGTTTTGAGACAGTTTTACTCTATCACCCAGGCTGGAGTGCAGTGGTGCAAAATTGGCTTACTGCAACCTCTGCCTCCTGAGTTCAAGCGATTCTCCTGCCTCAGCCTCTCAAGTAGCTGGGACTACAGGTGTGTACCACCATGCCCAGCTAATTTTTGTGTTTTTAGTAGAGACAGAGTTTCACAATATTGGCCAGGCTAGTCTTAAACTCCTGACCTCAAGTGACTGCCAGCCTCCTAGTTCTTAAGTAATAAGTCTTGAAAGTCAAATGACTCTGATCTCTGGGCTACAAAACGGATCTTGTGTTAGCAATGAAAACGACATTAATCTCATTGAACATACCCATCAAAGCTCTCAGATGACCAGCTGCATTGTTAATCATCAGCTGTATTTTGCAATAAATCATTTTATTCTGAGCAGTAGGTCTCAACAGTGGGCTTAAATTATTCAGTAAACTATGCTATAAACAGATGTGCCAGCATCCAGCGTTTGTTGTTCCATTTATAGAGTTCAAGCAGGGTAGACTTAGAATCATTCTGAAGGGCCCTAAGATTTTTATAAGGGTTGTAAGCGTTGATTTCAACTTAAAGTCACCAGCTGCATTAGCCCCTAACTAGAGAGTTAGGCTGTCCTTTGAAGGTTTGAAACCAGGCATTGACTTTTCCTCTCCAGCTATGGAAGTCCGAAATGGCACCTTTTTCCAATGGAAGGCTGTTTTGTCTGCATTGAAAATCTGTTGTTTAGTGTAACCACCTTCACTAATGATCTTAGCCAGATCTTCCAGATAACTTGCTGCAGCTTCTTCACTTGATGTTTTATCTTGTACTTTTATGTTATGGAGATAGCTTCTTTCCTTAAACCTCATGAACCAACCTCTGTGAGTTTCACACTTTTCTTCTGCAGCTTCCTCACCGTTTTTACTTTCATAGAATGAAAGTGAGTAAAGATCTTCCTCTGGATTGGGCTCTGTCTTACAGGAATATTGTAGGTGGTTTAATCCACCCAGATCCCCCAAACTTTCTCTATATCAGCAATAAGGCAGTTTCACTTTCTTATCATTTGTGTGTTCACTGGGGTAGCACTTTTAATTTCTTTCAAGAACTTTTTCTTTGCATTCGCAACTTAGCTAACTGTTTGGTGTCAGAGGCCTAGTTTTCAGCCTATCTTAGCTTTCAATATGCCTTCCTCACTAAGTTTAATTATTTCTAGTTTTTTATTTAAAGTAAGAGATATGTGACACTTCCTTTCACTTGAACATTAGAGGCCATTGTAGGGTTATAAATTGACCTAGTTTCAATCTGGTCATGTCTCAGGGACTAGGGTGGCTCCAGGAGAGGTAATGAGAAAGGGGAACAGTGTAGCAGTCAGAACACATACAATATTATGTTTGCTGTCTTACATGGTACAGTTTGTGGTGTCCCAAAACAATAGTAACATAAAAAATTACTGATGACAAATCACCATAACAGATATAATATCAAAAAAGTTTGAAATACTGCAGAAATGACCAAAATGTGACACACAGACATGAACTGAGCTCACGCTGTTGAAAAAAAATGACACCAATAGACTTGCTCAAAGCAAGGTTTCCATAAACCTTCAATTTGTAAAATAGTAATAACTGCAAAGCACAACAAAATGAGGTATGCCCATAGTATGCAGTAGGTGACCTTGAGGTTATGCATCCAGTTGGCTGGTGATATCAAAGATTAGTAGGAAAACATAAGGATATGATATAGTTTGAATAGCTGTCCCTTCTGAACCCTTGTTGAAATTCGATCCCCAATGTTAGAGGTGCAGCCAAATGGGAGGTCTCTGGGTCATGGGAATGGATCCCTCATGAATGGCTTGGTGATATCCTCCTGGTAATGAATGAGTCCTTACTCTATTATTAAATAGTTCCCATGGGGATCCGATAGTTAAAAAGAGTCTGGCACCTTCCTTCCCTCTCTCTGCATGTAATGCCTGCTCTCCTTCCCCTGCTGTCATGGGTGGAAGCTTCCTGAAGCTGCTATCAGAAGCAGATGCTGGTGCCATGTTTCTTGTACAGCCTGCAGAACCATGAGTTACAAATAAACCTCTTTTCTTTAAAAATTACCCAGCCTCAGGTATTTCCTCATAGGAACATAAAACAGACTAAGGCAGAATGCATGGTAAAGTACAGGCATTTTCTGGTTCATGTCTAAATCCTTGCCCTTTGTCAATATAAATCCCTCAACAGATGCATTTATCTATACAACTTTGATGTTTTAAAATTATTTTTATTTCCATATACAGATTTCAGTTAAAACATTTATTCACATAGTCATTTATTTTAATAAAATAATTATTCTTGAAACCAGATATTTCTGGGTCCAGAGAATTTAAAAATAAATGAAATCAATAACACCCTAGCTTAATGATAATAAGCTTACACTGAAATTTAGAAAATTATAAACTAGCACATTAGGTACTATCATGGAAAGTTTATAGCACAACCTACAAAGGGAGAAGGTTTTAGGAGAGATGGCAAGCTCCATAAAGAAAATGATATTCCAGTTTCTTTCTCAAACAGGAGTCAGAGATCAGTTACCATCTATTGGTCAATGCAGAGGAGGGATAAAAGCAGAGGATATTTCCCCATCCATAGAAAGATTTGGCAATTTTTACCAGAGGCCAGGGACTTTGAGAATGAAAACATAAAAAAGATGTCGTGGTAACTTCAAAATAAGTAAGTCATTTCAAATTAATAGAGCATCTGCTGTGTTGAGGCATTATTAGGGAAAAGGTGCAATTTTCATCTTACAATTCAAAAGCAATTAGTTTTAAAATGCTAAAAGTTCTATGTTGATTTATATGAAGAAGCACTAAGAGAGACTAAAAATTCTGCTTCAGAGCACAAAAATTGTACATAATGCTATAAAGTGAAGAACTTACTGGATGAATTTTATAACCATCTTTATTATTTGGTAACTTTAGAGCTGACTTATTATAAAATATATCCAAGTTTACTTTGAAAATAATGAATGCAAAGTTAAAGGTCTATATATAAGTTTGAAAGCATTTTAATGATTTTTAAATCTAAAACTATTCAAGCTTAAAATATTAGGAAGTATTTGTGGCAGTTATGAATTTCTTTGCTCTTTTGTTATGTAAACATTGCAAAGACTTTTAGTATATTCAGTGCCTCTTACTATGGATAAATGCATATCATCTTACTGTGAATGTTAAGGGTAAGAAAAATCAAACACTTATATTCAGGCCTGAGACCATGAGAAACCCAAGATTGTATAAATAACAATTCACAATAAAATATAAAGTAATACATTCTTAAAGGAATTAAATACAGAATAGTTTTTTCCATTTGAAAGCAAAGATGAAAATATTTTAAATAAAATTTTCTTTTTCACCCTAAAACATTCTTTTACACTAGTGGCTAATGCTGAGAGTGTTTACTGCAGAGCAGACAGTGCTTACCACAAACCGTATCCTATTCTGAAAACACAGGACCATCTAAATTGATCTTCAGAATACTCTTTAAGTGTCACTATTTTCACAGTATTACAAATGGCAAAAATGATGCTCTGTGAGGTTAACTAAATTGCTCAAGGTCAAACAGTGCTGAGCTAAGAGTTAAACGCTGGCTGCTGCATTCAGACCCTGAATGCAGGGTCTAAATATATATATCACACTGTCATCTATTACTATCCATATGAAACAATGTAAAAAAACCAAAGCATTTATGAAATTTATAAAAATTTTAACAATATTCATGAAAGAATATGTATTATGCATGACAGAAAATGGTAATAATCTTTACATAAACAGAATAAAATTCTGTCCTAAACTAAGTAATTTTTGCAATGAATTTAGGTGTGACCAACTTTTGGTACTTCAATGTCTTATCAGTTTCATCTTTCTCTAATGACAACGCCCTAGAAGACTGTAGCACAGATATAATTGAAAAGTGTATCATAGCCAAGTGAGAAACAGAAACTTCAGCATCCAATGTATGTTTGAAGAGTTTGTTTTTCTCACAGCAATTTTTTTTCTTTTTTTTGAGTGGAGTCTCGCTCTGTTGCTCAGACTGGAGTGCACCAGCACGATCTCTGCTCACTGGAACCTTTGCCTTATGGGTTTAAGCAATTCTCTTACCTCAGTCTCCCAAGTAGCTGGGACTACAGGCACCTGCCACCACGCCCAGCTATTTTTTTTTTTTTTTTAATTAGAGATGGGGTTTTGCCATGTTGGATAGTCTGGTTTCGAACTCCTAACCTCAGACGATCCACCTACCTCAGCCTCCTAAAGTGCTGGGATTATAGGCGTGAGCCACCGTGCCTGGCCCTTCACAGCAATTTTACTTTTTAAAAATTATTTGGAGGACACATATATTTTATTTTTAATTTTTTTTAACTTTTAAGTTCAGGGGTACACATGCAGGTATGTTACATAGGCAAACTCTGTCATGGAGGTTTGTTGTACAGATTATTTTGTCACCCAGGTATTAAGCCTAGTACGCATTAGTGATTTTTCCTGATTCTCTCCCTGCACCGTCCACCCTCTGAAAGGGCCCACTGTGTGTTGTTCCCCTGTGTGTGAGGACACATATATTTTAATTTTCAAAAATTGAACTCATGTAAATTAGAATGGGACCTACTGTGACAGAAGTTACTTCCACTCTTTCCACCTCATCTCTCCTCACTGAGCTCTGATTTCGCATTAGATATTTCATGTCTATGTGATGATGAAACCTCTCCTAAGCTACAGAGGTTGAATATTGATTAGTCTAAGCCACAATTCTCCTTGATAATGAGATGTATACCAAGTATCTAACAAAATGCTGACACTGAGGCATAAAAACAAGTCAGCTACAGAGCTGCAGTGATCGTTTTCTGTTTTACAAGACTGAAAGACAGAAATTTGTTTCTTACTGCTGTTAGGCATTGTTATAGAAAGACATGATCCTTCCAATTGCTGTAGTCACTTTGTACTTGTAAGATAACCTTAAGGAAAACCAACCTAAAGCCCTATGAATTAACTAATATCAGTGAGCCTAAGGATGATTCCAAGCTGGTTAATTCAGTCTATTGGCTCCTTATTATATGAACAACAAAAAAAGTCCCTCCAGAACTGCTTTTTTTGGATTGTTTTGTTACTTGCAGGCAAAATCATCCCAACTGGTCACAACTGTAGACTTAAGAAAATGCTTGAGATTTATTTTCATAGTATTTGTCAAATAATAAATTTTAGAAAATAATTATCAGCTTCCAAAATGCTAACTTTTCTCTAGAGTAATCACTTTAAAATATTGGACTGTCATACCATCTTGATAACACAATTATTTGCTCAAACTGCATATGTGTGTGTGCGCACATATACACAAACACACACACATACATGGTCCCCAACTTACAATGATTCAACTTACAATCTTCTAACTTCACAATGATGCAAAAGCAATACACATTCAGTAGAAACCATAATCCAATACCAGATTTAATCAATTCCATGATATATTCAACATTTTATTCTAAAATATGCTCTGTATTAGATGATTTTGCCAAAACGTAGGCTAATGTAAGTGTTCTGAGCACATTTAAGACAGGCTAGTCTGATCTATGGTATTCAATAGGTTAGATGTATTAAATGCAATTTTACAATGATATTTTCATATTTTTAACTTTAGTAGATTTATTGGGATATTACCCTAACATAAAGTCAAGGAGTATCTATAGAATCAACTCTAAAGAACAAAGAAATACCATAAGATTTCCTATTGCTTAGAAAGATAGAGTTCTTTAAAGGAAGAAAATGATATCTGTTAAGGCTTTAAAAACAAATCAAAATTAAATCAAAATTCAAAATTAAGTCTAAGCTTCTATCCTTCCTAAAAACAGAATTATCCTGACAAAGGAAAAGTGAAATATAAAATTAATCAATCTGAACCAAAGAAAAGCTATCATGGAAACCAAGAAAGAGTCTTCCATTTGTTGTGGTAAGACGATTAGAGAAAACTCCAAGAGTTTTCATGAAGCTTGCCACCTTAGAATTTTTTGGGAGAAATTATGAAGAGTAAAGAAATAATACGATTCCAAGCTGTGAGTTAAGAGAAAGGAAACGTGCTAAAGAACTAACTTGTTCATTCAAACACAAACTGACCTTTCATCATACTCCAGACTTTGAGCATGACACTGGCATAAAAAAATGAATAAAATATGGTCTTGAACAGATTGTGATTTTGTTGATAGGAGATGATTGTAAAATAACAGAAGGGCTTCAATGGGTGAATAGATATTTTCTAATCACAGAAGATGGAAAAAGGGCAATGGAAGCAGAAAGAACAGCATGCATAAATTCAGAGGCAAAAAGGAAGTGATATGCTTGCAAAAGTACAAAAACTGTTTTCAGGGAAGTGGCAAAACGTGAGGAAGATGGGTGGATACCAGACCTTGAAGCCCCCTGCATGATATTCTAAGGAGCTTGAACTTTATTCTGTAAGCGGAATAGAACAATTAAGTAATTATAAGTTGGGGGAGTGACAGGATACGAGTTTGTACTTTTAAAAGGTCACATGAAAAGCAATACATTGGGTTGAGAAATTCAGTTAGATGACTAATAAATGAATGCTGGAAAAACACAAGACCCTGAACTAAACTTGTATTCAGCCTAATGAAGGGAATGTGATCTCATTCTAGGCAAAGTTTGGATTAACGGGGAACGTGCTTGCAATTTATAGTGGCAGCCATGGCAAAGAGGGCTGTAAAATTGAAAAGCAAGCCCTAAGAGTCATTATCACAAGTAGGAGAAATACTTTTGGTTAGCTTTCATCTTGATGGCATTCTGGAACATAACAGCAGGGATAGATAGAAGAGAAGTCATGAAAATTGGGTATGTCCCTATGCAAGCAGAGGGGAAAAAAACACTAAAGGTCAAAGGAACAAAGAACTTAGCATTTCTTTTATATTGGCATTAGTTGGAGTGACAAATCCAGTGTAAAGCTAACGAGTAGCAGAGCAAAAAACAAGGGGACCCACAGTTTTCAACTGATATCAGGAAATATTTAATCCTGCAATTTCCCACTTCACATTATAAACTGGTGTATTGGAACTGGGGTCAGGAATCCAGATTTGGTTTCCAAGGAAGGGCAGAATCAGGGAAGTACTTCAGCGTCATGGTGGGGAATTTGAGGGAAAGATGGAGCTGTGAAGCAGTAGCAGCAAAGATTAAGACACAGAGGGCTCCCCTGCAAAAAAACCACAGACTGATGAACAAGAGACATTGATAATTTCATTTTTATTCTGGAGTCAGGAACTGGACTTAAGTAAAGAAGAACCTAATCAGGAAGAAGGAATGAATAAACTAATTGTATGAACCTGCTTTTTAGTGAACATATGTATAGATTCTCTTGTTGGCCACTGGGTGTATAAAATGTAAATACATTATGATGGTCTAAAAATGTAGGACAAAGAGTGAAAGAGAGCCTATGTCTAAACCCAGTGGAAAATAAAGAGGCTCCCCAAGCAATAATCTGGGTAGTTTTTGCAATTAAAAACAATCACCATTGTTTCTCCACAACACGGATGTGCTCTACAGAAACAAGGATTCGATGTAAACAAAAAAGAGAATGATGCCCATTTTATTCTGGTATAATTTATATAAGTAGTTTAAAAATATCTGTGATGTGTTAACAGTTTGTGGAAAAACATCAAGTATAGGAATATTTCTAGTAAGAAAGCTGATTGGCATTAATGCTCTTTTATTTTCATTTCAAATAGATAACTGCTGCTAAGCCGGGCATACAAAATATCCCTTTGACTTTCAGAAAAATAATAAATGTTTATCTGTAACAACTTTTCAGACAGTAATATTACAGAGTATAGACATCCAAAAGCATATTAGCTAATTATATGCATTTGGTTCTGCATAAAATAGATTCCAAAAGTACTATCTTAACTTCCCAAGTAACTAGTAGATATTTTATATTTATTGATAGTATTTACCTTTTATTACTGTTAACAAGGAGTTAACTTGGTTATCAGGATCCTACTCTAGTTTAACTTTTGAACTATTCAAATTTAACAATCAAAAGTGCTGACTAGACTTAAATAAACCCCATCTCTTAGGCCCATGACAAGCATCTCTCATCTGTAAAAGATTCATGCCTCTTTGTCTCATTAAAAGTTAAAATTTTTAACTGGGATTTTTACTTCTTAACTACAGTTTCCTGTTCAGTAAATTATTTCTGGCTCACATAAAACAGAGCTACATGTTTTATTCCAAAATAGGAAACATGAAGCAGGATCTTGTGAAAGGATAGACCTTAAGGAGGAAGTGAAGAATGACATCTTTCTTGGTTTAGATGATATCTTCAAGAGTAACTGAAGGAACAAACTCTATAAAATAGAATCGAAGTAGCTTATTAACAAGATACTATGATAAATATAGCAGAGGTTAAAACACACTATTTCTTTTGTATTGCCTTTATCATATTTTAAGACCGTCCCCCACCTCCCTGCAAAAAAAAGAATAGAGAAACTTAATTTTACATACGGCACTGAAACTTTGAATTTATCGTGCAGCTCATGTTTAAAACGCATATATGTATAATTTAAATAAAGTAGTACACATATGAATATTACAAATGTCTTAACTATTACATTACCATAAAGAAAAGATGCTTTTTCTTTGTGTGACTTATGGAATCAAGTTAATTTATAGCCTTATCTCTCCTCATCTCTTTACCACTACTTCCTCTACAGATTTATGAGAAGTTACAAAGTAGATTATTACCATGGGATATTTGTCAATATTTCTACTTATTTTCAATCCATATACTAACTAAATATGTGGAATATTATTCAATCACAGACTTGAATCACTTACTAGATTTTTTTTTATTTAAGCAAAGCTTATGATGAAAGTCTGAATTCTTAAAAAATGCTTAGTGGATGTAAAGTGTTCTCACCACAAAAATAATAGCTATGTGATATAACACACATGTTAAGTAGATAGAGTCCATTCCACAATATTTATACATTTAAGACACAGTGAATACATACAATTATATCTGTCAATGTGGAAAATTAAAGAAATAAAAACGACAAAAGAAAGTCTATGGTTGTATAATAGAAAAAGTCAGATTATCTCTTCTATTTCAGGTGGTATCTGGGTATCTAAATAGAAAGTTGAGCATATGTATTTAACCACATTTATATAAATTCCACAGAGGTGCATATGTTCAGAAATACGTTTTAAGATAATTCCCAAATGCAGGATTCTACGATCTGATTAGCATGCTATTCATCTATATAGTAAGTAGAAAGATCCCTTAATTTCTTCATAAGAAGCTTTGAGTAATTAAAATTTCATTCCATTGTATTTTATATGTGCCAATGGCATAATTTTTTCATTTATATAACAAATTAGTTTTTATGGTATATGTGCAAATAAAAGAATCAATTCCCCCAAACAATTTGTGCACATGATCATTTTTATACACAGACTGATCTCTTGGTTTTTCAGGTTGCTAGCATAACAGGAATGATATTTTGTACTAAAGTACTCCATGTATTGAGCATATATTATAGAGCTTATGAAGGAAATTCAAAAGAATCTTATTTCAACAGTCAAAAGTAGTAGAAATTGGATTTTAAGTGTGCACATTTAATTACTGAAGTAGTAAAGAACTTTGTAATGTGAAGAGAAAATAGCCCATCATCCAGGAGCTGGCCTGGTATTATTAGTTAGGTCTTGCTGTTTCTGGACACAGGTCCAGCACTCACTGCTTGGCCTTGGTGTTTGTTCTGCTGAACACAAACAATTCACAGAACATTTACTTTAGATAAAACCATTCTGTGATCATGAGTCAAGACAAAATGAGACCCTTTTATATCTGAACCCAGAATGATTATGAACACTGTCCAAGCCACAGATACTACACATTCCCTTCTCACTTACTATGAGTGACTCTGCTTCTTCATCAATTACAGCTTTAGCTTCAGTCTAGTCTTCCCTTGTCCTAGATAAGATTAAGGCAACCAATCATAAAATTATCCTGCCTCCTGACAACATCCAATTCAGAGCAAACCTCTATTTCCTTCAGTATCACCCCTCAACCCTCCCCAGTCAACTAACCAAAGTCCAAATTCTAGAATAGATTTTTCCTAACATCTTCTTACTGGGTCACTGTCGGTTCCCTATGGTACACTTCTCTCTCTTTGCAATGAGTAATGAACTTGTCTCGCTACAAGTGTGTTCCTGTTGTTCTTTGGTTAAAGAAAGGACATTGGCAGTAATAATGCACCTAAGAAACTTGGCTAACTCCAGTGCTATCAGGAAGCTCTGATGTATATGCTAGCACAATCTCTCAGAATTTTCAAGATGACTAAAGAGAAACTCAAAGAAGAAAAATTAGAAGATGCTAGAGTGATGAGAAACAGGAGAGATTATTATGGATGTGCAAAATGACATGGGACAACAATTTTGAGGTTAGAGCTTTTGTGTCATGTATAGGAGAAAGAAGCAGGCCGAGACAAGAAACACGGCCAGGTCAGAATACGGGGGCAGAGCATCCACTGAAAGGCCATGAAACACCCAAGAGCTTTCTTATAATTCTGTTCAAGGCAGGGCGCAGTGGCTCATGCCTAAAATCCCAGTGGATTGCGGGGCCCAGTGGGGAGGACTGCTTGAGGCCATTAGTTTGAGACCAGCCTGGGCAGGCTGAAGCAGAAGAATCGCTTGAATCCAGGAGGCAGAGGCTGCAGTGAGCCGACATCATGCCACTGCACTCCAGCGTGGGTGACAGAGCAAGATTTTGTCTCAAATAAATAAATAAATAAAATAACTGTTCAAAATCTGTTCAAAAGAAGATAGAGGAAAATTCTAAGTCTGTTGCACTAAAACTTCACTAAAGAAGCCTGAGTGACTACACTGAAGATATACTATTCTTGTATTTATAAAAGATGACATAAAAATAGCATAATATTAGGAAGCTAAATCACCCTCTCCATAAATGGCTACCAAAATAATTGTAGGTGGATTTTAAATAACTTCCTAGAAGGGATTAAAAATCTTAGGTAGTCTGAGGTGGGACATACAGAGCGCAAATATAGATTCAGGGAAACAATAAGGATAATGATGATGATAATTACAATGACAATATAGTAACAATTTTTAAAAAGGCATTGTGAATACCAAGTTAAACATTTTTTTATCGTTCTCATGCACCAATTTTTGAGAACTACTGTGATAAATCTAGTCTCATTTAGTCAGCTGTTAAAAGTGAGCTGTGTGCTTTTGGATAATACTTCTCACTCTTCAGTTTCCAGTATTCACTTGCCAGTCCTTGTTTTCCAAGGAAGGATTTAAACCTAGATCAGACCCAGAGCTTGGCTCACCCCTCACAGTGCATGTCCTTTCCTAATCTTATCTTGCCCTCAACCCTTTGCCTACATAGCAAGCACCTGCTGGGTGATTATACTTGTAACCTGAACCAAATTCTGATCTGGCTCCCCTCACCAACAGATCACAAGCCAGAAGACAAGCAAATACTAACTCAAGCTTTTTGCGACTATTTTTTCTGACTCTAATGCTGTATTACATCTCCTAACAAGCTCTTGTTGAAATCTTCATATTACATGTGAAATTATTCTGCTATCATAGTTTGAATCATCAACTTTGTTTTATTTATATATGCTTTTATTCCCTCCAATTACATTGGCAAATATTTTATTACTCAGTAGCCCTTGCAAGAGTAAACTTAAATACATTCCTAAAGTATTTTTAGTTTGGACTTCTGATTGATTGGAGAAAACGCCATTGAGAATCAACAAAACCAAAACCTGACACCCCCCTCAAGTAGCTCTCAGCAGGTCTAGGAAGGCAGATTCATAAACAGACAATTCTAACAGGCTGTGATACCTACACTCAGGTGGGGAGAGTGGATGGTGAGGGAGAGAAGGTGTTAAAGGACAGTGGTGGAGGAAGTGGTTCCTTATGCCGGGACTGCATATAAAGATCCGGGTACAGAGTGGGAGAAGGTAGAGTGGATCATAGGCATTTCCCCAAATAGAGATACATAAAGAAACATACAAAATAATAAACATACGACTGGAAAAACAAATTTCAGTAAGGCTTCGGTGCAGCATATGAGTTTTGGAAGAACAAAACACCAGAAAAGTGGCCACAAATGACCACAAACATGATGTCGTAATTTAACACATAATATACCAAACTTTATATTATATGTGTGCCTTGATTACCTGGAATTCATTCTCTTGGGGGTTTATCCTGAAAGCAACATAGGACTACTCAAGGATTTTTAGGGAAGTAGGATATGATAAAATTTGGGTTTAGGAGATGGCCTTGGCATCAGCATGGAGAATGGATTGGAGGGAAGGCCAGAGGAAGCCTATCAAAATAATCTAGAAAGGAAATTATGTAGTTGGACTTAAAAAGTGGCTATGTGGGTGGGGGTAGAAAACGTGGGAAAGATTTCAGAAACATTTAGTGGATATGGAAGATATTTAGAAGGTAGCATGAATAGCTAAGGCTTGGTGACTAATTAGCTAGGTAGAGAGGAAAAAATTGTTAAGTCTCAGGTTTTATGCCTGAGTAACAAGACAAAAGGAGGTACTGGAGGGGAAATACAGGACCAGGTTTAGGGGTGGGGTGGGGTTAGTCCTATCAGGATTTAATATTGGCATTTTCACTAACTGGCTGCAAGATCCTGAGCCAAATTCTAAATCTCTCCAAGTCTGTTTACTCATTTGTAAAATGGAGATAACACTATCTATTTTAAAAGTATTGTAAAACTTAAATAATATTTAACCCTTCTATGGCATTTACAATATGCAAGACACTTTTATGAGTATTTTGTGCGCATTAAGTTGCTTATCTTGGACAGTTACCCTATGAGGTGGTATGTTTATTATCCATGTGTTACAGATAGGGAAACAGAGGTACAAAGAAGTTTACTAACTTGTCCGAGGTCACAGAGCTGGGGAGTTAGAGATCTAAGTTTCAAACATACGCAGTCTAACAGTAGAGAGTATGCCTCAGGCAAGAATTTACTTCTCATTAAATACTAGGCACTTTGCATAATTATTTTTAGAGTGCTTTGCAGGTACTACATAGGTAATAAATAGCTATTAAAATTTAACCATTTTATTTTAAAATAATTTGCAGGGGATATGTTATATGCATATATATTATTGAAGGCTGGGATAAATTCAAACCTAGTAAAAGACACTTACTTGGGGATTATAATTTAATTTTGAACATAAAAATGTACATCTTGAATCAGAACACATTAACAAGGTTACATGGCTCAGGCCTGTAATCTCAGCACATTGAGAGGCTGAGGTGGGCGGATCACATTAGGAGATAGAGACCATCCGGGCTAACACAGTGAAACCCCGTCTCTACTGAAAATACAAAAAAGTTAGCTGGGTGTGGCGGAGGGCGCCTGTAGTCCCAGCACTTGGGAGGCTGAGGCAGAATCTCTTGAACCTGGGAGGAGGAGGTTGCAGTGAGCCTAAATCGCACCACCACACTCCAGCCTGGGTGACAGAGTGAGACTCCGTCTCAACAACAGTAACAACAACAAAAAGAGTTTAGATACTTTCAACTCGAGAACTTGACCTACTGGCATGGAGATATATGGGTCTGAAGTTGAGAAGAGTGATTGGAGCCATAAGATGTAGATTGGGGTCTCCTCAACATACAGATTATAGGTGAAGTCATGAAAATCGATATCACTTAGCAAGTGGGGGATGGGGAATGGGAGCCTAGAAAATCTGCAGAAATAGAAACTGAAGAAAGCAATATGGCTAGACAAGGGCACAAAAGGTCACTAACTTCTACAAGCCTCCACATCCTTACTTGTAAAAAAATCAGTAGGTCTTAGTTTTAGAGTGTGCTAAGAACTATCCCCACTTCTGTTTGTAGCTTTTGCTATGAAAAAAATGTAAACATTGGGAGAGCAGCTGAAAGTTGACGTCCAGCCCTAAGCCTCAGAAAAAAAGAAAAGGCAAGCTTCATAGCTGTTGCTTTGCCATGGTAAATAATTAAGTGCTTTTCTTTTTCTTCTTTTTTTCAAAAGACCATTCAGATTGTTTCAGTTGCTTTTATTTATTCTACAGGATTTCAGCTTCAGAAACTCTCTTGCTGTTACTATGTACAGAAGTTTTGCATGGGAGAGTTGAGAGAACAAAATGCTACCTTTAATACTCAAGAGGAATATTAATGGGGTGGAGAAGATAATGGGAGGAATTATAGTAAGCTTCCTGTTTGCCTCTTAATTATAGAATTTATTTTTCCCTTTGCTTAATCCTGTATTTCCCAACTTCAGCTGGTAAACCATACAGAATTTTGTTGAATGATTATAACAGGGCTGCAGTACAAGGATACAATACACAAAGATGGGAAGACTGAAGGGGAAGGAACTTTCAAGCAGCTGTCTAGGTCAGAAAGGAACTAAGGGATGGAGAAAGAAAATGGGTGATGCCTGTACTTTTACCACCAGCTAGCCACCATCCCCAAACGTCAGAGAGGGTTTTGAGGGGATACGTGACTAGGCTAGCAAAGAACAGTACTGTGCATGCTGTGGTTGTTCATGAAGTGAAAAGTGGAGAAATCACAGCCCTTTCCTGGAGGAAAGATTAGCAAATCTCCAAGATGACCCTTGGGCCCAGAGTGAAACTGACTGAGCTAAATGTTTCTCTCTGGCTTCATCCAAAACTCAGTACAGACAGCAAAAAGATCTAGGAGACTGTACACAGTAGCAAGCACATCTAAGTTTTGCATGCAGACTGGGGAAAGGACTAGGACATCAGTGAGAGGCATTAGGTGAAATGAATGAGCTTCATGAACGATTTACTGAGACATTCTCAGCATCTGTGAGTTTATATATTTAGTGTCTTATAAATTATAGACTATTTCTCTGTTAAATCCCATAATTCATTTTATGAGTACAGGATCTGTCTTATATTATAAAAATAAACAAACCCACAGACATGCTGGGAAGAACAGCAGTAGTAACATTCCATTAAACTACCTACCTGAGAATTTAATACAAAAAAAAGTTGCACAGCTGTATGTATTACGTTATAGTATAGAGCTATGTCAATTTGGGTATTTTTAGAAAAAGTGCTAAACATAAGAAACAAATGTATCTAAGTTATTTCCATAATGCAAAATTCTTAAAATTTTAGTCATAGTCCTTAGAAGAAGATGAATATTTTGATTTAGGAAATAGTTAGACAATAATTTAAATAAATGAATAAAATATGAGTTATTATTATGTATGAGTCAGGCACGGGGACATTGCTGTTATTAATACAAGTAGTTACAAATGGAATAACTCCATTACCTTTATGGTGTTTATATGCAGGCAAGGTGCTCCAACTCTAGGCAATAGCAAAGGTCTGTAAGGAATGCTCTTATCCCTGTATATTAAGCTTATCACAGCTCATAACTTTCTGCCCTATAATTCCTTGTCTATGGCACCTGCTTAGATGTACCTATTGACCAAGCAGCTCTTAAAAGGATAGGGCTAATAGAAATTAAAAGTCTCCCCAAGAGACCAAGATAAAATCAAGAATAGTATTTATTCGCCATTTCAGATGAAATAGTTCAAGAAGAAATAATGTAGGAAGTTATCAATCCTAAAGCTTAGAATCCAGACTACAGTTATTTTATTCTGGAGAGGCTTCCTAAGTTGTGTAAAGTTACTTAGCATTTTACGAGTAAATGATGTAATAACGAGAAGCTTAGAGTAAGCAATGGAAATAACTCTGCCAGTATCTTCCTTCTAGTCCTTTTGGAAATATAACTGTCACTCATTTGGTCTATTTTTCCCCCCAGAGACTGATAACACTTTAAGGGAGCTGTTGTTGTGGGGTCATGGGGAAAAGTGTCCATAAAATGATGAATATGCTTTCACCATTTACTAACAGTTTTTGTTTTTTAACCTTCATCAAAAATTTCATTCTATATGAACAAGGTTCAGAAAACCGCCTGTAAAATGATCCTAGATTCTTATAAATGTTCAGCACAACATTATTTCTAATAGCATTTCCTAAAGCAGTGTAGGTGTTCATTAAATATTTTTGAAAGAGTATGTCAATGAATAAAGGTATTTGAAAGATAGCAACTCCATCATGTATTCAACCAAAATAGGTATTTCATGTTTTAGGGCTCAGTCTTAAAGTAGATATCCAGTTTACTTAAAATTTTATATCTTCTATAAAAAGACAGTATGCTTTGGGTTCTATTTTATGAGACCATTGTATTGAACACACTAACTGTGTTTATAGTTAACACAGTTTATAGTTTATAGTGAAGTAATGTTTATAACTTCATTTCTAAAACTTACCGGAATGAGATACAAGAAGTAGATCTTGCAGTGGCATTTGCTACATTTTAAATAAAGTTACAATGAAGTTTCAACATGGGACCAAAGGAACCTCCAAATGAATTTCAGTTAGACTGAAGTGTTCTTATTAAGTCATGGTTGTAAAATAAGACATGACTATTTTTTTATTTTCTAAAAATTAAAATGAGAAAAGTAATATTTATAAGACTTAATGAGAAGGAACATTAATGAAGAGATGAAACTAATAATAATTTATTTTAAAAAACTATCCTCATTTCACCTTTAAATATCACAAGCACTGAAGGGCAAACAATGCTTTTCCATTTGAGCACAGTCCGGAGTCCTTGGTGAATGAGCCAAGCTGTCTCCTATGTCCCCTCTAATGCTTGCCAATTTTCTGTCATTTCCTTCTTTGTACGATAGTGTTTGTGTGACAAAGGTCTCTGGGTATATTTCAAAACATCTTTAGCTATTTAACAGGGTACCAACAAGCACGTATCTAAAAGTGTTACTTCTTCTCCACATGGTTTGTCAGAAGATACAAATCAGAATTCACTTTACCCTTTCCATAAAGAAATGACTTGAAAGCTTATTGTGGAACCAACGGCATACTTTGTTAAAAAACAAAGAAAGAAAGTTTCCAGTGGCTTAGCCAATTACTGTACTTCTACATACAACACTAAAACTATTTACTGGACTATATTATTTTTCTATTCCTGGCACACTGAGAGATCATTTTCTTTTCCTGATGAACATGTATTGTTTGTGATTGAACCACTGTGGATTAGACATAACTGAGGATTCCAGTCACATGATATGGAAACCCAACCTCATTCCCACCCTCTTCGGTACCTCCACTTGCTCCTCACAGAATGCAATAAAGTGATGCACTTCACAATTTTTATCTGAATTGCAATCTTTAGGAAAATCATAAACATCAAATACATTTTTCCTTTTCACTCATTTTATAGCATTTCTTTATTTCAAAATTGGGATTCTTTTCAAATAATTTAACCTGAAGCTTTATTAGTTTGTAAATACTAAGAGTATCAGATTAAATTCCTTAGTCATCTTAATCAGTAATTTGTGGTGAAAAGCAAAATGAGCCACAGTTACATCAACAGCTTTATATTATATTTCTTTGCTCTGAAACGTTTCCTTCCATTTAATCATCCCACTCTACAACTCTACAACCTTAAGCTGTCTTTTTTCAATGATTTGTCAGCAGTTTAACCACCCCCCCTTTTTTTTTGCCTGACAGTAATTCTTGAGTTCCAGAGCGTATCTTTTTCCCAGGTGAAAATTGTTTTATTATCCTCAGGTGTTTGCTTTCTTGAACTCTTAGAACAGTTAATTCCACAGTTGTCATTATACTTTACAAAAGGGTCAGATTCCAAATAATTAGTAATTGCACAGTACATTATTTGAAAATATTTTTCCTTTCTTCTTGTCAGGATTACAGGAGTCTCATATATTGCCCCACAAATCCACTTTTATTATTTAGTCAGTTATAACTGAAAACAAGATAGCTTGCCAATTTCTCTTTGAGACAGAGATCCCATCTGAATTGTGAGTCCTCTCAAGGAGTGTGAACAAGAAGTTTACCCCTTTGGAAGTATTAGCCTTAAATGGTTCCCCAGAATTCGGTCTAGCACCAAGCAACCATTCCCCAAATAATAAAAGAAAGTGACCTTTTTTGTAAAGGCAAAGAAACCTATCTAATTCATTCCAGGGCTTGTAGAATAGCATGGAGAAACAGAAGGAATTGCTTTTTTTTTTTTTTTTGTATCAACCTTAATTGTGTCTCAAAATGTGCATAACTTGACTTTCTGTATAAGTAACGACTTTGTCATTCTTGGCGGTGTTGTCTGATCTTATGTAGTCATATTATGAAACACACCATATAACAAAAATTCTGCTAGGTAACAAAATCTCCCCCTACCCCACAAATAAGACTTGCAGCACCCACACTCAAGAAAATTTTTATGATCACTAATGATTAGTAAGTTTTATGTATAAAAATACTTTTGTTTTCTTCTGTCTAGGAGTCAAATTAAGATTGGTCTTTTAGATTATTTCTTAAATATATTTGTCAGTTGTGACAGCAAGCCAAAAAACATTTTCAGAGTCCCATGAAAGAAGGTCATTCAAATTCTAGTCTCATTTTAAATACAAACTTTTCCAGGTTGGAAGGGGATAATCAAATTGGCCAGATTTTTAGAGTATCCCTTTGAAAATATTAATCTTCTTAAAAACCTATCAGAAAACAGAAACAAGGAATCTAAAGGAAAAGAAGTTTCAAGTAAAATTACACTTTTTGAAATCATGAGAAGTTTGGGTTTTCTGATGTTTTCTAAGTAAAATCCATGAAATAGGCAACTAGAAATCCATAGCATCCTTTGGAATTTAGAGACTTGTGGAAATGTAAGGTTTAAGGGTTAAAAAGCAAATTTCTCTAACCATTTGGTTGAAACTTACAAACAAGTTAAAAGAAGCATCACAGACTAAACTATTATATCAGATAATAATTGCCTTTTTAGAGAGCCCAAAAATAATAATTACTTACTAGATGACAGTGCATCAACTACAAAAACATTTACAGCCACACTTCTAAACAAAAAGCATTCTGCTCACCAACTTCTAGAAGAGCTTGCTTTCGCAGATGTAGGACCTCAAGACTGGCTCCAGAGTCTTGCAGGGGGAGATGCAGAAAGTAAACAGGATTTCCACGACATAGCAGCTGAGAACTCAGAAATGAGGCACAGGCTCTCAACCCTTCATCTATCCTTAAGGCTATCCTGACATCTGAAAACCATTGACATCCTGAGCCTTCCAGCACTTCGGATGCATGCCTAACACAAGATAAATATAGATCCCTGACACCTGAGCAAAATGGAATGCACGTTGACTTGAAAAACCTCACTCCTTTTGGGCCTCAGTTGAAGAAAATAAAACTCTTAATCCTTTCCCTGCTAGAACCTGTTATTCCCCTTAACAGATGGTTGCTCTACTTAGGAAACATAGAAATTCAAGTAATTAATAATCAATAATAAATTAGCTTCACTTCATGATTGCCGTTTGCTCTGATAGTAAAGAGAAAGGCTCAGATTTTCCTGTCTTAAGTATAAAACAACCTAAAAATGAATATTGATTACTATTGAGTCAACAAACAGATTTTTGTTCCAGTAACTTTTATAGGTGAGTCCCTGTAAACTTTCTTAGTACTTTTTCTCCTCTATGTTTTCAATAGTCATTTGGTCATTTTTTGTTTGCCTCAATTAATGAGGGCCATGCACTGCCAGAGTTCTTTGGTTTAAATTATTGTTTTTTGAATCTTTTTTGAAGGGTTGTAGAATGTATTTGGTTTATAATAAATTTTGCTTAGGACTTCCGCTAAACATGAATAAAGCTCTACTCTCAGCCCAAACAGACCCTGTGATGAAAGTCATTACTCTGAAGATACAATGACAGGATTTCTAAATTACTTTCTAGGATTTATATATTAAGAATCTCTAATTCTATATACTAAAGCAAAGTGAACAGAGAAACTGGAAAAGCCATATTGCTCTCCTGATATTTACATACTTTCAATTAAAATTTCTTTTACAGAATCACATTAAAGGAAAATTATAGACTAGAGTTACCACTCTTTAAATAAAACTATTCTGTATCAAGTAGTAACCACTATCCACAAAAAAGGTTGTTTTGTCAAATTACCATAACCAGTATTTTCATCATATTTTAATAATAGGTCCTATGTATTGAGCACTGTTCATGTGCCTGACGCTTTACGACATAGATACCATCTAATTAATTCTACTTTTCTAATCCCAAAATAAGCTTTCAAATTAACATTTTAGGCTCACTTTCCAGAGAAGAAACTGCAACTAAAAGGCTAAGTTTTGATAACGGACACATGGTGAATAACTGATTCATTTGAGAGACTAACCCACACAACTTTGACCCAAAAGCAAGTTTTCTTTTCCATCCTCCAACATAGTTGCAGGCTAAAAATGACTTTCATCTACGCTTTGTCTGTATCAGATTAGCCACCCTTTGAGCAAGTTCAAAGCTTTTTTGCTTTTTTGTTGCTTAAACAAAGTTACAGAAAGCACAGAAATGGTCCCTAAAGAGTATTGCTATGACACCAGGACATTCCCAGAAGCATTATGTCCTTCACACAGGAAAAAGAGAGAAGATCCATAAGCCACCACTCGAGCAAGGGAGATTTTTCATTTCTTGCATTTATGCATTTCACGTTCTCCTTGCCAGTTTGTATGAGCAGACTTTGATCTTCCAGATCCTGGAAGGCCAGCCCTGATGGCCACCTCTCAGCCAGTCATAGGTCTGATATGTGACATAGAGAGGGACAACCAGGTGGCAAGGAATTGGTCCTTTAGGTCAGATGGTCTTTACATGAAAAGTAGGGTCACATATCTCCAGATATTATAGAATGTGACCTTTTTAATTAAGGAAAAAAATGTTGTTTCCTGTGTGTAAAAGTTTTCTCTATTATTTGAACTTTTACACAAATTATTTTATCAAAGAAGAAGCCATGTTAAAAATTCAGTGAACAGAGCTATGCATATTTTCTATGAACACAGTAAATATCATAGACTGCCTCTGACATTGTAAGTATTGTTATCTTCAAATATGGATTATGTCCCATAAAAATAGGAAATCCTGTATTTCCTTTCCACGAATCACATATGCATTATCATTAAACTGTTTACTCCCTGCTGGGCATGAGCTTATAGGGATAGGTGGTGAGGGAGAGGGAAACGTTGTGGTGGATTGTGCTAAAATGCATGATGGCTCTGTGGTAAATCACTGAGACAAGACCATTGACTCCCTCCATTTAAGGAATCCCTAGAAGTTTTCTTCACCAACTGTCTTCAAACCTAAATATTTCACCACAGAATGTCAATTGAAACTTAGGAGTTTTTTTTGTTGATGTTGTTGTTGTTGTTGTTTTTTTTTTCCAGTTGGTTGCCTGGCCTAACTTTAAGCCATTAAAGTTGAACCAACAATCCTGTTGCTAATAGAAGCTCTTTCCATCTGTTGACAGAATGTCCTTCACAAGACAGTATCATAGAATTTCCCACTTCTGTGTGAACATCTTTTTCACAGAACAAATAATTAAGTTCAGCTGCACATATGCAAAGCATCATCAATATACAGGCAGTAGTAGGATTCATGTTTTCACTCCTATCCAGCACTTCCCATGTCCTGCTTCTCTGAAGTCTTCTGAGTGCTATTCCTCTTCCAGATAATTTTCTTCACTATTCCATCACCATCATCCAAATGTGCTTCAAGTATTATTACTGACATTTACTTCATCCTTGCATATGTAATGCTGAGTGTGTTTAGGACTTTTAAAATTAATAATATGATGCTTAAAAATTAAAATTTTAAATGAAAGATTTGCCCCTTACTTGTATATTTCTGTCCATTGTGTAAGAGTTAACAGTGAACTGTCCTTGAACCCCTGGCTCTGAAATGCAACCGGGAAGGAACAGTTTGTGGCCTTCTAGAGAAATTTTGGCATAAACCCCTCTGCCCACTTGAAAAACAATGAGTATTATTCAACAAGATACTTACACATTAACCTTGCTAACTTGTGTTTAGGAAAACATATTTGAAAAAATGCCCTAGTGTCATTATTAGCTTGCCTAAACTATAAATTCAGGCTCTGAAAGATACTTGAGGGCTAATGTGTAAGTGATTCTATTAGCGCACTCTTCTTACCAGGGTTTTTTGTTTGCTTGCTTGTTTGTTCTTATGGAATAAACAATTTCTTCCAAACACATCCTTCGTTAGGAGCATTTTTCTACAGGAAAGCTATGACAAAGGTTTACTATTAGTCTTCTCAGCTTAACTTGCTTTTCTCTAATCTAGCATATGTGAAATGTCCTTATTCTAAACATCAGATTAAGATAAAGTTTTTATTGCTATTGCTGCTCACAACTGACTTCAATATATATATTGTTTTCTCAAACAATGCTAAGAGAGTGAATTTTAAGTGTACCACATACATGATAACTATGTGAGGTAATTTATATGTTAATTAGCTAGATTTAGTCATTCTGCAATCTATGTATACATCAGAACACATAATGTTTTACACAATTAATATGCACAATTTTATCTGCCAATTTAAAAATAAAATAACATTATGTATGTTTGAAAAAGCTGACGTTAGGGAAGAATGCTTACTCTGTGTTTGGTCTTCAAACGTAATGAAGGTCAATGGAAACATATGCTATTAAAATAATTTAACGGAGTAATGTTTCAAATCTTTGAAGCCTAAAATTATTGCTAAATTAATATCCTTACTTATTTCTTCCATTCTATTGTCATCTTCATTAATTATAAAAGCCTTGTCAAGAATTTGCAAGAGACAGTATGGCCCCAAAGCAGCATTCTTCCCTTTTAAGATGGTTGGGTTATCAGTTAATCATTTTTCACTCACAGGCAAGCTATATTGCAATTCTGTTTATATATACGTTTTGTGCTACTCCTTTGGGGAAAAAATGGTAAAGAATCAGAATTGTACTCTCAAGTATATTATTGTTTAGTGAAGGGGAAAAAAGTTGCAATGTGAAAAGCTAGACTGAGAGATCAGAGAGGCTTTCCTAATAGATGCATACATCTATTACATACATGTATACACGTATATGTAGATGTATGTTGTATATATATGTGTGCATATGGATATATAATGTACATATGTAAATATATGGATATTATATGTATATGTATATGGGAATGTATGTATACATGTGTGTGTGCACATGTGTGTATATACATATGTACATATACACCCACAAATATATACACATACATACATAGACACATATATATACACACAAACACACACGCAAATATGTATACATACATTCCCATATACATGTACATACAAGATTGAGCTAAATAAACAATATCTAAAAATGAGTAAGTTTTAACTGGCAAAGAATTAAGGAAAGCATTCAAAGATAAGGCAGCAGCAACTGAAATGAGCCTGCCAGGGACAGTTAAGAGCACAGTAGGTTTAAATAACTGAAAGCAGAAAGCAGAAGGCCAATGCCCCTGGATGACAGAGAAAAGGGAAAATAAGAGATGATGCAGAAGGTTTAGAGATGGGCCGGATATCACAGTAGTTTCTAAGGATTTATCCCAGGAACAACAAGAAGCCTTTGAAATATTTTAATCTGGGAAGATTCACGATTGGATCTGAATTACATTGAAAAGAAAAAGTCTCCAACAGCAGCATGGTTAATGGATTGAAGAGAGATAAGAATTCAGGTGGAGAAACCAGCAAGGCAATTACGATCGACTGTAATGGCCATATGGCCTAAAAGGATGCAGAAAAAAGTGGAAAAAAACCAATGGATTTAAGACATATTTAGAAAGTAATATCAACAGGTTTAGTGGTGGTAATGGTGTGCGAGGAAATGAGAATAAGATTAATTGAGGAAGTCTCTAACTGAGAGCTATTCTAGAAATCATTCTATACCCTACCATGAACATTCATTCTTTGGATAACAAATCAGAACACATCTAGCTACATGATTGGTATACAGCAGGTGCTGAAAAGATATTTCCTGAATGAAAGAATAAATAAATGAATGAGTGAATAGAACTGAATCCAATGTCAACACAATCGAACAGCGATATTGAAACGTCAGTATATCTGTTTAATTTGGTTACCATAGGAGGCTTTCACAAGGCTATGGCAGGGAGAGTTACAACACACCAAGTGACATCGTAGACACTGTGAGTCCAGGGAGATACTAGTTAATTCTCACAGAGAAAAGACCAAAGGAAACTAAAAGAAACCCAATACTAAAAGGAAAAAAGCTAAGCATGATTTACAGAAATTATGCAAGAGTCTTGCACACATCTGGCTATGTGCATAGAGCTTGTAATCTAATGGAAACTTGGGTCCCCCTGGACCAAGAACAAGTAATATCCACAGGACATAAAGTCCCTCTTCCAGCACAGCAAAACAACAGGCTGGTAGCCAATTATGGTAGCAGCCAAGCAGATGTCCCACTGGTTTTTAAATCAGACACAGAGACTTGGTTTGTTATCATTATTACTTCCATGCTGTAGCACTTATGTTTATGAAACTTTGTTCTGATGTTATCAGAGAGTAATCAGCAACAATCAAACAATTCTTATTGTAATTTTTGACAAGCATTGTACAAAGCTGTATCTAGTGAAGCATAGCTCCATCCTCTTTCTTAGAGCAAAACATGGGAGGATTAAATATGACGGTCCTGAGGTAGATTGAAAAGTTCTAGCAAAGCTCTGCAATTGAGACCTTCAGCCCTTAAATACACTTCATATATCACTCTTTCACTTTTGCCTACTTTTTAATGTAAAGATTAGAAAGTGACCTTCGTGGCTGCTGTTTCTCTTGTCTAATTCCCTTGTCTGTCTAACACTGCTCTACCTGCATTCTAAGTATAGGTATCTATCAAGATCCAGGCTATATTTTTTCTTTTCTTCCTATATCTGCTCTTTCTTGATAATGCATTTTTCTCTGTGGGTCTAATTTAGCACCTCTGCACAATTAATTCCAAATTTTAATTTTTGACCCCTAAATTTTATCCTAATTGTAAGATTAGTTAGCATTGTTACGACTTTTCTACATACCAGTACGGTGTTTATTATCTCAATTTTTTTTTTTTTTACTCTTGGGATGATACTAATATTTACTGCTTTACAATATAAATAGAGGCTTAGAAAAGTTAAGTAATTTACTCCACTGTTATGGTGCCCCACATGGCCAGACTTGGACCTAGATCTCCATGGACCTGGGTCTTGAACTCTTGGACACTCTGGTGTGATTGACTCACTGTGGTGTAACTGCATGTCAACATTTTGTGGCCATCTCTACTCAGGTGCCTTAAACACACATCTCCCCCTCCCTAAGTCTGTGTTCTCAACTTCCATAAATTTCATCACCATACCTACTGTCACTCAGCTTAAAATTGTCACCCATACAACCAACCATCTTCCAATTTCTAACAGTTTTAACTTCACCGTATTTTTTTTTTTCTATTTGTCTCCTGTGTTTTATTTTTCACTGCATCCACTTAAGTCAGGTTTCAATCACCACCACGTTGATCACTGCCATCGCGACCTACTTGATCTTCCTGCATGAAGATTTACTCCTTTCTCATTTGTCAGATTTATCTCCTGAAAGCCCAAATTTGATTATTTGACTTATTTAAAATAAAACATGAATAATCCTCATTGCCCAGATAATGGACTTCCAACTCCTCAGTATTTAAAGCCCTCACCTATTGTTTGTGTTTTGAATCATCTGTTCTTCAATGAAATTGTCCCTGCATTCTCACTTTGCATCTCTCACTGCTTCAAATAGTTCTTATATCTAGAATTTTCCATTCTCTACTAAATGTTACTCTCCAGATTCAGTGATTCTTAACAAGGTGTGTATACTTGAAGCATTGAAAAAATAATAACATGTCCAATATCCAACCTGGTCAAATCAAATCTAAATGAATGGGTATTTCCCTGTTTAAAAATGACTGCTTGTGCTACCATTGGCCCATAGGGTAACTGTGCAAATAAAAGAAGTCATTTCTTCATGGCATTTTACTGCACCCTGCCAGATAATTGTCATAACATGTATATACATTATATATAGGACATATATATCATATATAATGTGTAATGTATAATGTATGATATATATAATGCATCACACATGATATATATTTATAAGTATGCTTGCTGTACAATATTGTATATTTGATAATATATTGTATTAATATTTTAATAATAAGTTGTATCAAATTGGATACTATTTGGTAATATATAATATGAACAACACCCTTTAGTATTGGGCAGTGTACAGCACGCATTACCATATTCAGTAGCACACAGTGGTGTTACCTTAAGATTCAGTGGCAGCACCTTATTTCTGTGCTATCTTCTTCATTTCCCCTTGGGCAGCAAAAACCATTCCTGTATTGACCTCGCATAATATTACATATCAGGCTTTATTTTACCTGTCCATTTAAATCTTATTTTATCATACTTAGAAACATATTTAACCTCATTAGTGTAATTGAGGGCTTATTTGTTTAATTTTACAGACAGTTCCCAGATACTAAACAATTATTTAATAAATGGATTTCATATGAATCATGGTTTTAGAAAGAAATATTCCAGATTGGCAAATGTGGTGATTTTATTGATTTTTTAAAAATTGTACTTATTTCCAAAGGTATTTGAAACAGCAGTGAATAACATAAAATCAATGGTGACATAAAATAAATAACAAAGAAAATAGTCATGAAGGAGAGGAGATGAATTTTTCCCAAAACCTTAGCTAAGGACTGTTAGTTCACTGGAGCTCAAGCTTGGTGTCTCCTGGCAGCCAGGATCACAAAGGAACTGCTTTGTGTTTCAAAGCTCTCATCAGATACAAGAAAATGTAGCAGTCCTTCAGAAGACATCATATTTCTTCATGCACTAAACTCTAAGATAACTTCAGTAAGTATGTCTTTATAAAAGATAAACATTAGGCCAGGGTGCGGTGGCTCATGCCTGTAATCCCAGCACTTTGGGAAGCTGAAGCAGGAGGATTTCTTGAGCCTAGGAGTTTGAGACCAGCTTCCCTGACAACATAGCGAGACCTGTCTCTACAAAAAATAAACAAAATTAGCCAGATGCAGTGGCATGTGCCTGTAGTCCCAGCTACTTGGCACGCTGAGATGGGAGGGTCACTTGAGCCCGGGAAGTCAAGGCTGCAGTGAGCTATGATTGCGTCCCTGCACTTGAGCCTGGGCAACAGAGTGTCGGATAAAAAGGAAAAAGATAAATATTAAAATATTAAATGTCTTCAAAGCATTCTAATAAAGGGTTTAGAAGTAGAGATTATCTTCAGATATTCAGAATCTATAACATGTCACATGATTTGGCCCTTGATTAGTTCTCCATCCTTATCTTTTACCATATTTCACTTCATGTACTCTACCAAAATACACAACCCCTTCTGGTAAATGCCAAACTATATTCCGCCTGTGGACCTTGCACTGGCTGTTCAGTCTACTTAGAATCCTTTGCACTCATACACTTGTGTGCCTGTTCTGCTCTCTGTCTTCATTTAGCCACTATTTCAAATAACCTGTCGTCACACTCTATCATCTAACCCACTTTATTGCATTTATTTATTTATGCTACCTGATTTTATTGCGCATTAGTTTGTCTGGTATTTTAAAAATCTTTAATATCTTTCACATGAAAATGTAAGCTCCTTGAGTCCAGGGAAGTTTTACTGTCTTGTTCACCGCCATATCCACACTGCTTAGAAGACTACTCAGCACATAGAAAACACACCAGAAATATCTGTTGGCCAGTTGAGTAAACTATTTCTCATATATTTACTTTTCACATTAATTTACAATGAAAAATGTTTACAGTTTAATGATGAATCTTAATTCTATGAAATAATATCTGTGAGGAATGAAAAATCTATAGTCCCATACATAGCTTAAAATTGTTTGTCGGCCGGGCACAGTAGCTCACCCCTGTAATCCCAGCACTTTGGGAGGCCAAGGCGGGTGGATCATGAGGTCAGGAGATGGAGACCATCGTGGCTAACACAGTGAAACCCCGTCTCTACTAAAAATACAAAAAATTAGCCGGGCATGGTGGCGGGTGCCTGTAGTCCCAGCTACTCGGGAGGTTGAGGCAGGACAATGGCGCGAACCCAGGAGGCGGAGTTTGCCGTGAGCTGAGATCGTGCCACTGTACTCCAGCCTGGGCAACAGAGCGAGACTCTGTCTCAAAAAAAAAAAAAAAAAAATCGTTTGTCATGATACATAAAATGATAGGAATGAATAGCAAAAAAAAAAAAAAGGACCCCAATGTATTCATTTTCTGTCGCTGCATAACAAATTACCACAAACTGAGTGGTTTAAAGTCATACCCATTAATTACCTCATAGTTCTGTGTGTCAGAAGTTGAGCATGGAATGGCTGGATTCTCTTCTCAGTGTCTCACAAGACTAAAATCAAAGTTTTGGTTGAGTTGAATTCTGATTGGCACTTGGGGTCCCTTTTAAGCTCACAAGATTGTTGACAGAATTGAGTTCCTTACAGTAGTAAGACAGGTTCTCCTTCATTGCTGGCTATCAGCCAGATGTTGTCCTCAACTTCTAGAGGATGACCTCAGGGGCTATTTTCTCCTTCCACTTTATGTATTTACTTATCTATTTATTGATTGATATATTACATTTCTCAGTAAGTGTAAAGCATTTATTATATTTAGTTTTTGTTATTCTTATTTTCAAGTAATATTTCCAAACATTTTCTGACCTGTGGCCCATTTTTATATTTATGTAAACCCTCCAGTTCTTAAAAATATTATTCATTTTAATACTATAAGATAAAGTTAGATTTTTAATTATATTAATACATTGTTAAGGATTATGTATTCTTTAATAGTACCCCAATGAAGAGCTAAATTTGATTTTTTCATACTAACAAATAAATTTTACTCTAAAATAATCAGCTAATAAAAGCATAATGTGTTAACACATAAATTAAGTTTTATTGTATTGTGTTTTAGAACCAAATATATAGTGAAAAGTAACCTGAAATTTAACTACCTTTTTGGTCATCAAATATAGATAAACACTTCTTTTATTAATTGCTATTTGAATTTTTGTATTTCACACCTTAAATTGTTTTATTTTGTTTTTCATATTTCTAGTATTTAATTTCTTAATTATGAGGTAAGAAAGAAGGTGCAGTCTGCTTAATAAATATACTTCTCCATCCATGTGAATTATTTTTATGCTAATAAATAAAACATTCAATGTGTGTGTGTGTGTGTGTGTGTGTGTGTGTGTGTGTATATATATATATATATATATGATACTACATTTTCTTTTTGATAATTAGTTTTGAAATACCAGACAACACTTCTTGCTTTGTTGGAATACAAATCAACTGAATGTAATTTTCAAATCCAATAAACATGGTGTTGCAAATTTACAGATAGAGAATTCTCTACTTTCAACTGTGGTTTTCAATATACTTATATTTGCCAATACCTTTAACCAATGACATCTAAAATAACTTTAAAAGTAATAATAATAACAGTGTAAAATTGAATAAAGTTTGAAGGTCTCCTTATAGCCAGGACTGTTCAGTTTGAGAAGTTGAATGTGTGCTCATTTGACAACCACTAAGAGGATCTCAAACTGATTTCCTTTTTAAGCAGTTAGAGTCAGAATGGATTTTAGAATCAAAATGGAAACAGACACATTTACCACTTTTGTTATTGTGAATCCTTGAATATTGGAAACCAGTGGTTGGGAAAAACGGCATTATAATAGTAGACAGATGAAAGTTATAATAGAAAGTAGCTAATTATTAAACCATAAGATATGCATAAATAATTTGCTTTGACATCTCAGAATGAGATGAGGAAATGCAGAGATAACAGGATATTATGTAAAGCTTTGAAAAAATTGATAGGATTTGAACATGTGGAAAGGGAAAGAAATGAGCTTCTAGGCAGAGCAAATGGTTTAAAAAAAGATTTGGAGGCCCTTAAACATATGGGATATGTACATGAAGCAGAGAGGCATTAAGCTTGCCTGAAGCTCTGCCAACTCAAGAAGTAGGAAATCATTTTCAAATTTGGGAAAAAAGAAAAAGAAAACTGAGGAAATATCACAGAAAATGCTAAATGCTTGGCCAAGGTATCCATTTAGTAGGAACTGGGGAGACACTGAAAAAGTATGAAAGGTTGGTGCAAAGGTTTATTCTCTTCATGTTTGGCATATCTTGGCTTATAATTCCTCATTGCTTCATTACTTTCAACTGTCCTTGAAAACCTAAGTGTCCCAGATTTGTAAAAAAGACCGTTAAAAATGATATTCAAGGTACCTGTGATATCTTTTGCCTTGATGTTTCTGTTATTATTATTTTAAACTTTGCAATTCATTATTTTCCATGATCTCCCATTTCCTTATTCACAAATTGGCATTAAATTGCCAGATTTGTATGCTTTACCTTGGAACTCTAAGTTAATAAATTGAATATGTTTTGCCATACTATTTTGGGGTTATGATCTAGGTACCTCTAAGAAATACCTTTATTTTAGCAAATATTATATATTCTTTATAACAATTTACAATTAGAGGAAGATAAGGGGTGGCATGTCACGTTCATGTATCTTATTACCAAATTCAGATTATAATCAGTGGTCATGTCCATGGTTCAGGAGGTGACACAACATATAGCCAGAAATCAGTCATAAATATGAGGGCATAGGAGAAGAGATTTCATCTCTATCAAAATTGAAACATTTTTAGCAAAAAACCTAAGACCTAATAATATTATATAACAAGATATTTTTATAATTGTGTGTGAGATACATTTCAAATAGCCATTTAATAACTCATTGCTATAGTCTCTTAGATGATAAAGAAAACTTACACATTTTCTGTTCATACTTGTTTGATAATTATCAAAATTAGGGACTGTAGTCATAGATTCCTGAAAGAAGTGAGCTCAGGTTAGTGACATTAACCCTTGCCTTTCTGTTTGTAGATGTGATAGAAAATTTTAATCTTTGATGGAATATTTCTGACCAAAATTAGTATGTAAAGTATATGCTAATACTTGGTTTTAATTCTGGTTTATTACCATAATGTCTTAATTGATCCATAAACTTGAACATCTTTTGCATTACAGAACACACTTGTAAACAATTTTGGAAGCTCTTAAAATTAAGGTTGGGGACTTTCACTAATATTTTTAGTTTGCTTTTTATCTAGAAGTTATATATTTTGTTTTGTTTACATCAAAAGAAGTACAGTGAATAACATTGTCTATGTTTTTGCTTTTCCCCTTAAATGATACGTAATAGAAAAATTTAATAGTACAAGGAGAATATTAAGCCATGGAAATACTCAGCTATATTTTAAAGACAATTATTAAAAGTTTACCTGAATACTAAGCTACACTTACAATGCAAATTGGAATGTTTCCCATAGACTTTTTTTTTTTTTCTTTGCATGGCGATCACAGTTAAGCAAGTTTGGAGTGTGCTATCTATTTTTTTCTTAGCTTCATCTGGTATCTCCATATACTGTGTTTGTCTCCCTCTCTTTCCCTTTCCACACTATTCCCTTAGAGCTTCCTTCCTTGTCCCTAAGACATTATTCCAAGCTACCAGCTCAAGGACTCTATACTGTAATGCCCTGCAAATGACCGCATGGAAGCTATTGGTAGGTATAAATTTTAAGATAAAAAAGAGAAGCAAATAAGAAGCCATAACCTAGTCTAAAGGAAACATCTGGTCCCTACCAGAAGTGATGTGCTAAAAATGAAACACAGACCTGTGGGATTTGAATTTTAAGTTAATAACAATGACCACAATATAGCAATGAGTGATTTAAGCCACTAAGATTTCAAGGTCTAACTCTTGATTAAGGTTTATATGACATCACCCCTTCCAGGAAACTTAGAAACATAGGAGATTGATTGTTAAATGCAAGCAAAATTCATAAAGCAGAAAATATTTGTGATACTTGTGTTTTTGATTGACAGCAGATACAGTTAGGCCTGCTCAGTCTTTCTGTAAACTTTTCTTCCTGTACAGTTAAAAGTCAACTTTATACTCATTTTGTTCATAAAGACAATATCTAAAATATCTTTTATTATTATTTTTTGTCTTTTGACTTCATGTTGTGGACATTTAAGAGAGTAGAGATAATGGTATAATGAGCCCAGGTAATCATACCTCAGCTTCAATGTTTATCCACATTTTGCCATTTTGGCAGTAAATCACTTTTAGACATTCAATCTAAAGACCTTAACATAGAGGACAGACACGATATAAACGGATATTTGAATATTGGAATTTGGAGGCTAAATCAGAGATTAGATAATAATTGCAATGACCAAGGTCAGAGGTCACTAGGAAAAAACAGTCGCTAAATTTTATGTTTGTATTATATGCATGCCAATTCACAACACAGAACTGATTGAATTTATTTAGCTACTAAGTGCTAATTGTAGTGTTAAAATATCTGCAGGATCAAAGAGATCATATACAACACTGTCACATACAACACGCCCAAAACGGTCACATCTACTTTTCTTGATGATAGCTCAAATAAAAACTCTATTCCATTGCCTTAATGCTAAATAGAAGCTTTAGCACATTACAATATAAATTCCCTTGGAGGTTTGGCATAGTTATTTGCAGGTCATGACTCAGTGTTAGCCAGTTTACCCTTGTTCATCTTAGGGCCTGTCACATTGAAGGCTTTCCATGAAATTGACCGAATGAATTGTTTCAATACGTAATGCAATAAAATACATTTTTAGGTACCAGTATAGGCAATTGAGAGATGTGTTCAGATTTTCTATTTCTTAATAATTCAATCTTGGTAGATTGCACATGTTCAGTAATTTATCCATTTCATCTAGGTTTTTGCAAATTGCTAGCATATAACTGTTCATAATACTTTCTTGTGATCTGTTGTATCTTTTCCCTTAGATCTCAGCATTCTCTCCAACGATGAGCCATTCTTCATGAGTTCTTTGGTACAGATTTTCTAGGTAAGTCTGACTTTTGAGAAAATCTTTGGATGAGTTGTGATTATGAAAATCAGACTGACACACACATGCATAAAGCGAATTAATAGAGCTACCTCAAGTCACACATAAAGCTATATGCTTTGCTCAGGATTCTACAGCCATTAGAAGCCGACTCCATCAGACTCTTGGTCTTTTGACCACGTTGAGTTTTTATGTCCAAAGCATAACTTAAGTCTTATGTCCCCTCATTGTTCAGTTTATACCTATTCTTGTATCACCACCACTTCTATGCCTCCCTTACAGCTTATACTTCTCATTAGCCACTAAATTAGAAGCCCCTGGAGAGAAATGATTATGGCTTTGCAGTCATCATTGTGCTTAGTAGTAAGTACCCAATAATACATTTGATTAGCAGTCAGAGAGCTAACACATTAACCATTTCACTTAAGCCTCATTAAATCTCTCATGTGAAGAGCACTACAGTGCAGATTATTGACTAGATGAGGAAACTATCTTATTTATCATCCAGGTATTATTCTTTATCCTTGCTCTCAGACCAAGTGACATCAAATGTGAAAATGTTGTTTGATTATAATATCCTTCCTTATCTTGGTAATCAGCTGTTTTTACCCTTACGACTTCAGTTCTGAATGGGGAATAATTGTCTAATAGATTATCCATGAATCTGTCATACACTGTCAGATATTTTCCAAACACTGCCACTCAAATGAGTTCTCAATACTCAGCTGCCTCAATTAACCTTTGAGATCAAAGACCCCATTTTTTTTATTTTTCAGACTGGGTTCACTTTGTCACTCAGGCTAGAGTTCAGTGGTGCAATCATAGCTCACTGTAGTCGCGACCTCTTAGGCTCAAGTGATCCTCCCACCTCAGACTCCCATCACTTAAATTACAGATATGATGTGCCACCATGCTTAGCTAAGTTTTATTTTTACTGTTTTGTAAATATGGGGTCTCACTATGTTGCCCAGGCTGGTCTCAAACTCCTGGGCTCAAGTAATCCTCCTGCCTCAGCCTCCTGTGTCACTGGGATTAGAGGTGTGACCCACCACACCCAAGTCACATTTTCTCATATATGAACAAAAGGTGTTAGAATCCTGGGCCCTGAAAGGTTAGATTGTAATTATATGGACTCTAAACTTGGCCTTGAACTCATCATTACATAAATTTGAACTTGAGATGCACAAAAGGCCTGAATTTCGAATCAAAGATTTTTCACTATGCTCTGCAGATATTTGCTGTATTTGCTTTCATCAATATCTAGGTATAGCAGACAAAATGCAATATAATAAAAGGTATTTGGAAAATCAGAAAAATTCTCCCCCAACCCCAAATAAAAAAGTAAATCCAGTAGAATTAAAGCCTAAATGAATGAAGAGGATTAGACTGTCATGATGAATTTAGGAAGTACAACTACATTAAATATATGATCCCTTAAAAATTTTAATAACATTTATTTTAAAATTATTATTATTATTATTTGAAGACAGTTTTGCTCTTGTTGTCTAGGCTGGAGTGCAGTAGTGCGATCTCGGCTCACCGCAACTTCCGCCTCCTGAGTTCAAGCAATTCTCCTGCCTCAGCCTCCTGAGTAGCTGGGATTACAAGCATGCACCACCATGCCTGGCTAATTTTGTATTTTTAGTAGAGACAGGGTTTCTGTGTGTTGGTCAGGCAGGTCTCGAACTCCTGACCTCAGGTGATCCACCCACCTCGGCCTCCCAAAGTGTTGGGATTACAGATGTGAGCCACCGCGCCTGGCCAATTTTTTTTTTTTTTTTTTTTTTAATTTTTTGATGCTATGCAACAGTTGTTCTTTGCGAAGTGCCACTCCCAAGTAACAATAAGTATCTTACTGGAAAGAAAGATACAAAGGTAAATTGAGTGATCATCCTTAGATAGCAGAATAAATTATATAGATATGTTTTCCATTTTAATTATTTGCCTGATTATCTATAAAGAGTGTGTTCAACTTTATAGAGAAAATAACAAAAACTATTAATATGTCAAATGGAAAATCATGACTAGAAGCACAATATAAAGACAATGATTTGAATATTATTCCAAGGAAATATCACTTTAGGTTACCTGCTAGAATTATATTTACACTTTCAGTTTATGTAAGAGTATAGCAATAAAAATGCAAATGTTTATTTACATATGTTAGTATAAGAAATATAACTGACATTGTCTCACAAACTGTTTTTTACAACTATCTTAGGAGTATTACTTCAGTTTAAAATTAGTATTCATTCAATTTGGGGGGAGTTGGTTAAGTAATTGAAGATTCCTTACAGACTTATACAAAATAGTACTTCAAATCATTGCTTTCACAGATTTGGATCAGTTTTTTCCTTCTTGTACCTTCCTCTCCCAAATCATCTACAAAATCCAAGATTTATACAGCTTTGATTTAAAAAAAAAAAAAAAAAAAGCTAGTTTCAAAGGCCAAGAACTTGATGGAGAGAACAAGCAGAATGGCTTACGAACAATTGTCTTCTATCTGGAGGATTCTGTAAATGAAAAGAGAATAAATACATTTCCTTCCTAGAGAAATCAAGCTGGAAATAAACGGAATGAACTTATAATCTGAATGCTGACATGTTTTGTAGACCTCATTCCCAGAATGTCTCTTTTTGCAATACTAACACTATTTACAAAGTCTTGGGTACAGGTAACTGATAACATTAGAGCTTCTGACAACAGAGATTACTTTTTAAAATGTCATAATCTTCAGGCTGTTCGATGAGAGACAGATGAGGGAACTTAGTGCCTTTCTCAACTATCCCTCACCACAGTCATTTTGTAATATTTGTTGTACATAAAAGTAGAGAGTACCGATCGCTCATTTTTTGCCAAATATGTAAAGTTAAGTGAAGGTGATTTTGGAGGTGATCAGAAGACAGTGGTGCATAAAATAGGAAAAATCCAATATTAATGAGGTGCCCCTTCCTTTCAATTTTTAAAAAGTGACATTTCAGAGATTGTGTGAAAGAACATTCTCAGACTTTCCCAATCCTCCTATAAGTATTTGAGACAAAACCTGCAATGAATTTCAGATAAAAATGAAGTACAAACAATATCAATGAATTCACCAGACAACCCCCCCCCACCTACACACACACACACACACACACACACACACACACACACACACACCCTAAATTCAGGGTGCATGCTCTGTGTTGCAAAATACGTATCTATTTCTTGCTTTTGATCATGGATCAAGTGGCCTAATAACTTCTGACATGATTAAATTCAGAGTTTTATTGAAACCTCTTTCTATCAGCAAAGTGTAACAGCATGGTTGTATCTATTGGGCTTCCAGTGCAATGTGGTAGCTGTTCTGTTCATTTCTTCTTTTCCCGTTTACTTTGCCTGTTCCTTGAGCTTCCTCTATTCACTTTGTCCTGTGCCACAGTATCTGATTACATGATCAAGGCACTTATGCAATGTGCTGACTGACACACCTCCTGCCTTCCTGGCATTGTGGTCAACATGCTTAAGGTAGAGATTACCATGGGAATTTCTGACTGGGTCTATGTATTTAAAATAATTGAGCAACACACATACGATATCAGCAGCAAAGTGCAAAAAGTGCTGGAAAATAGAGGAAAGGACAGAGAAAAATGGTGAAGCAGTAACAGAAGCAAAGATAAATGGATACAAGATGGAAGAAAATATGACAATGTCTTATAAAAATCATGTCTAAGGTCTAAATTGTAGTTACTGTTCACAAAGAGCAATGAGAAATTCTGAATTATAATTTTTGTTGTATATAGTGAAGTATTTTTTAAAATTTTATCAAAACCACAATGAGATACCATCTCACACCAGTTAGAATGGCAATCATTAAAAAATCAGGAAACAACAGGTGTTGCAGAGGATGTGGAGAAATAGGAACACTATTTTACACTGTTGGTGGGATTGTAAACTAGTTCAACCATTATGGAAAACAGTATGGCGATTCCTCAAGGATCTAGAACTAGATGTACCATATGACCCAGCCATCCCACTACTGGGTATATACCCAAAGGATTATAAATTATGCTACTACAAAGACACATGCACACGTATGTTTATTGCGGCACTATTCACAATAGCAAAGACTTGGAATCAACCCAAATGTCCATCAGTGACAGACTGGATTAAGAAAATGTGGCACATATACACCATGGAATACTATGCAGCCATAAAAAAGGATGAGTTTGCGTCCTTTGTAGGGACATGGATGCAGCTGGAAACCATCATTCTTAGCAAACTATCACAAGAAGAGAAAACCAAACACCGCATGTTCTCACTCATAGGTGGGAACTGAACAATGAGCTCACTTGGACTCAGGAAGGGGAACATCACACACTGGGGCCTATCATGGGGAGGGGGAGGGGGGAGGGATTGCATTGGGGAGTTATACCTGATATAAATGATGAATTGATGGGTGCTGACGAGTTGATGGGTGCAGCACACCAACATGGCACATGAATACATATGTAACAAACCTGCACGTTATGCACATGTACCCTAGAACTTAAAGTATAATAAAAAAAAAAAAGAAAAGAAAAGAAACATTTACACTGTTTATTTAATTTTTATGGTAGGTAAAACTTAATCATGGGTCATAGAGATAGTATGTTAAGGCTCAGTTTTATTTGGAGAAAGGGCTCTCTTTATTTCATAGCTAAAGCCATGTTTTAAATTATTATAGCACCGTACTGCTCAATTCAAAGGAAGACAAAGGGCCTGAGATCAGGTGTTAATGGCCAAAAAATGTGATCAAAGAGAACTGTGTGGGAAGAAGCTGGGAAGGTAAGATTTCAAAGCAGGAAAGTTCAGAGCTGGAATTACAATGCAAAGAAGGAAACCAGTCACACAGAAGACACAATGTCACTCTATACTCTACATTCAGGTTTCTTTGGGTTGTCTAATATTTAAAGCCTGATGTAGTTCAGGCCCAAATCCAGGAAACTATTTTTAAGGTCTGTATTGAGTGGGAATAGGGGCAAGGCAGGCACAGGGGTAGGAGAACTACTTTCAGTAAAAATTATATATTTGCGTCACAGTTCTCAATAGAATATTACAAATTACATATTCTTGATTTGAAGGGGTAAATTAATTTTGTATAAATTTGATTTTACTTACTTTCTATTAACTAAGACATTCAGTTACATTTTGAGCATTATATATCACTTATATTTTAACTATTTTAACCCATATTATTGAGATCCACACATTTTGGAATGTTTTCTGTTTTAATGGAACCATGTGGTTTAAAGATGTTCTTCATGGGTGGCTGATGTATTCTGCTATTTATTTGGAAGAACTTGAAAATTATGTTATTGTTACCTGTAGGTTTATTTTGTTTGGCTAAAGCCATCATAAACTTCATTATTCGATGAGGCTCTTTCAAACTCTTTAGATTGTGATGTGTATTTTTTTTTAATGTGGTTAACTGAGATAAGTGAACACGATGGCAAAATACATACATTTCATTGCTGCTTATGCTATATTCTTTTCAATGTTAAATATTCTGTAATTCTAGTAAGTGTGTGACTTTATATATTTATGACCAAGTTTTAGTGTTAGATTGAGCCCTTAGAGACTCTGTTTTCCAAGCAATAATTGATATGTTTTAACAGTTTTAATTTGGAATAGTTAAAACATCACTTAGCATGGTTTATTGCCTGTAATAACCACCTGTGAATATTTGTTGTGTGGAGAGACTTCAGTTTAGTAATATTAATATTGAATAAAACAATACAAATATGTTTGCTATTTTGCTGTTTTCTATAAATAATGCTTTCATGTGCAAAGGAGTCTTTAGTTTCCCAGCTTTAGTCCTACTTACCCCTCTAGACTCAAGTGTTACTTCCTAAAAGGTGTCTTCCTGGACCCCTAAAACTGGGACCTTCCTGTCCTGAATGCTTCCTGTGCGTATTTCTGTTCCTGCAGTTGTCATGCTATTTTGTGTCAGTGCTGCTCTCTCTCTGTGCCTGTTTTTTTCCACCAGACTGTGAAATTCTTAAAGGCCAAAAATATAGATTATAATTCTTGTACTCTCCATGCCTGGAATATAGAATGTGCTGCGTATTTCTAGAGTAAATGGATAAATGAAAATATTGACTCTTTTGCTAGATGACAATCCATGATTCCACATCTGTATAAATGAACAAACATGGATATGTAAAAGTTAAAATACTCTAGAAGATGGGGTCGCTACTTCCTTATTTTAATGCAGCCCTCCATATATGCCCCAACATTTCTATCGAGCAACTTTTGTGTAAGATAGATGTATTCAATGTAACTGTCTGGGAAGATAATTTGTAAGAACATTTTTTTTTTTTTGAGAATTTGACATTGTGTTCACTTATCTTGGTTAACGACATTAAAAAATTCAGTTAAAAACTTTATTCAGTTAATAAAGTTTTGTGGACTTTATTATCAGAAGCATAGCTGCCATTGTACATGAGTACATGGGTGTTTCTCTTTACTGTCAAGTTTTTCTGATTAGAAGTAAAATCACATTCCTTTTGGAATCCAGATATTTTTGGTGTAAGACAAGCCTATTTTTAAATTGGCATATCAACACTCTTAAGCTCCAAACGATACTCTCCATCCTCCTTGAAATAACTGTATGTGACTAGATTGGTTCTCCAGGTTCTCACACACGGTGTCCCTAGCATTTGGAGCTGGGGCCACTTATTTCATCAGAGGCTCAGTCATTTCCAATATGCTGGACTGGCCTGGCTCACACCTCTAGGTCACAGGAGTGTCTCATGTTCTGGATCAAGGAGCAGTTATGCTGCCTTTATAATAGGCCTTGCTGCTGATGTTGCTTTTACTTTGGTACTCTGGTTATGGAGTACTGGGGTCCATAATTTTGTCTTCGTAAATCCTTCTAGGTATTAGATTCTGTACCAGAAAAATCACTTTCAATGAACTAAAGTTCCTGAACTTATTTTCTCCTAACAAGGTCTTAGACAGCGGCTTTGCACATTCTCTAATATATCCTATGCCTAATATAAGAATATTGATTATCTGTTTGCACCAGATGTGAAGGCTTTACATAGATTACCTCATTTGGAATATTTTATTTAATCCATAGAATACCATTCAAACCAAATACTTGTGAGTATTTCCTGTGCGAGTTGATGGTAAGGGCTGTTGTTAGGCTCACACAAGAGAACAAGCCTAGAGACTGATATATACCAGTCAGATCTTCCTCACTCTTTGGTACATCCTATCTAGGGACTCACAACTCCATTCACACTTACATGTTTGATATCCACTGTGATATACCTGGTATCAGGGGCCTACATTGCAACCAAATGGGGTAACTTGCTTTTCTGAACCCTATGAAATCAAGACACAAATGCACAGTAGGCTCCCTTCTCCTTGGGCTTTTCAAAAATTTTTCCATAATAAAAATGGAAAATGGGATCATTGCCTTCATCAGCACTAACCTTATATCTCTGGAATTTTTTTTGGTCCAACCAATTATATCATACTGTTAATATTCTGACATCTGTTTTACTTGGTTCTTAAACTCAAATTTTTCTCTTAAAAGCACTAGCTTTAATTCTTAGACTCAGACACACTATAATACTTTGTCCTGTAAATCACCTTGGCTGATGTTCTAACATTTGCCCTCTGGTATCAGGCACAGTGATGGAAGGACTCAGACCTCTCTGTGCTATCATCACAGACTCAAAAATCCTGGCCCATTACTGGCCTGGTCCCCCAATAAGTCACAGAATAGCATATTCTCTCTTTTCCTTGCCTATATGAAGCTCCAAATTTTGTAGAGAAAGAATTTTCTGAGATATTAGTTTGTATCTGTCCCTTCTGTATCTCCTTTCATCCCTCTTCCAAGTAGATGCTAAGAGCTTTGAATTTTCTTGTCAAAAACATTCATTTTTATGAGATAAAAACAGAAGCTGCCTGAGGCCAACTGCTCTCACTGTCTTTTGTAAAAGCTAATGCTCACTGAAAAGTGATGCTAATGACCTGGAGAAAAATGTTAAAAGTATGGAATATTTTTAAGAGTGGGAATTGTGGGGACAATCTCCAGCTTCTAGGAAAGAGACATGAGACTAGTAAGATGACAAAGACCCAGGTTCCCGCTAATAAGGGGAGACACATTACAGAAGGAACAGAAGATAAAAGAACCACAGGAGCAGGTAGTGGTGTCTCACACTTATGGAAACAACTTTATAATCATAGCCTCAGACCTATCAGTTGGACAGTTAAGTCTCTGAATGCCACTGAAGACTTTTGGAAAGGCAGAGAGATGGCACTACTTCAGACTCCCTGAAAGCAGGCTGCCAAGATGGTGGAAACTGATTTAAAATGGAAAAGCATAGTCCTGGGTCTTCCATCAATGTGTGGCCCTGTGACGTGCGCAGATAGTGTGATGTAAAGGAAGAAACCATCAGATCTCTAATAGTCTTTTTTCACCTGAAAAAGACTATTAGGTTTTATCTCTAGTGCTCTGGCACACACAGTGTCCTGAGGTTGCACGAGAAAATCAAGCCCTGGTTTTCACCCATTATGTGCAATAATTTCTTTCTTATACATCTAGAATGGTATTTCCACTACACTGTCTTTTGGAGAATTGTTTTGTGGATCAGATGAGAAACTTGGTTGAGAAAGTCTTCAGCAGGAAAAGAGCACTGCCATCTCTCAAAGAGAAAACATTCCTGATATCATGAAGAGGAAAGGGGAGAAGTTGATGTTGGTGGAGGGGCAGGACTCCAAAAGGCCCCAAAAGAAAACCTTCTTCTAGCTTCATTACTCTTGGGGAAGTGGTAGGATCAAAATGGTTTCAAGCTGAGCCTTCAGAAGCATCAAAATTCTTGGTTTCAATAAAGGATTTTTGAAGCGACAGAATTCCATAAACTCAGAGCACCAAGAAGACTTGGTCATTGAACATTTAATAACCATCAGTGAGAAATGTAGACTAGAGCAGCCTCCAGGGGCTTAAGTGTAGATTAAACTTCAGGACTTGTCCATGACTTGGACAGGAAGGAAGAGAACCTTCACGATCACAGAGATTGAAATAACTTCCAGCCCAGGGGCGTGGGTACTCAGAATATAATTAGAGTTAATATTCTGAGTACCCAGAATATGGGGCCTCCTTTGCATTCTTTGTTTTGTGGCTGTAAGGTCATATCTACTACAAACATACCCACTGATGTTGAAGGCACCTACTCTGAGCCCTATTTCTGCTAATTCCTGCCAGGTGGTTAGGAGAGAAGGACTTAGTAAATCTCCCAGAGAGTAATGACATGTTCACCAATCACCCATAACTCAAGGGCTCCTTCTTTCTTCCCCTTGTAAACTCAGGCTCCTTTCCACAATGAATATAAAGAGTCCCCCTCTTTCTTGATAATGGGGTCCAAACTTCTCACTGTCATGGTTATTAAGATCTAACCCCCGTTGCCCATTCCTGAGCTTCACTATTTTCTTCAATCTTTGTGCATTTCTGTCCTTTCTACAATTATTGATAGTCTGAAATTTCAGTTGCTTCCAGGATATCCATTTTCACGTCTTGCCTTATGCCTACAGAGAGCCCTACATTTTGGATCCTCAATTCCACCAGCCTTTTCTATTATTGTCCTCTTGACTCAACCTGATCTCCCTGATAGTGACCTGCAGTACAATGCGTGTCTTCTGTTCTAAGCTTTGAAACTAAAACTGAATAAACACTCCTCTTAATATTCTGATATGTTACTTGATGTGACATAGAAGCATTTTAAACTGAACAGATGACACTATAAAACCAAAACAATTTAATGATATAAAGGAAACAATAATAGTGGCATAGGTTTTTGGGTTTTGTTGGTTTTACTTTTAAATATTTTCTCAATTTTGTTTGTTTTAAAATGACAGATAATATTATATATATTTATTATGTGCAACATAAATATATATATTGATATATATCATATATATCAATATACTTCAAAACATCACATTGCATATGATGCACATCAAGTTGCATATATATATATACACACACACGCACACACACACACTGTGGAATGGCTCAGTCTAGCTAATTAACATGTACCATGTCTCACATGATTATTTTGTGGTGAGAACACTTAATATCCACTCTTTTGCATTTTCCAAGGATAGAATATATTGTTATTAACTTTTGTTTTAATGTAAAGTGCATCTCTCTAAGTATAATATGGAACCTATCACATTTATTATTCTGCCAACTAATAAGCTTCTGGTAAAACTCATACTATATATCATCAGTGTTTTGTTATTTCTAAAAAACTTAGGTTGCAACAAATATTAGTGAGCAGAAAATTAATGTCTTATAAAGGAACTTCTTTATGGACACTATTAATCATATTCATTGTCCTGCTTTTGAAATTTGGGTTCTCCTCTACTAAATAAAATCTGGATAACTTAATTCAGGAGAAACCACTAAAAGTGGCTAGAAGAAGTATTAGAAAAGTAAAAACACCGTTGGAATAATTAATACATTTGTAGTACGTAAGTGGATATGGTTGGGTGGTGACCATCACTGAAGGTATGGTTTGTTAATTTAAAATACAAATTGATTTAATTTGTATAAACATTACTGAATAATATAAAGCATTAAGCATGGTTTTAGAATTATCTTAAGAATATTCTTTAATACAAAGTAAATCATCTGTCTTAGTAAGTCATCATGATTCAACAGGCAATTAGAAAGATCTGGGAGACCATTCTAGGCAGAGGACACTACAAGTGTTAATACGCAGGAAAAGGCTTTTGGAAACCTTTGGAAAAGCTTTGTATGTTAAAGACTAAGACGATGAGTATTATGAGGATGTAGTAAAGAAGAAGAGATTGATAGGAGATGAAATAGAAGAAAGACAAACCAGATTAGAAAAGGTTTGTAGGCCATGGTAAGAGTTGTGATTTTATCCAATGAATGTTTGGAAGCAATTTCAAAGTAGCACAATATAAGAGAAAGAGTGGAAGCAAGGGACTCAGCTAAGATACTTGTGTAGGAGGCTATGTTATCTTTCAAATTTAGTGTGCAGACATGAATACTAGTAAGGAAACAAAAGGAAAAGCAGTATGCATAGACTGTGCTTTATTGAAACTGATTAGGCCACCATAGTTAATTAAAAAAATTAATTATAAATGGGGGTTTATAAGGAAAATAACCCCCATTTTATAATGATGGAATGTTCCAGTTTGAAGGATCTTAGAAGTCATCTTGTTCAACCACTTCATTTTACATATGGAAGCTGAGCATCAAAATTACTTTAAATTACTTTTAATGTAATTTTGCACAACTTTTTCTATCTTTCCCTAGTCACTTAAAATTACACATTGAAAGGGCCTCAAGATGGCTGAAGAGAGGCATCTAGCATTCATCTCCTCCACAAAGAAGAACCAAAACAGCAAGAAGACAATTGTACTTTGAATGGAGCATTTAATAGTGACACTAGAATTCAACAGAGACGTGACAAGAAATATGTGAGACATGGAAGGAGATGGAAGTGAGACAGCCAGCTTACCTGTGACTGGCTGGGAGCTCAAAGAGGTTCCCTAGTGCAGGGAAAGCATAAGTGAGAGATCTGCAGCAGTCCACACTCCTATTGCAGAATTCTGCAACCCTAGATGTGAGAGAGGCCCCTGACCCTCACAGGCCCTGAGACTAGCATAGGGAGCTTCCTGGAGACCATGCAACAGGATTGCTTCATAGAGGGAGCACAGGCTGGGTCCCACACACCTCTGGAGTCTTAAGCAGTTGCAACACAACACCATTTGAAAGCCCAGCCTCCCCCAGGCTGCATCTTGCCCTGGGGGTCAATGGCCTCTGCATCTCCACTCCCCTGGAGCCCAAATAACACCTCCCCACATCCACCTACAGGGATGCAGTGGCGCAATGATGTTTGGATCCAGCATAGCATCAGGGTCTCTAGTGTTCTGGCACGCACAGTGTCCTGCACCCCATGTAACTAATGGTGTAGTACACTGGGATACTGACCCTTAGAGAAAGGGAACCGAAGCGCATACTCTTCCAGAGCCTGTATGCTGCCTGCCCGGGACTGGTACCTCTGATGGAAACCCTATCTCCCCATCAGCAGGGCTGCAGGGCACTTGCATATACCCTGGAAACTTGCTTTCCCAGCTGCCACCATTTCCACCACTGCTAGAGGATGAAGCACATGCTCCCTAAAACTTGAGAACTGCCTGTTGATGGCTGCTATCACCAATAACAACCCTGCCCCACTACCCCAGCAGCAGGGCCAGAGTGTACTTGTATGTACCCTGAGGAAAGGCTCTCCCTACCCACTGCCACCACTGCTGCCACCACCTGAGCACTCTGCTGGGGTCCTGGGAATCACCTCACCCTGCATATCACAGCCTCCACCTGTGCACACCACTGGGAGTTCTGAAGACTGGCCCTCCCAGCCTGGCACTACTTACCACAATGCCTGAGCATGCTGCCTACAGAACAGATGACACACAAATGAGGAAAAGAAAGGTCCAATTGTTACCACTGCAGAAAACCATCAAATCACAATCATAAACAATAAAACAGAAAGAAAGGAACAAAGATACACAAAACAACCAGACAACAATGAATAAAATGACAGGAATAAGTCCTCACACATCAATTATAACCGTGAATGTAAATAGATTACATTTGCCACTTAAAAGTTATAGATAGGCTGAATGTAGTTTTTAAAATGGCCCAACTATATGCTGCTTACAATAAACTCACTTCAACTGTAAAGATATATATAGACAAAGTAAAGGGATTTGAAAAAATGATATTCCATGCAAATAGCAAGGAGGAGTAGCTATAATTACATCAAGTAAAACAGATTATAGGTTAAGAAGAGTCAAAAGAGACAAAGAAGATCATTATATAATGATAAAGGGATAAGCTCAGAAAGAGGATATAAAAATTCTAATTACACATGTACCCAACACTGAAGCACCTAGATATATAAAGCAAATATTATTAGATCTAAAGAGAGAGATCTCTCAGCAGTAGATAGATTATCTAGACAGAAAATTAATGAATAAACATTATATTTAAACTATACTTTAGACTAAATGAAGATAAAATACATCTATAGAACATTTTATTCAATATCTGCAGAATATACATTCTTTTCATCAGCAAATGGAACATTCTTCAGGGTAGACCATATGTTAGAACACAGAGCAATTCTCAACAAATTTTTAAAAATCAAAATTGTACCAAAAATCTTCTCAGAGCATAATGAAGTAGAACTAGAAATCAGTAAAAAACAGGAACTTTGGAAATTACAGATACATGGAAATTAAACAGCATGTTCCTGAATGACCACTGGGTCAATGAAGAAATAAAGAAAAAAATAAATAAAATTTGAAACAAATGAAAATGGAAATACAACATACCCAAACCTATAGGATACAGCAAAAGCAGTGCTGAAAGGAAAGTATGTGGTAAATGCTCACATCAAATAAATAGAGAAGTTTCAAGTAAACAGCCTAATGGCGCACCTCAAAGAACTAGAAAAGCCATACTCAGAAATCGAAGGAAGAAACGAGGTCAAAGCTAAACAAAATGGAGTGTAAAAAAATGAGAAGTTAGGATTTTGAAAAGATAAACAAAATGGATAAACCACTGACTAGACTAGCCAAGAAGAAAAGAGAAAGAGATCTAAATAAACAAAATCAGAAATGAAAAAGGAGACATTACAACTGGTATGACAGAAAAACAAGAGATCATCAAAAACTACTCTGAATACCTACCTCTATGTTCACAAATTGGAAAACCTAGGGAAATCACATAAATTCCTTGATATGTACAACCTATCAGTTTTGAATCTGGAAGAAAGATAAAAGTAAACAGATCAATAATAAGTACAAAGATTAAATCAGTAACAAAATGTCTCCCAACAAAGGAGATTCCAGGACTAGATTCCTTTCAAATTCTACCAAACTTGTAAAGAAGAACTAACACCAGTTCTCAAACTATTCCAAAAAATTGAAGAGGAGGAAATTCTTCCTAACTTATTCTATAAGGCCTGCATTACCCGGATACCCAAACCAGACAAGTACATACACACACAAAAAGGAAACTACAGGCCAATATCTCTGATGAACGTGTATGCAAAATTCCTCAACTAAACACTAACAAACTGAATCTAACAGCCCATAAAACATAATGGTGCACCATCATCAAGTGGGATCTATCCCAAGAGTACAAACATGGTTCAACACATGCAATCAATAAATATAATACATCACATCAACAGAACGAAGGACAAAAACCATATGATCACCTCAAAATAGACACAGAAGCAGGATTTCATAAAATTTGACCTCCTTTCATTATAAAAACTCTCAAAGAATCAGGTCGAGATGGAACATACCTTAACATAATAAAGGTCATACATGAAAAACCCACAGCTAACATCACAGTGAATAGGCAAAAGCTGAAAGCCTTCCCTCTAAGAATTGGACCAAGACAAGGATGCCCACTTCCACTACTCCTATTTAACATAGTACTGGAAGTCCTTGCCAGGACAATCAAGAAGGAGAGAGAAATAAAAGGCATTCAAATTAGAAAAGAGGAAGTCAAATTGTCTCTCTTTGCATATGAGATAATCTTATATTTAGAAAAAGCTAAAGATTCCATGAAAAAGCTCTTAAATCAGATAAATTTAGTAAAGCTTAAGGATACAAAGCAATATACAAAAATCTGTAGCATTCTATACACTAATAATAATAAAACTGAAAAAGAAATAAAAAGACAATCCTATTTACAATAGCTATAAACAATAATAAAATAACTAGCAATAAATATGACCAAGGAGGTTAAAGATCTCTGCAAGAAAAACTATAAAATACTGATGAAAGAAATTAAAGAGGATACAAACAAGTGGAAAGGCATCTTGTGCTCACGAACCCAAGGAATTAATATTGTTAAAATGACCACACTGCCCAAAAAGTTCTACAAATTCAATAGAATCTCTATCAAAATGCCAATGAAGACTTTTCACAAAAACAGGAAAAAATACCCTAAAATTTGTAGGAACCAAAAAAGAGCCCAAAGAGCCAAAGCAAGCCTAAGCAAAATGAACAAAGCTGGAGACATCATACTACTTGACTTCAAAATACATTACAACTCCATAATAACCCAAAGAGCATGGTATTCGTATGAAAATAGACACATAGACCAATAGAATAGAATGGAGAATGCAGAAAACAATCCACATGCTTATGGTCAACTGATTTTCAACAAAGGCACCAGGAGCATACATTGGGGGAAAGGATACTCTCTTCAATAAGTGGTGCTGGGGAAACTAAATACTCATTTGCTGAAAATTTAAACTAGACCCTATCTCTCATCATATAAAAAAATTAACCCGAAATGGATTCAAGCCTTAAACATAAGACCCAAAACCATAAAACTACCAGAAGAAAAGATGGAAAACACACTACACAACATTGATCTCGGCAGATCTTATGGCTAAGATTTCAGAAGCACAAGTAACAAAAACAAAAATAGACAAATGGGACTATATTGAACTAAAAGCTTCTGCATGATGAAGAAAACAATCAACAGAATAAAGAGACAACCAGTTGAATGGAATACGATATTTGCAAACTATTCATATGACAAGGGACCCACATCCAGGATAAACAAGAAACTGGCTGGGAGTGGTGGCTCATGCCTATAGTCACAGCACTTTGGGAGGCCAAGGAGGGTGGATCACCTGAGTTCAGGAGTTTGAGACCAGCCTGGCCAACATGGTGAAATCCCATCTCTAGTAAAAATACACAATTTAGCCAGACATGGTGGTGGGCATCTGTAATCCCAGCTGAGGTTGAGGCAGGAGTATCTCTTGAACCCAGGAGGCAGAGGTTACAGTGAGCCAGGATTGCGCCATTAGATTCCAGCCTGGGTAACAAGAGTAAAACTCCATCTCAAAAACAAACAAACAAACAAAAGAAACAATATACAAGAAACTCAAACAACTCAACGCAAAAAAATAAACAATCTCCTTAAAAATTGAGCAAAAACATGAATAGACATTTATAAAAAATCATACAAGTGGGCAACATGAATATGAAAAAATTCTCAACATTACTAATCATCAAGGAAATGCAAGTCAAAACCACAATGAACTATTATCTTACCCCAGTTAGAATGGCTATTATTAAAAGGACAAAAAATAACATGCTGAAGAGGGTGCAGTGAAAAGGGAACTCTTGTACACTGTTGTAGGAATGTAAATTAGTTCCCTATTATGGATACAGGTATAGATATTTCTCACGAAACGAAAAAATAGAACTACCATATGATCTAGCAATCCCACTACTGGGTATTTATCCAAAGGAAAGGTAATTAGTAGATCAAAGAAATACTTGCCTTCCCTCTGTTTATTGCAGCACTATTCACAGTAGCAAAGATATGGAATCAACCTAAATGTCCATCCATAGATGAACGGATAAAGGAAATATGATATAGATTCATAATGGAATGCTAATCAGTCATAAAAAAGAATAAAATCCTGTCATTTGCAGCAACATGGGTAGAACTGGAGGTTTTTATGTTAAGTGAAATAAGCCAAGCAGAGAAAGACAAATATTGCATGTTTTCACTCATATGTCAAAGCTAAAAATATTGACCTCACAATAGTAGAGAGTAGAATAATAATTACCAGAAGCTGGGAAGGGCTTTGGAGGAGATGGGATGAAGAAGCGTTGGTTAATGGGTATGAAAATACAGTTAGATAGAAAAAATACGTTCTAATATTCCATAGCAGAGTAGGATGACTATAGTTAACAACGATTCGAACAATTTTGAAATGACTAGAAGAGAGAACTTGAAATGTTCCCAACATATAGAAATGATAAATGTTCTAGAAGATGGATACCCTAAATACCCTGACTTGATCATTTATAAATTCTATGCATGTAAAAAAATTATACAAATGCATAAAAATGTGTGAATATTATATATCAATAAAAAAATTAAAGCACATCATTTACCCTTCTATCTTAGTCTTGATTTCTTAAAAAAAAAAAGTATGGCTTGCAAACTCAAGATACTGGATAATCTACCAATATTCCATATTATTTAAAAGCTAACAAAATGAACAAAAGAAGAACCTTCAGTTTACGGAAGGTTTCAACACACTTCTGGAAAGCGGTAAAGGGATAGGAAATGACAGAAAAATAAAGGAGAACCTGGGGAATCATGCCCTGAATATACACAGAAATAACTGCAGGGAGCAGCCAGACAAACTGGGTTATGTGAGTTAAATCTTCATTTATCAGTAGAAAATATTCTAAACATATAATTCAAAAATAGTGATATAACTATAGTATTTAGAAATCTGGAGGTAATAAGACTAGCTAATACCTATTCTACATGTCAAATACTATTCTAAAATTTATTTTAAAGTACTAGAACTTTTAAGATTGATACTTTCATCTCTATTTTTTGATGACAAAGTGGAGACACCAGAAGTTATGCTCAGAGTTGTCAAGCTAATAAATGGGGAAGCCAGGATTTGAATCCAATAGTTTAGTTCCAGATTCCACACTATTAGCTATCGCATTATTCTACCTGTACATATAATTGTGAGGGTAACTACAATAATAAATAAAACTAGGAATAGTTAAAGGTGGCTATAGGAGATGGGAGTGGGAGCAGGCAGAAATAAGACATAGTTTGCACCTTTGGTTTAAAGGGTCTATGCTGTTTTTTAAAATTAATTAATTAATTTATGCTATCTTATTTTTTAAACATTTGCAACTATTCCTTAGACTTAAACAAATATAATAAAAAAAAAAACCCCAGGATATTACAAGCATTGAATAATACTGAGTAATATTAATGTAGTCAGATTAGCCTAATGTAGAATACATGAAAAGTTTTCTCTCTTTTTCATAGTTTCTACTCTAGGTTCATAAAGATTAATTTCAAAAATTTTACAAAAACTTTTACAGACATACAAAATGGTTCTCCACAAATCAACAGACTCATATTTTTAAGCTTCAAATATTTCTATGACTACACTGGGTAATATTTAAAAGTGTTCATAGGATGAAAAGCTTAGGCCTAAAAAGCCGTAACTTAAAATTACAGAGAGTATATACAATTCAGACCCTCAGTAACATTTATCTCCTTTCCCCTACACACTTAGATTCTAAGAACAAAATACAGAAAAACAAGTTCATTATGTAAAGCAATCAACACTAGGAATTGATGACCTCACTGTGTGAAGGCCACAAAGTCCCAGAGATGATAATTATGTAACGCAAACAATAATCACTTAAATTGAAATTAGTATTATTTACATTGCCCCAAGCCATCATCTCCATGTATATTTCACATGTGTTAGTGAACCAGGAAAATATAACCAAAACAACACTTTGAAGGTGATAGTTTAAAACAAAGAGAAAATTAATAAACTCCAACAGTTTTCAACCAAGTAAGGAAAAATTAAGTATGAAGTTTTAAAATATATATATATATAGATGGCTGGGTCATTACTTGGGGACTCTGTTTAGTAGGCTAAGTGTGCTGCAGAGAGATTGACAAAAATAAAATGAACAATAACAAAAACACCCTCACAACTAGAATTTTAAAACATTGATCTGGTTATTGGAGCACCTAACTTTAAAATAGATTATTTCCACCTGAAATAATCTGGTGATCCTGCTGGAAATAATATCTATTCCAAACATACAAAAAGTGTAATATCCAGCCAAAAAGAAAAAAGTCAGGAGTTTACTTTATTTGTGCTGTTCCCGTAAATTCTAGGAGAAATAAAACAACAAATAGGATAATAGAGAATATATATATTAAAGAGTACCCTTGGGTTATTTTCTGAAACAACTAAAATCAGACATTTTGTTTGTTTAAAGTTTGCCTACCAAGTTTTTGATACTTCTACCTTCAAGAGGTGGATCTTATTTCCTTTCCTCCTGGGTGTGGGGGCTGAACATGGTGACACATGTTTCTGAGGTGGCTGTGTTTAAGGGAGAGCCTGCAATGCTGCAGCAAGCACGTACAATAAAATACTCCACCAATCTTTCCCCAAGGGGACCACAAGCCATTCACCGGAATAGTTGTACAAAAGGTGGGGGAAATATCTAGACCTTTTTAGGGCCTCAAGATATAATTTGACATTGATACCCTGGAGACATAAAAGGAAGGATGACTCCCCAGTTAGGGTGTGGGTTGAAGTAGATCCAGGTGATAAAAAGACTCTAGAGCCCAAGTCCAAAACGCTCTGTGGTTGTTTCCTCCATCTCTAAGTGCTGAATGGGGGTGGATACATTTTGCAACTGACAAAACTTTTATATTGGTTTCTTCGCCTATGGAATAAGAGTCGTTAGCATAGGGTAAGAAAAAACAAGAGAATGCCCATAGAATTTCTCACTTCTGAGACTTCAGAAACAAAACCATATTCTGAGTAGAATTGCAGGGATTAGTACCTTTCTCAATAATTTATGTGTGATGGTTATCATGACATTCCCATTAAATTCATTTGAATGGCTTTTGCAAAAACGCTATGGTTGGTAATGGTCTACCATAGACTAAACCAAGTGGCCTCCATTGCAGCTGCAATGTGAATGTGTTGTTTTTATTTGAACACTTCAACACAACATATAGTACTTAGTGTATATCTATTGATCTGGCATATATTTATATATATATGGCCATCCGCATCAATAAAGACAATAAAAAAATCATCATGCTCTTACATGGGAAGGGCAGCAGTAACACTCATGGTCATGGACCAGGCTATGTTAAATTGCTTGCTCTCTGTCTCTTTCATAATACAGTACACAGGATGCATGATCATCTTTACATTCTGCAGAATGTCACTCTGTTTCTACAATGAAAGAGAATACAACATTATGCAAATTGGCCCAGGTAAGTGTAAAGCACAAGTATTCTAAGCCTAATTAGACACAGTGATATTGTGATTTATAATAAAAAAAAATATACATTTGGTCTTTGTCCCATTTCTGGCACAGAGTTTCTAAAACACTTAGAATTTCCTAAGTGATAAGAGCAATAAAGGTAAAGGAGCATTTTCTATTATTCATAACAATCCCTTTTTAACCACATCTGAGTTTATGTTAACGAGGTGATTTCTTGAAAATTCACTAGACCTAAGAAAAGAGATAGATAGCAACATAATAATAGTGCGGTTGGGGGAGAGTGGCCAAGAAGGCCGACTAGAAGTAGTTCATGTGTGTGGCTGTCATGGAGAGGAATGGAAGAGGTAAGTAAATACAACACCTTCAACTGAAACATCCAGGTACTCACATTGGAACTAATCAAGGAAACAATTCAGCCCAAGGAGAATGGAGAAAGGCAAGGCTGGGTGAAGGCCCACCCAGGGAGCCAAAGAGAAGCTCCCCTTCCCTGAGAAGCAGTAAATGAATGTGCAACCCTGGAAACCTACACTTCTCCCATGGATCTTTGCAACCCTCAGATCAGGAGGGCCCCTCATGAACCCAGCCCACCAGGGGCTTCAGTTTGACACACAGACCTATCTGTCTCAGCAAAGGAGCCACTCATGCATACATGGGGACCTGGGAGCTTTAGATAATCTGGCTTTCTGGGCATCCCAGCAAAATTAACTGCAACTTTGGCAAAGTGGGTGGTTAGACCGCTATACATACCCCTAGGAAAGAGGCTGAATCCAAGCGGCTGATTAGTGATGGTTTGCAGGTTCTGCTTCCACCATATGTAACATGCAGGCTTGGAATTCCAGCCAGCCACTGGTAACACCTTTGTGCTTCCCTGGAACTGAGCTCCCAGGGACAGGGGCAGGCCACCATCTCTGCTGTTTGGGTGACTTAGCCATTATGGCCTTTGGGCTTTGGACAGTCCAAACCAACTGAGGACAAAAGGGATTTCCCCAGCGCAGCACAGCTGCTCTACCAAAACATGGTCAGACTGCTTCTTTAAGTGGGTCCCCAATCCCATTACTCCTCACTAGGTGGGACCTCCCAACCAGGGCCTCCAGCCACCCCCACCAGTGTTCTCTGGCCAACAGAGACTTAAAAACTCCCTGGGACAGAGCTCCCAGAGGGAGGGGCAGGCCACCATCTTTGCTATTTGGGCAACGTAGCCTTTCCAGCCTTCAGGCTTTGGAGAGCCCAAGCTGACCAGGGTTGGAAGTGGTACCCCAGCATAGCACAGCTGTCCTACAAAAATGTGGCCAGACTGCTTTCTAAAGCAGGCCTCAATCCCATTCCTCATCACTGGGTGAACCCACCTAATGGGTCTCCAGCTATCCCCACCAGTCTTCTCCAGCTTACAGAGGTTTCAGGCCTCCCCTGGGACAGAGCTCCCAGGGAGAAGGGTGGACCTCTATCTTTGCTGTTTGGGTGAATTAGCCGTTCCAGTCTTTAGGCTTCAGAGTATCTGAGGTGACTGGGGACTGAAGAGGACCCTAAGCACAACTCAGCAGCTTTACAAACACATGGCCAGGCTACCTTTTAATGTGGGTCCCTGATCCCATTTCTCCTGATGGGTGAGACCTCCCAACCTGGGTCTCCAGCTACCTCCCACATGTGTGTTTGGCCTGACAACAGGCCCATACCTTCCTGGGACAGAGCTCCCAGAGGGAGGGGCAGGCTGCCATCTTTCCTGTTTCACAGCCTTCACTGGTAATATCTCCAGGTACTAGAAAATCTGAGGTGACTAGGGACTGGAGTAGACCCCCAGCATAACACAGCAGCCCTAAGGAGAAGTGGCCAGACTGTTACATGAATACCTGTTCCCCTGTCTCCTCACCAGGCAGTTCCTCCAGGTCTGGGCCTCTAGCCACTTCCTGCCAGAGTGATCTAGCCAGTAGCAACTCAGCAACTCCCCAGACAGAGCCTTTAGGGGCAAGTGAAAGCCCCTCTGCCACTGCCTCTGCAGTGGAAACATTCTTGCTACCCTTGGACTAATAAAGGAGCCAAGACCCTAAGTACCTTGTCTACCCCTCCAACAGGCTGCAGTCGAACCAAGGAGATGAGGCAAGTCCATCTCCCACAGTAGGGTCCCACATACCCACAATTCTTGTCACCAGACAGGGAACCCCTGGCTTGGGCCCACAGCACAACCCAGGGCTGATTACACTGAGCGATTACTAACCCGCATCTTTCTGGGGTTGAGCCCCCAGGAGACAAGTAAAGTGATGGATCAGCAAGCCAGCTCATGTTGTGCCCAGAGTGTTTGGTGCAGGAGAGTCTGTAGTTGGGAAGTGGCCAGGAACAGCCATCCCCCTAGGCTCGACTTGCTCAATAAAAGACATTAGCCCTTGGGGAGTTAACAAACCTGATCTCTGCAGGGAAGTCTTGCACGTCAGATAGGGCTGGTCTGACCTGAGAACTCCTTAGTCTGCTGGCCTCTCTTGGTGCCCCAGCCTGGCCACACCTGTTTACAAGGAAGTCTTGGGTGGCCTGGGGGCCCATACCATAGCTTCTGTGCCAGTGGACCATGCCTGACCAGTAAAGAGTTCCAGTAACACAACCCCTAAGGCCACGCACCAGCCCTCACATTTTCTTCCCATACTGCAGCTTCCCCTGTGCCTATGGCATTTCCCCACATCACTTTGCTGGCACAAGTTTGCACAGGTGGGTTTTGCTTTAATTGTCCCACCAGTACATGTAAATGCAATATTTCCTCTGACCCCTGTGGACCACCATTGCAAATGGAGAATGATGGGCATAGAGCCAGCAAGCCCCATCCCTGCCAGCACCCTGCTTTTGTGCCAATGGTGCACAGAGAACAGGGGATCCTCCCACACAGGTGGCCAGCACCTCATCCCAAATCAACACCACATCCTGTGCAACAGCACACACAGTCTCCATCAGGGGCACCACCCGCTCCCCCTCTAACTGCCTTGTGTCTACCACTGTGGTGAATGCCCACAGGGAGGCAGGCACCCCTACACCCACTAGTACTTGGTTGTAGCTGCTGCACCTTGGTTCTCCCAGCATGAGGTTTGAAGGTAAACTTCAAACCTCAAGGAGCCAGAAAACAAAGCCAGGGCTCAATACAAGTCCCCCAGAATTACAGCATACAGTCCGGGAGCTGGGAGCTGAAAGTTCACTCCCTAAAATCCTCCAGAAACAAAGCCAGTTAGCTGAATCCACCTTATATCACAATCAAACCCTCAAGGTCATCAGATAAGATAAAAGAAAAAAAACATCCAAAGGTCAGCAACCTCAAAGTTTGAAGGTAGATAAGCCCACAGAGATGAGAAATAATCAGCACAAGAATGCTGAAAACTAATAAAGCTAGAGTGCCTTCTTTCCTCCAAATGACTGTATCACCTTCCCAGTAAGGGTTCAAAATTGGGCTGAGGCTGAGATGGCTGAAATGACAGAAGTAGAATTCAGAACATGGATAGGAACAAAGTTCACTGAGCTACAGAAGTACACTATAACCCAGTGCAAGGAAGTGAAAGATATAATAAAACATGGCAGGAGCTGACCGACAAATAGCCAGTATAGAGAAGAAAATAACCAGTCTGATAGAGCAGAAAAAACACACTACAAGAATTTCATAACACAATCACAAGTATTAATAGCAGAATAGAACAAGCAGAGGAAAGAATCTCAGAGCTTGAAGACTGTCCTTCTGAAATAAGACACGCAGAAAAAAATTGGGAAAAAGAGTGAAAAAAAAATGAACAAAACCTCCAAGACATATGGGATCATGTAATGAGGTTGAGTCTATGACTGACTGGTGTACCTAAAAGAGATGGGGAAAATAGAAACAACCTGAAAAACATATTTTAGGATATCACCCATGAGATCTTCCCCAGCATAGCTAGAAAGACCAACATTCAAATTCATGAAATGGAGAGATCCCCAGTAAGATACTCCATGAGAAGATCATCCCCAAGACACATAATCATCAGATTCTCCAAGATCAAAATGAAAGAAAAAATGTTAAAAGGCAGCTAGAGAGAAAGGCCAGGTTGCCCACAAAGGTAGGCCTGTCAGACTAACAGCTGACCTCTCAGTTGGAACCCTACAAGCCAGAAGAGATTGGGGGTTAATATTCAACATTCTTAAAGAAAAGAAATCCCAATCCAGAATTTCATATGTGGCCAAGCTAAGCTTCATAAGTGAAGAAGAAATAAGATCTTTTTCAGGCAAGCAAATGATGAGGGAATTCATCACCAGTCCTGCCTTGCAAGAGCTCCTGAAGGAAGCACTAAATATGGAAAGGAAAGACCTTTACCAGCCACTATAAAAACACATTGAAGTACAAAGACTGGTGACACTATAAAGCAACCACATAAACAAGTCTGAAAAGTAACCAGCTAACATCATTATGACAGGTTCAAATCTACACATATCAATAATAACCTTAAATGTAAATGGGCTAAATGTCCCAATTAAAAGACACAAAGTGGCAAGCTGAATAAAGAACCAAGACCCATTGGTATGCTGTCTTCAAGAGAACCATCTCACATGCAATGACACACATAGGTTCAAAATAAAGGGATGGAGAAAAATCTACCAAGCAAATGAAAAACAGAAAAAAGCAGGGTTGCAATCCTAGTTTCTGACAAAACAGACTTTAAACCAAAAAAGCTAAAATAAAAATAAAAATAAAAATAAAAATAAAAATAAAAAGACAAGGACATTATGTAATGGTAAAGAAAATCTAACAAGAAAACCTAACTATTCTAAATATATATGCTATCCTAAATATATATGCTCCCACACAGGAGCACATAGATACACAAAGCAAATTCTTCAAGACCATCAAAAAGACTTAAACTTCCACCTAATAATAGTGGGAGATTTTAACATCCCATTGACAATATTAGATATTTCAATGAGAGAGAAAATTAACAAAGGTATTCAGGACCTGAACTCAGCTCTGGATCAAATGGACCTATGGACACACAGAACTCACCACCCAAAAACAGCAAAATATACATTCTTCTCATTGCCAGTGGCACATATTTTAAAATCAATCACATTGTCAGAATAAAACACTCCTCAACAGATGTAAAAGAACTGAAATTATAACAAACAGTCTCTTGGACAACACAATCAAATTAGAAATCAAGACTAAGAAATTCACTCAAAACCATACAATTACATGAAAATTAAATGACCTGTTTCTGAAAGACTTTTGTTTTTGTTTGTTTGTTTGAGACAGAGACTTGCTCTGTTCCCCAGGCTGGAGTGCAATGGTGCAATCTCAGCTCACTGTAACCTTCACCTCCTAGATTCAAGTAATTCTCCTGACTCATCCTCCTGAGTAGCTGGGATTACAGGCATGTGCCACCACACCCAGTTAATTCTGAATGACTGTTAGGTAAATAATGAAATAAAGACAGAAATCAAGAAGCTCTTTGAAACAAATGAGAACAAAGATACAACATACCAGAATCTCTGGGACACAGCTAAGGCAGTGTTAAGAGGGACATTTATAGCACTAAATGCCCACATCAAAAAGTTAGAAAGATCTCAAGTTAACAATCTAATATCACAACTAAAAGAACTAGGGAACCATAAACAAACAAATCCCAAAGCTAGCAGGAGACAAAAAATAACCAAAATCAGAGTTAAATTGAAGAAGACAGAGACACAAAAAACACCATTCAACAGATCAATGAATCCAGGGGCTGCTTTTCTGGTGCAAAAATTAATAAAATAGACTGCTAACTAGACTAACAAAAGAAGAAAATAGAGAAGATTCAAATAAGCACAATCAGAAACAATAAGGGGGATATTACCACTCACCCCATGGAAATACAAACAGCCATCAGAGAATATTATGAACACCTCTATGCATATAAACTAGAAAATTTAGAAGAAATAGATAAATTCCTGGATATATCCATCCTTCTAAGATGGAACCAGGAAGAAACTGAATCCTTGAACAGAATAATAAAGTACTATGAATAAATAACCTACCAACCAAAAAAAGCTGAGGAACAGACAGATTCACAGCTGATAAATTCAGATGTGCAAAGAAGAGATGACACCAGTTTTACTGAAACTATTCCAAAACATTGAGGAGGAAGGACTTCTCCCTAACTCATTCTGTGAGGCCAGCATCATCCTGAAACCAAGAGCTGGCAGAGATACAACAAAGAAAGAAAACTTTAGGCTAATATCCTTGATGAACATCATTGTAAAAATCCTCAACAAAATGCTTCAAACTGAATCCAGCTGCACATCAAAAAGCTTATCTACCACAATCAAGTAGGCTTTATCCCTGGCATGCAAGGCTGGTTCAACATACACAAATCAATAAATATGATTCATCACAGAAACAGAACTGAAGACAAAAACCACCTGATTGTCTCAATAGATGTGGAAAAGGCTTTTGATAAAAGTCAACAGCTATTCATGTTAAAAACTCTCAATAAACTTGGTATTAAAGGAACATACCTCAAAATAACAAGAGCAATATATGACAAGTCCACAGCCAACATTATACTGAAGGGGCAAAAACTGGAAGCATTCCCCTTGAAAACTGTCACAAGACAAGGATGTCCTCTCTCACCACTCCCATTCAGCATAGTGTTGGAAGTTCTGGCCAGGGCAATCAGGCAACAGAAAAAAGACATCCAAATAGGAAGAGAGGAAGTCAAACTATCTCTGTTTGCAGATGACATGATCCTATATCTAGAAAAGCCCATAGTCTCAGCCCAAAAGCTTCTTAAGCTGATAAGCAACTTCAGCAATATCTGAGGATACAAAATCAATGTGCAAAAATCATTAGCATTTCTATACACCAAAAACAGTCAAGCTGACAGGCATATCAAGAATGAACTCCCAGTCACAACTGCCACATACACAGAAAAGCAAAATAAAATAGCTAGAAAAACTAGGGAGGTGAAAGATATCTACGCCTATTGAACTACCATTGGCATTCTCCACAGAACTAGGAAAAGCTATTTTAACATTCATGTGGAGAATAAAAAGCCTGAATAGCCAAAGCAATCCTAAGCAAAAAGAACAAAGTTGGAGGCATCATGCTACCCAACTTCAAACTATACTACAGGTCTACAGTAACCAAAACAGCATGGTACTGGTACAAAACAGGCACACACCCCTAAAGCTATTGAAATAGAAATAAAATAAAATAATGAAAAGAAAAAAAGGAATTAGTGAAGCTAAATAAAAACATTAGTAAACAGGCCAGGCGCGGTGGCTCATGTGTGTAATCCCAGCACTTTGGGAGGCCGAGGCAGGTGGATCATGAGGTCAAGAGATCGAGACCATCCTGGCCAACATGGTGAAACCCCATCTCTACTAAAAATACAAAAAATTAGCCAGGTATGGTGGCAGGCGCCTGTAGTCCCAGCTACTAGGGAGGCTGAGGTGGGAGAATCACTTGAACCCAGGAGGCGAAGGTTGCAGGGAGCCAAGATTGCGCCACTGCACTCCAGCCTGGCGACAGAACAAGACTCTGTCTCAAAAAGCAAACAAACAACAACAACAACAAAATCAGTCAACAGCAAAAGCAAAAACATAACACTATTAGAAAATATTTTTCAACATGAGAAACAAGTGAAAAAAATGGAAAGAAAAATAAAAAATTTTTATAAATTTTTGATAATTTTCTAGAGAATTGAAAAAAAATTGGCAGTTAGCATTATTCCCTAGCAGATTACTTTGTTATCCAAAAAGTATCTATTGAGATTTGAATATGAGTTTTCAGCCAAGTGGAATCAACGTTTATATATCCTCAAACTCCAAAGCCACATAGATCACATGTTTCAACATGTGCATGTCATAGGACTCTGAGTCACATGCGGAGAATTGAAGGTCATAAAATTTAGTAAATTGAGCAAAATGAAAAGTTTTTATTGGAGATGTGGAAATTGACTGAACAGAAGAGACATGGATGGATAGGAAAAACAGTGTTTAGATAAATTACTAAGTTACATAAGAATACATTTGGTCTCATAAATAAAAGTCACCATGGAAGAAGTATTGAAAGTTGAATTAGAACTTTATTTTTGTACTTTTGTTTGCATGAAAACTATTCCTAAGTTCTACAAAATGCTTATTTCAAACTAAGTGTTCAGTCACCCTGAAGAACTAGTTGACTCCTTGAATTAGTCCCAAGTTAGCCACACTATCAACTTGACCTGACTAAATTATTCAAGGATTTGTGACCCAGAGTTGGTGACAGCAGTAAAAACAGATCTTTTACTATATTATGGAACCATATTGATTTCTGGATGTCTTATACATTATGAATATAAGTTATACATCCTGATAGATTATTTAGCATATTTAAAGCATCAAACAATTGAAAGTCAGCATTTTAGAGTAGTATTTTGAGAAATATCAATACCAGTAGCCCCCATTTCCATAGCAACTCAGTCCTTATATGAGAAATTGTTATGGAATTATTCTTGCTGGAAAAACTTATTATCAGGAAAGGTTATCTCTGGGCCAGTGGGATGAAGGCTAATTCTAAGAGAACAGGAAGAGAAACAGAAGGTCTTTCTATATTCCTAATTGAAAGGCAGGAAGTAGCAGAATGACTTTTCCTCTTGATTTTTGTCCCGGTAATTACATGTTTACAATTGTTCAGCTGTTCGTTAAAGATGCAGAAAGTTCTCTTGACCTAGATAGCAAGTATTTCTATACCATCAAAGATGAAAATTAATACTCAAACGGGGTTTTAAAAAATCTCTCCCTGATTTGTGGGGTTTTGCCTACAAATTACACCTTTCTGGCTGGTTTTACTTTTACAAAGTTCATATGATGCATCAAGCAGTAAAATGAAATACTTTTCTGTCAGCTGTCCTGGGGAGGAATGAGGCCTTTCTCCTCAATAGTAATCATGTGTTGCTTGATTCTGAGCACCAGATTCACTAAAAATGCTTTAGTGTTTCATTTCTTCAATATAAATTTACACAGTAGCTTAAGAAAGTCTTAAAAAGATATAAATCTTTTAAGAGCCATTTGAGGTATTCCTAACCTCTCTGAAAATTGCAAACTAAATTAAGAAGGGGTTTTGAGACTACATGAAGCAAGCACTGTGCTATGCCTATGACTATGCCTATGAAGTTGTAGAGGGAAAACTTTCTGTTTTTCACTATGAGAGACCGAATGGCTTTACTTTAAAAGAGTATCCTTCTTCCTCTAAGCTTGCAGATGAAAGACACAATAGGAAGGAGAATGGAGCAGGAGAGTCAGAAAGCAACAAACCTGAAACAGAAGTGAGACTTGAAAAGAGGAGTGGCATCCACTGATCACAAAATGGAATGAAACATCTCATGTATGGATGGGATGTGCTTCAGACAAGTGCTTCATGTGTGAAGATGTAGTGTCTTCCTCACATTCACATTGCACATATGCTGGGAGATGGTATGTGGGGTGGAGAATATTAAAGCAAAAGGAGACACAGATTACAAACTTGGACTTTGGAGTTAGAGAGACATGATTTCTAATTTTGGCTGCTCTACTTACTTCGTAAAATTGAGCAAGTTACTTAAACTGCTTAGCTTCAATTTCCTCAGTATTTAAATGTTAAGAATTACCTACCTCATAGGACAACTCTATTAAGTAATATATTGATGTATAATTTTAAGTAATATTTAATGCATAGAAATTACTACATAGTCAGCACCGTTCAAAATGCTTTCTTTATTTCACACAACAAAATAATGAGGAAAATACCTCTATTATCCCCTTTCTACATGAGAAAACTCTAAGTTGAGAATAGCATATCCAAAGTTCTTAGCATAGTGACTTATACACAAGTGGTCTGAATAAATAAGAACAATTGCTACTTAAAATAATGTCTATGTATTTTATACTACATAGGGAAGGAAAGTTTCTTAAATGATGCAATAATCTAATTGCTGAAATTATTTGGAAAGAGAATGTGACCAGTGACAAAACATTTGGATAGAATGAAAATATCTCAACAAATAATTGAGGAAAACAATAATCGTATCTGCCTTAAGACTTATTGAACTAGGAATTGATATAAATTGATCAAGTCTTCCTTGAAAAAAACAAAAAACAAAAAACAAAGAGACTCGAAAGAGATTATTCACTAAAAGAATAGAGTCATAGAAAGGTAAAACTTCCTTCTCTTATATTTAGCATAGATTTTCCCCTCTAAGATTAAAGAATGCAAACCTTTGTTTTTAATTTTGATGTCAATAAAATGTAGAACCATTAAGTGTAAACACTATAGGGAGTAAATATCTAGACAATACCATTTCACACATAATCAGAATGGAGCAATAGATATTTAATGATTTTTGCTTTTTTTTTTTTTTTTTTAACAAATCAAAGAAATGAGTCAACTTTTTGAGATACATAGATTTTCAGAAGTCCTTCTTTCTTTTTCTTCCAGGAAGCAGGAGAAACGGCTCAGAAAAATTAGTGGGCTCCTTACAATTCTCTGTCAACTGCCCTTTCCAACTTAACATCCTCGTAATTGTTCAGAAAATATTCTGAAATGCAAATCCCAGTTTTTGATATCTCAACAATGCTCCACGAATTTCCGTCTTCTGTTTGTAATTAACTTTTTCTTCTGGGTTACATTGCAGGTGAAATGTCAAACAGTTCTTTTTTTTTTTTTTTGACACAGCTGTTTTACTCCAAAGTTGAATTGTGAATCTGATGATTAGCCTTAGAGAAGTATTTAGCCATTTGGCTATATCAGTTGTCCTGTGCCTGGTAAAAATATTTGCCAAGTTGCTCGTAGGAGTCAGCATGATTTAAACTTTGCCATTAAAGGCAGGTATCTGGAATCTGACTATCACAGGGGAAATGGAGGAGGAGATCACTCCCACTGTACAAGGAAGACAAAAAGTGTTTATTTCCTTTCGTGTTGATTAAATTTCAAAGGGAAAGGTTAAAATGGAGAATACGAAAAACAGAACTTTGGTCCCATATGTTCTCATTGCCTTGTCCTATAAATTTGAAAACACTATGTGAACTGGCAGCCTCCAAGACCTCCAATAGCAGGAACTGATATAATCTAAAATTAGATGTTAATGGGGAAAGTTTCTGGGGTTATTCAAAAATGTCCTTTTGTTTGTTTCCTTTTGTGTCACTAAGTAAATGTTATAAATCTCAAGTCAGAGGTTCTGGGATGCTTCCAAAAGACAACTCCCTCTTATACTGAGCACAGATTCCAGGAGAATTATGGACAACGAATAGGAGTCCATTATGAAAGAGAAGAAGACTCATCACAGTAAACTAGTTGTGTTAAAGAAACAAGTGAACAGAGAGAATTACCACTTAAGAAAATGAAAATGAGGTTTTGTACAATCATAAGGGGTAAATAGTAACAAACATTAATAGTTGGGAAGCTAATGAAAAAAATATTTATGATATTTACCAATTTGAGAATAAGAATGAAATAAAGCTAAAACTAAGAACCTTAGTGAGTAATTGTTTCTGGACAAAATCCCTAGCCTTCAGTCATAAACTCAAACCTGACTTGTCACTAATTCAATAACACCTCTCCTAAAACTACCACTCATCCTTGTAGAACAAATATACTCTCTGCAGTTCCTCTGCATAGAATATGTATTTCTGTTTCATGTTTATATTATTTGGCTTTATACTAAACAAAGTGGACAAATGCCATTCAATTATGCATATTACAAATAATTATTGGTCACATTCTATTTAGCAGGAAAAGGTACCAGGGTCTTGGTAAATGCAAGTGCAATGGTACTGCCACAGAGGGTTTTACTAGCTGGTGGGGGAGATGGATAATAAATAAAATAATAAATTTATGAAGAAAGGGCTTATATGTCTATTAATTTGACAAACTGGCATGGCATTTCAGATAGAATTAGGAGACTTAAGAATGCAAAAATGTATGATTGGGAGAGAAGGGGACAGAGCAGGCTGGTGAGGAGATGGTGCTAGATAGGAAAGCCAAGACCTGATACAAGAGGCCTGAGTGCCAGGCCAAGGAATTACACTTGATTTTCTAGGCCAGAATCTCAATTGGTAGGGATTCAGAAATCTCTATTTTAACGAGCTCTCAGGATGATTCGTATGCTAAACTACCCAGCCTAATCAAATAAAATGACCCTTTCATCATTATCAGAGATCAATAATATGGCTCATAGATTATTTTCCTAAAATGATACAGCATTAATATAGTCTTCACATTCTTAGAATTATTTGTTGTTAAAGTTATATCAGTGATTTTTAAATTGAAACAAGAAACTGTCATTTTCATATCTCAAACATTAAAATATCAGCAGCTAACATGTTTCAAGCTAGTTACTAAAATTTTACAAGTGTTTAAAGAAAATAGCATCACATATTATAGGGCTTTCATACCCTGGACCTTAATTATTTAACCTGTGAGCTTTATCACAAACCCTTCAAAAATTAGGTCTTAATGAATCAATGTATTTAGTGCCCATTCATGTATCTCACTAACATTAGCTGAGTGCCCAATACAGGGGTCAGGTCTAGTTCTGGACTCTAGAGATACCACAATGAAGGTGGCAAAATCTTTGTGATCAAAGAGCTTATGTTAATGGCCTGAAAGATCCTTTTAAAGTGATCTTCCACTAGACGTGAAGTAGGAAAACATGGATTCTAATTTTGTCTTGGACCTAAATTTAATGATTTATCTGAGAAAAAATCCAGATTTTCAATCCATGATATAAAAACGTTTATACGTACTTTTACATAATCTCTATCTCCTAGGCATAAAATTTCAAGCTTCTGTTTTTCTGCATATTTCATAAACTTCCAGGCTTTTCTCAGGTATTTATACCATTAATTTTAATACTTTACTTCACAATATCTTTATTTCCATTTTATTCTTTCTCCTTATAGCATAGTTCTTATAGTTCTATTTTATTTATTTCTTTTATCACTTTTGTCAGTTTTTACAAATTTTCAGATAAAATCACATGTGTTTATCCTGTACAACATGTTTCAAGGTGTATATACATTGTGGAATGAGTAAATCCAGCTAATTAATATATGAATTCATTCACGTAGTTATAATTTTTGTAGTAAGAACACTTAGCATTTTTCAAGATTTCTATATATTACTCTTAGCATTTTTCAAGAATTCTATATATTACTCTTAGCATTTTTCAAGAATTCTATATATTACTAATCACCATATTGTGATACATAATAGTATCACCATATTGTACAATAGAGCTCTTGAACTTATTCCTCTCATCTAACTGTACTTTTATATCCTTCGACCAGCATCTTCCCAGACCCCTTTCCTCAACGGCCGCAGACCCTGGTAACACCATTCTACCCTCTGCTTATATGACGTCAACTTTTTCAGATTCTACATATGAGTGAGATAATGTGGTATTTGTCTTTTTGTGCCTTGCTTATTTCACTTAACATTATATCCTCCAGGTTTCATATTTTAAAATGTGTAACCCTGACAAGTATATTTACTGTATTAGTCCATTTTCACATTGCTGATAAAGACATACATGAGACTGGGCAATTTACAAAAGAAAGAGATTTATTGGACTTACAGTTCTACGTGACTAGGGAGGCCACACAATCATTGCCAAAGGCAAGAAGGGCCAAGTCACATCTTACATGGATGGAGGCAGGCAAAGAGAGAGCCTATGCAGAGAAACTCCTGTTTGTAAAAACATCAGATTTCATGAGAACCAAACACTATCACAAGAACAGCATGGGAAAGATCTGCCCTCATGATTCAATCACCACTCATTGGGTCCCTCCCACAACACGTGGGAATTATGGGAGCTACAAGATGAGATTTGGGTGGGGACACAGAGCCAAACCATATGATTTCACCTCTGGCCCCTCCCGAATCTCATATCTTCACGTTTCAAAGCCAATCATGCCTTCCCAACAGTCCTCCAAAGTCTCAACTCATTTCAGCGTTAACTCAAAAGTCCACAGTCCAAAATTTCATATGAGATAAGGCAAGTCCCTTCCGCCTATGAGCCTGTAAAATCAAAAGCAGCTTAGTTACTTTCTAGATAGATACAATAGGGGTACAGGCATTGAGTAAATACAGCCATTCCAGATGGGAGAAATTGACCAAAACAAAGAGCTACAGACCCCCTGCAAGTATAAAATACAGCAGGGCAGTCAAATCTTAAAGCTCCAAAATGATTTCCTTTGACTCCATGTCTCACATCCAGGTCACGCTAATGTAAGAGGTAAGATCTCAAAGTCTTGGACAGTTCCAGCCCTGTGGCTTTGCAGGGTACAGCCTCCCTCCCAGCCGCCTTCCCAAGCAGATATTGAGTGTCTGTGGCTTTTCCAGGCCCATGGTGCAAGCTGTCAGTGGGTCTACCATTCTTGGGTCAGGAGGATAGTGGCCCTCTTCCCACAGCTCCACTAGGCACTGCCCCAGTAGGGACTCTGTGTGAGGCCTCCCACTCCACCTTTCCCTTCTGCACTGCCTTAGCAGAGATTCTCCATGAGGACCCCACCCCTATTGTAAACTTCTACCTGGGCATTTAGGCATTTTCCTGGTTCTTCTGAAATCTAGGCAGAGGTTCCCAAATCTCAATTATTGACTTCTGTGCACTCGCAGGCTCAACACCATGTGGAAGTTGCCAAAGCTTGAGGCTTACACCCTCTGAAACCACAGCTTGAGCTCCACATTGGCCCCTTTCAGCCATGGCTGGAGCAGCTGGGATGCAGAGCACCAAGTCCCTAGGCTGTACACAATGCAGAGACATTTCCCCCATTGTCTTAAGGATTAATGTTTCGCTCCTCATTACTCATGCAAATTTTTGCAGCTGACTTGAATTTCTCCTCAGAAAATGGGATTTTCTTTTCTGTTGCATTATCAGGCAGCAAATTCTCCAAACTTTTATGCTGTGTTTCCCTTTTGAAACTTACTGCCTTTACGAGCACCCAAGTCACCTCTTGAATGCATTGCTGCTTAGAAATTTTTTCCACCAAAATCCCTAAATCATCTCTCTCAAGTTGAAAGTCCCACAAATCCCTAGGGCAGGCACAAATTGTCACCAGTTTGTTTGCTAAGACATAACATGAGTCACCTTTGTTCCAGTTGCCAACAAGTTCATCATCTCCATCTGAGACCACCTCAGCCTGGACCTTATTGTTCATATCACTATCAGCATTTTTGTCAAAGCCATTCACCAAGTCTCTAGGAAGTTCCAAATTTTCCCACATTTTCCTCTCTTTTTCTGAACTCTCCGAACTGTTCCAATCACTGCCTATTACCCAGTTCCAAATTTGCTTCCACATTTTTGGGCATCTTTTCAGCCATGCCCCACTCTACTGGTGCCAATTTACTGTATTAGTCCATTTTCACAGTGCTGATAAAGACATACCTGAGACTGGGCAATTTACAAAAGAAAGAGGTTTCTTAGACTTACAGTTCCACATGGCTGGGGAGGCCTCACAATCATGGTAGAAGGCAAGGAGGACTAAGTCACATCTTACATGGATGGCAGCAGGCAAAGAGAGAGGTTGTGCAGAGAAACTCCTGTTTTTAAAACCACCATCAGATCTCATAAGACCCATTCACTATCACAAGAAGAGCATGGGAAAGACCTGCCCGCATGATTCAATCATCTCCCACTGGGTCCCTCCCACAACAGGTGGGGATTATGAGAGCTCAAGATGAGATTTGAGTGGGGACACAGAGCCAAACCATATCAATTACCTATTATTTCATTCCTTCTTCTTATAACTGAATTTGTAGACTTTCTATGAGACAGAAAGCGAAATAAAGCATTGCTCAATTGTTTAAGGCTTACAATTTCTGGATGTTCCTTCTTGAAAGTCTTATAGGAGCAGATGAAGAATCATAAGAAACTGTACTCTACTCTCTATGAAAAATATTTCCTTTACTTAAACAAATTGTGTTTTCTTTCAGCATAATATTTCCAAAGCACAAAGGAAATGAGAAGAAAAGAGAGAAAAAGAAAACAACGTTGGTTTCAAATATTTATGAGAGCATACTAGTTTTGAAACTAGACCAATTGTTCCATGGAATGATGTTTATAATTTCTTGGAGTAAACATAGAAATTAATCCTCCCAGTCTTAACACTTGAGAGTTACATTGGTCTTACCTGAGTTACCTTCTCAGGAAACCAGCCATCGGGCCTCCCAGATTATATCACAGAGCTGAAACTTACCAGATCAGTGCACCTAGACAAAGAGAGGCCAGACTCCTCACCCAACATGACTGCACCACCTGCTGCCTGTTGACCAATTTCTCTGCCTTGTCCATCTCTAATTTCCATTTTCTCACACATGGTTTCATGTCTTCCCTGCTATATAAACCTCTAATTTTAGTCAGTGAGGGAGACAGATTTGAAACTGACCTCCCATCTTCTCAGCCACAGCACCCAGTTAAAGCCTTCTTCCCTGGCAATACTCATTGTCTCAGTGATTGGCTTTCTGTGTGGTGAGCAGCAGGACCTAGACCAAATCCCCAGTGTTTTGGTAATTTTTTTTTTGACCTAGTCGTCAATTTAAGGCATTTAAATTAACAAGTATTATTAAGTTATAAATTAAAATACTGTTAAGAATTTTTTTTAAATTTAAAATACAGTGAAGAATAAGCAAATAGTTAATTACTGTGACTGTTTTCTTAAAATCACAGGCAATAATATAAGAGAGGGCAAAGTAGGAAATTATCTGTAGCAATAAATATGCTCAAGCATTCATTTATTTTCTCACTGATAGGGACCTTTAGTTAGGAATGCAGTCAGATAGCCAACAAATATGTTTTAAGGACCTCCTATGCCTTAGGGACTCTGGAGGAGATAAACGTTTAAAAAATATTTTAAATCTTTTTTAAGACTATGTCAGCATGGGCATGGCGGCTCGCTGCTTTAATTCCAGCACTTTGGGAGGCCAAGACAGGTAGATCACTTGAGCCCAGGGGTTCGTGGGCATCCTGGGCAACATGACTGGGTAACCCCGTCTCTACAAAAAATATAAAAATTAGCCGGTCGTGGTGGTATAACCCTGTAGTCCCAGCTACTAGGGAGACTGAGGTGGGAGGATCACTTGAGCCCAGGAGGTCAAGGCTGCAGTGAGCTGTGAGTGTGCCACTGCATTCCAACCTAGGTGACAGAGCAAGACCCTGTATAAAAAAATAAATTGAAATTAAAATTAAACATGTTTTCTGTTCAGAAGGATCTTCCAGGTAAGTGGCCTGACTTCCATAGTTTGTTATTTGAGAAGTAAGAAAGAAAGAAGACTCTTGGAATCCAGTGGGAGGGAGAAGGAAGTACAGAAAGGGTAGGTTCTAACAGAAATTACAGCCTTAGGAAGATGTAATGGGTTTCAAAAAATTTATAACCCCCAAACCCCCAAATTGCCTGTTCCATACATTTTTCTATGGATTTTAGCTAAATGAAATCAAGAATAACTTCATACCCAGAAAGGCATTCCCAAGAGTGTAGAAAAAGCTGACTGCGACTCTTCACTTTGTGTTTATCTTGAAATTCCTTTTGGCTGGTTGTCAAAGATGAGTCAATAGGCAAAAGCCTTAAGGAAATCAGGCTATAGGCAAATTGCAGATTTCATCAAGGAAAGAAAATGTTTTACAGATTCTTATCAGTCCAATAATGCCCAAGTATTGTGCTCTGCATGCCCATTGCCTAAGAAGAGAATAAAATGCAAGAAAATTTATGGTAAGTAGTATTCAAAAGGATATAAATGAACAACTTGGGATTTCTCTGCAAAAATTTCAAGCAAATGTTAGCAAAAACAGTATCATTTTTATTCTCATCTGTCTACAACTATTTATATAAGAATGACTAAATCACTGATTGAGGGTGAATTAGCTTAAGGTTTTGGAATCCTTTGATGTCCTAAACAAAACTGAGTTTTTAACTAAATATTATCTTTCATGTGATTCCTTTGCATTTTTGTCTTAGAGATCTAATACTAGTCTGCACCGTAAGGGTTTTTTATGCCTTTGAAGAAAAGTGAAAGAGCATGTTCATAAATACTTTTTGCATTTGTTTACAAAGATAGTTTCAACCGTGTTTAAGGGCCCCAGAGTTGATGAATTGAGGACAGTTAAAACTAAATATAGCCATGTTAAAGAAGTAACTGGACAGAGGAATAAAAGCAAATAAAATAACATAGCAGATCCAAGGTGGATTGATTCAGTGAGAAACTCATTAGTCATATAATTCTGAAGCTACTGTGATGTCCCTTCAAAAAAGAAGACCTCAAATTAACCTTTATACACAAAAGCCTCCCAGAAAGTGTGATTAATCTTCCCATGTGAGATTTTTGGTGCCTCCCTTATGGTCTACTTGGATTGATGTGGATGTGATTTGCTTGATGGAATTGGTCAGCAGATTATCTGTACTTTATAGTTGGCATATCATGGCTTATTTGTTGAGATCTTGGAAAACACTTTTTTTTAAGGGCAGTTCACTTATTGAGTACGTAGTATCTTTCACAGATAAATACTTTGTTAACCTATATTAAAACATTTATTATTTAAAAATTATTTATTTCTGTTGCTTGTTTATTTTTATTAATTATTACCTTATTGATTACTCACAACAATCTTGTGAATTTATCTGAGTATTTTGAACTATCTGTTTATTGGGAAATCAATTTGAAATCTTTAAAACCACTCAAAAGAACAGATTTTCTATGACTTTCAGAAATCTCTTTAACAACTATATAATGTTTTAAAGTACTCTCATCAATTCATATGTCCATTCATTACTCTAATAAGACTTATTGAAGGCCTTGATGTGCCAGGTACTATGAAAGCTTTTTAAAAAATACAATCACTCTACTCAGGAAGTCTTCAGTTCAATTCAGGAGACATATAATCTTACCCAAGCAGTGTGGCAATAATTTCAATGGAATAGAGTGACTTCTACCACCATTTACTTTTTATCGATTAGAGAGATGAATTATTGGAAGATGCTGAAATAAGTGAATGAAATGAGGAGTAAGAATGAGGAGTATATATATATATATATATATATATATATATATATACACACACACACATATGAAATACAATGGACACAATATAATTCTCTGTGTGTGTGTGTATATATAATATATATATTATAATACATATAATTTATAATATATAACATAATATTATAATATATTATATATATACACACACACACAGGAGTAAGAATGAGGAATACACACACACACACACACACACACACACCCCACATCGCTTTCATCATAGGAAAGAAGATGTATTTCCAAATCGTGGGAAGAAAAATAGCTTTCCTTGACCTTTTCTGACTGTCCCTTGAGTAGTAATTCCTATGGAACAAGAAAGACAGTGATTGATTTCAGCTGTGCTAATAGCTTTTGGCCTGTGACTGAAGCCTCTCTCTTCCTTTCCTTTCTATTTACAGTTTTAAAATAGCTCAACAATGTGACACTGTTCTTTAAAATTCTGAGAAATGAAAAGTGAAAAGAGGGGAATAACATAGAGAAACCAATAACATAGAGAAACCAAATAAACAAATTTATTTAATGAGTTAACTTTGTAAAAGTGCCAAAATAGCTAATTTTTAGAAGTATAGCTAATGTGGGAATGTGAGACACTGGGACAAGTTTGTGGAGAAATTTGAAATCACTTACATTCTATCAGCTATCTGTCAATCTGCCTCTTCTACTCATTAGCAGAATTCGTCCTGCCTTGAGAATATTGCCTACAGAAGAAGAAAGTCAAGGCTAAACTAGAAAAAAGTTGAGCAATAGTAGGAGATGATTCATATTGTCATTTAACACAATGCTATAATCTGCATTCTCAGTAGTTAAAAGCATTAACAATAAAATTCTGAAAGTAAGACTTTCTCTTTACCTGTGAGAAATAATCTAGAGAATACCAGCACATCAGTTAGAAAGACAATTCCACAAATATCTGGAAAAAACTGGTATCAGTTAGGAAGACAATTCCACAAATATCTAGAAAAAACTGGTAATAAAGAAATATTTCAAAAAATAAAAAAGGTCTTAGAATTTGACTAGCACTAATCTAAAACATAAAACCTGAAATAAATATAGTAACTTGCAAGCAATCTACAAATTGTCATCAAAGCCTCCTGTGATAAAGATTTCCATTTTCACTAATGCATATACGTAAAAAGACTATATCCTTTTATATGGGTTTATTCTAGATGATCACTGGAAATTTAAATAAATACTCACTTCTTTTGAGAAAATAGATAAATAATGCAAAAGATAAATTACTTAGTTTTATAGAAGAATTTCATTAATGGCAATAGGTTGGATATGCAAATATGAAACACCCAATTATTTACTTTTGTTCACATAACTGTATATAAACGCATTTCTGTGCAGCAGAAACTGATATAAATGATTATCATGTAATTACACTTAAATACACATAATTTCTTATTCACTTTTTAATTATTCCCCAATACTCTACCATCAGCATTCTGTCCTCCTCATTCTATGAATAGTCTCCGTGTAATTGTATTCACATATAATATGTCTTAATCCATTCTGGTTGCTATAAAAATAAAAAAACACCAAAAACTGGTAGATTCATAAAGAGCAAACATCTAATCCTCACAGTTCTGGAAGCTGGGGACCCCATAATCAGGGCACAGGTGGATTTGATGTCTGGTAAGGTCACTTCCTCATAAAAGAAGGCTTCTTGCTGTGTCTTCACCTGGTAATAGGGGCAAAGAATCACCCTGGAGCCTCTTTTGTAAGGGCACTAAGGCCATTCATGAAGGCTCCGCCCTCGTGACCTAAATACCTCCCAAGGCTCCAACTCCAAATACTCTTGCTTTGGGGATTAGGTTTCAACATATACAATTTGGGGTACATAAATATTTAGACTATAGCAGTGAGCAAGAAATAAATCATTATTTCAAGTCACTGAGTTTTGGCATTGTTTGTTAATGCAAGTACGACTTGTTCTATTTTGACAGATGCAGAACCATACAATTCTATTAAATCAATAATTTCAAGAGAAAAACATTCCAAAAAATTAATGTTCATATCTTAGGGCCATGTTTAACCACATTCAAAGCAACAACTTTATTTTTTCAAGAAAGCAAAAAGAATACTCATTTCAACACAGAAACCACTCATTCTTTCAAAAAAATCTGAATGTCTCTGATATATCAGGCATTATGTCAAGATCCACCGCTACAATGGTGAATAATATTTAACATTTCTAGTCCTTTTGGAGCCTAAGTTTGAAGAGTTAAAAATTAAATTACTCAGTTTTATGTATTCATGAATGTTATTAGCATGGTAAGCCAAGAGTTTTAGGGGAAAACGTAAGAGAATATTTGACCTAGTCTAGGGTAGAAGAGAGGGTTTTAAATTTTTTATTTTAAGAGGATAAGACGTCAAAGCTGTCACTTGAAAGATTAGAAAGAGCTGTCCAAATTGGGGGAGTTTAAGGCAGTGAGGAAGTACAAGGCATAGGCAACAGTTTGTCCAGTATCCTAGAGTGCAGACAAAAAATGTATATCTGTGAGGCTAAGACGCTTAGTGTGACTAGAGAGGGAGTGTGGTGTTAGAATTTCCTGTTAGTGTCACAACAGGATACTTATGGAGAATTCTAACAAGGTCTCAGCCAACCCTACAAGAAGCTCTGGGATGGTGACCTGAAAAGAGACTAGAAGTTATATAAGAGCTGGATAATGCAATAAGTAATAAGGCAAACTGCTGCTGGCTGAATTGAGAAGCCAAGTCAAGCAAGCTTTCAATCTGGCAGCTGCATGAATGATGTGTATGTGTATGTGTGTGTGTGTGTGTGTGTGTGTGTTCCCCAAGGTATGTGTCTGAACACATGCAGTTAACTTATGATATTCCTTACTTGTGAGTTACTTGGAAAACTGTTAATGCAAGCAAAACCATAGATGTGCTTTTCTCCAAGGACACTCAAGGAGTGTCATAGTGAAGGAAGATGATGAGAAGAGTGTAACAATAAATAAAATCAATTGATTTCAGAAGAAAATGAGTGGTAGGAAGCCCACTTCTCAGTAAACTGGACATTTACTGTTGTCAGTTGTGACACCAGTTTATTATTCTGCCCAATTGCTCCCATTTCATGTCCTCCTTTCTGTATCTTTACATGCTTCTGAGTCTTCACGGCCTTCTGCTCTAATTTTTAGCAAGACTTGCTTTTACAAAGTGATCTTTAACCCATTCACTGCCAAGTGGAAACAATAATAACAACACAAATGACTTTAGTTTCTGGAATACAACATTCATTGGAAATTTATCTAAGGTTATTTAAAAGTTTATATTTCTCAATATCTTAATTTTTGTGTGTGGAGGAAATGGTGATCCTCTGATCAGACAATCTAATAATCTTCTGTCCTCAAAATTATTGTAAATCACAAGTGTGTCCATGTGGCTTTGGTGAAATCACTGTGTGCTAAATACTCCATGTGAATCAATAATAATATATTTTAAACATATGGAACAGGAACTATAAGAAAATATGAAACCAGTTAATACGCTACTATAATAAGTCAGGGATGAACTGTCTGAACAAAAGCAGGAGAAATATGAATGGAAATGAGCCTTAGGCTGTAGAGAAATTATAGAGTTAAAACTAGAAAGATCGTTTCCTCGAATGTGGGAATGAAGTGAAAATGAATGATACATTGGGCAGTTGAGTCAAAGTACTATTTAACTCATAAAATGCAGTGTGAACATGTTTGGTGGAGGTGATAGTGGTGGGGTGGTGGTTGCCTGCTTTGGACATACTTGGCTTGAAGTATGTTTCTGATGTGGTTCTCTGGGAAGCTGACTATAAAACAGGATAACATGAAGGAAGCTTAGGTTCAGCACCTGTGGGGGAAGTGACAGCAGCAGAATTACACAGAGAAGGGCTGCAAATGGGCTTCAGTGCAGTAGTAACAAAGTCTCAGCCAACTCCACAGGGAGCTCTGAAGCTGGGATGGGCCTTCAGTTGTATCCCAATTTGAGGCACCAGTCATTGGATGTAGGCTATCCCTCATAGAAGTATGTGACCACGGGTAAGGTAGATATTTTTGGCTAAGAGAAATTTCTAGAGAGAAATGACAGCTCTCTGCTGTTAGCATTCTAGCCACTGGGGGGTGGGGGAGGTAAGTCCAGTCTTGTCTGGCTGGGCACAGCATCTGTAACAGGATACTGATGGGAAAGTCCAACAAACCTGTCATTAGGCTACTCAATATAAAAGAACTGTGTTGGAGATATAATCATTGTTAATTATTTAGGCAGGTGCTATCAGGACAACTCTTTTTGGCACAGGACAAGGAAGAATACAATTTTGAATAACTGCCATGTGCCTGTTCACTCACTTGCAACAACAGATTTTGACATCATCATGTGTAGATAAGAAAACTTAAGCCCAACAAGTTCTGTCTGACTTTCTATCACCCCATTTTGCTTACTAAGAAAGCTTTGATAACTTCCATTTTCAGGGATAGAATAGGTCTGAGTTATGGTGTTCTGTCTAGTGGAAGAGTTTGGATGAAGTGTATTTTGAAAATGGGAAGTTCTGGGAAGCCTCTGAGTTTTAAGAAAGAATGTGCCAAGAGAGGAGAAGAAAAGAACTCTTAAAATGAGGTAGAATGATGCAAATAACAATTTCGCTCACTTCACATTAGGGTAGCACTCTCTTTAAATGGATTGGTTTTAGGTAAAATAAAAGCCAGTTATTATGCAGTAATGTCAGCTGCTCATTCTATGCAAACTCCATGGAGGATAACAAAGACTTTCTCTACATTCGCCCAGTGGTTTGTTGTTGCCCATTGTAGGAAAAGGTTGGGTTTGCACTACTTCTTGAAGCTGAAACAAAGGACGGTCAATCTGATTCTTACATATTTTGCATCTGACTCAAATTGTTTGAGTCAACGAATAACAAAATATAAATTTAATTGACTGCTAGATCCATGCACACCTAGAAGGAATATTCTATTTTACATTGCACAAATTTTCAATTTTAAAATAAATACACTCTGATACCCTGAAAATGCATGAGATTTATGATGATATTTCACATTTTAGGACAAAGAGCATGTTTTGATAAATAATTCAAAAGTCCTGGGAGATTTTGCCTGGAACAGCAAAGAACATAACAGAAATGTGATAAGATATAGGACGAGGAGGGTGTATTAGAGTCATATAGCAGAGAGATGAGAATGTCAACCTCCAAAACCATGGGAGTGTTTAAAGGGGGCATAGGAAAATATACTTAGCCATATTATGGAGACTGAATGGGAAAAGCGACAGCAGCTGGCTAGAAAAACTATTACCATGATCTAAATAGAGTTCATCATGGTTCGAAACTGAAGATGAAGAGTTCCATATTTATTTACTTTGCAATTTGGTGTCATCCCAGCCTTAATTCTCTCCCCATACTTCTAAAACATACTTCACTTTTAGAATAACGTAATGATCTCTCCCTTGAGTATTAGTCATGAATTTTCAAATGCCCATTATATGTTTTCTTATGGAGATCCTGCCATCATATCAAATCAAACAAATAAGTGTTAGTCTTATTATTTTGCATTTCAAATGTGTTTCCCTTTACCCCCAATCTGGTTCATTTATATTAACATTATCCCAATTTAGAATAAAAAAGAGGCCTTACTATTTTGTTATATTACAATACCCATAGCAAACTCACCGGCATGATTACTTTTGTTTTACAGATGAGCTGAGGATATGATTAAATCCACAAAACCAGGGAAGACACAATTTAAACCCAAGACTCTCTGACTCCAAAAATAGTGCTCCTTTCACAGCACCAAATTTTCATTCCATATTCTTTTCCCATGAAGCATCTATTATTATCTTTTTCTTCATATTATTTCTAGTATTTGGACATTTTAAAATTACTTTCCCATATTCAGTTCAGTACCCTAATTCTCATCCTTATTTTCTAATGTTTTAAATATTGTAATAGAACTCTTACTTGATTCTTTATTTCTATTTTCTTTTCTGTCTACCTATGTAGTATGGCACTGTTATATTTTTTTCTTAAAATGCTGCTTCTACTTGGCCATTCCCTTACTCAAAAATATCTATTAGCTCCTTCCAACCTGTACCATAATCCCTTACTTCAGAATTTGGTGCCAGCCACAATCCTATTTGAATCAATTTTTTAAATATGTATTTGTCTTTTATTGCTCTTATACACACACAATTCTCAAATCAAACTGACCTCTTCATGGTAATTCACCACACTGTCTCTCAATGTCACCTATGTCTGTGGAAATTCCTGCCTCCAGATCTCAGGACATGCAGTTTTCTTCAACTGGAAAAATCATAAATGTTACTCTATATTGGTCTTCCAGGAACCATGCTAGGAGTTTCTAATATTCAAAAGAGCTTTTAAGTCTCTAATTTTATAAAGAAGGAAAATAAAAATTTTCACAAGATTACATAATAACCAAGAAAATAGTATATCCAGGGATGGCTACAGAGGAAAGACCACGTGAGGACACAGCAAGAAAGCAGTTATCTGCAAGCCATGGAGAGAGGCCTCAGAAGAAATCAAAGCTCCCAACACCTTGAACTTGGATGTCCAGGCTCCAGAACTGTAAGAAAATCAGTCCCTGTTGTTTCAGCTACCCAGTCTGTGGTATTTTGTTATGGCAACTCTAGCAAACTAATATATGCTAGTATTTTCGGGGTTTTTGTTTGTTTTTTTTTTGACAGAGACTCGCTCAGTCACCCAGGCTGGAGTGCAGTGGCACGATCTCTGCTCACTGCAAGCTCCGCCTCCCGGGTTCACTTCATTCTCCTGCCTCAGCCTCCAGAGTAGCTGGGACTACAGGCATCTGCCACCATGCCCGGCTAATTTTTTGTATTTTTAGTAGAGATGGAGTTTCACCGTGTTAGCCAGGATGGTCTCGATCTCCTGACCTTGTGATCTGCCCGTCTCAGCCTCCCAAAGTGCTGGGATTACAGGCGTGAGCCACCGCACCCTACCTTATTTTTGTTTCTTTATGTTAAAGTCAATATTAATTGAAGTTGATAGATTAAATATACCTAAAACAATTTAATTTCCACCAAACATTTTAAGAACATTCATTTCTCCATATCATAACCGGTAACTGAACTTATTAATCCTGTTTTTTGGCAAATGTGGTTGTCCCACAATTCAAACATCCTCAGTATTGCTGGTAGAAGTATGAACTATGTCTCCTGACAAAATTCTCTCCATCTTATTACCTAAGGAAATTCATGAAAGGATCAAACATAAATGGCTATGGACTGACTTACTCCATTTGTGCTGCTATAACAAAATACCATGGACTGGGGAATTATAAATAAAAGAAATGTATTTTCTCACAACTCTGAAGACTGGCAAGACCAAGATCAAGGTGCCAGTAGGTTTGGTTGTTTGGTGAGGGCTGTGTCCTTTAGAGGGAGGAACATTGTGTCCTCACTTGGCAGAAGGTGGAAGGAAAAGTGAAAGGTGCCTGAAGCCTCTTTTATAACAGCCTTAATCCCATTTACCAGAGAGGTGCCCTCACTGCCCAATCAGCTCTGTATTGTTGGGAAAAAGCTGAATGTTGGGGAAAAATACTAAGGCAGAGCTTGCATGTCTGACATAGTATCCTCTGGAATGTGTCTGGACTTGCTGACTCCTTGCTTCTAGCCCTCCTGGGCACCTAGATTCATTGTATTCCCGTTATCTCAAGTAGCAGAACATGTTCCATATAAGTGCTAAACCATCACATCTGTAGATCATGCACCTGCCCTTTTGACCCCTACATCCTCACCACCTGTTTCTTTGTTGGATTACCAATAAATAGTGTGGGCTCCCAGAGTTAGGGGCCTTCACAGCCTCCACAATGCTGATGGCCCCCTGGTCCCACTTTACTTCTCAAACTGTCTTTTTCTCAATCTTTTGACTCTGCCGGACTTCATCGCCCCCACAAGTTGGTGTGAGGTCTGATCACCCCAACACTGTATTATTCTATTTTCATGCTACTGATAAAGACACACCCAAGACTGGGAAATTTACAAAAGAGAGAGGTTTATTGGACTCACAGTTCCACATGACTGGGGAGGCCTCACAATCATGATAGAAGACAAGGGGGAATAAGTCACATTTTATATAGATGGCAGTAGGCAAAGAGAGAGCTTGTGAAGGGAGACTCCAGCATTTAAAACCATGAGATCTCATGAGACCCACTCACTATCACGAGACTAGCATGGGAAAGACCCACCCCCAGGATTCAATAGTCTCCCACCAGATCCCTCCCAAAACAAGTGGGAATTATGGGAGCTACAAGATGAGATTTGGGTGGAGACACAGAGCAAAATCATATCATTCTGCCCTGGCCCGTCCCAAATGTCATATCTTCACATTTCAACACCAATCATGCCTTCCCAGCAGTCCCCCAAAGTCTCAACTCATTTCAGCATTAACTCAAAAGTCCACGGTCCAAAATCTTATCTGAGACAAGGCAAGTCCCTTCTGCCTATGAGCCTGTATAATCAAAAGTAAGTTAGTTATTTCCTAGATACAGTGAGGGTACAGGCATTGGGTAAAGACAGCCATTCCAAATGGGAGAAATTGGCCAAAACAAAGAGGCTACAGGCCCCCTGCCAGGCCAAAATCCAGCGGGGCAGTCACATCTTAATGCTCCAAAGTGATCTCATTTGACTCCATGTCTCACATCCAGGTCACACCGATGCAAGAGATGGTTTCCCATGGTCTTGGGAAGCTCTGCCCCTGCGGTTTGCAGGGTACAGTCTCCTTCCCAGCTGCTTTCCTGGGCTGGCATTGAGTGTCTTCAGTTCTTCCAGGCACATGGCGCAAGCTGCCAGTGAATCTACCACTCTGGGGTCTGGAGGACAGTGGTCCTCTTCTCACAGCTCCACTAGGCAATGCCCTAGTAGCGACTTTGTATAGGGTCTCTGACCCCACATTTCCCTTCCGTACTGACCTAGCAGTGGTTCTCCATGAGCGTCCTACCCCTGCAGCAAACTTCTGCCTGGGCATCCAGGGGTTTTCATACATCTTCTGAAATATGAGTGGAGGTTCCCAAACCTCAATTCTTGACTTCTGTGCACTGGCAGGCTCAACACCACATGGAAGCTGCCAAGGTTTGGGGCTTGCACCCTCTGAAGCCATGGCCTGAGCTCTGTGTTGGCCCCTTTCAGCCACAGCTGGAACAGCTGGGATACAGGGCACCAAGTCCCTAGGCTGCCCACAGTATGGAGACCCTACCCTGGGTCTGGCCCCCAAAACCACATTTTTTCCCTAGGCCTCTGGGCCTATGATAGAAGGGGCTGCTGTGAAGACCTCTAACATTCCCTGGAGACCTTTTCCTCATTGTCTTGGGGATTAACATTTGGCTCCTCGTTACTTATGCAAATTTCTGCAGCCAGCTTGGATTTCTCCTCAGAAAATGGAATTTTCTTTTCTATTGCATTGTCAGGCTACACATTTCCCAAACTTTTATACTCTGCTTCCCTTATAAAACTGAATGCCTTTAGGAGCACCCAAGTCACCTCTTGAATGCATTGCTGCTTAGAAATTTCTTCTACCAGATACTCTAAATCATCCCTTTCAAGTTCAAAGTTCCACAAATATCTAGGGCCAGGGCAAAATGCCACCAGTCTCTTTGCTAAAACATAACAAGAGTCACCTTTACTCCAGTTCCCAACAAGTTTCTCATCTCCATCTGAAATTACCTCAGCCTGGACTTTATTGGCCATATCACTATCAACATTTTGGGCAAAGCCATTCAACAAGTCTGTAGGAAGTTCCAAACTTTCCTACATTTCCTGGTCTTTTCCTGAGCCCCCCAAACCCTTCCAACCTCTGCCTGTTACCTAGTTACAAAGTTGCTTCCGCATTTTTGAGTGTCTTTTCAGCAACATCCCACTCTACTGGTACCAACTTACTGTATTAGTCCATTTTCACACTGCTGATAAAGACATACCTGAGACCTGGTAATTTACAAAACAAAGAAGTTTAATTGGACTCATAGTTCCACATGGCTGGGGAGGCCTCACAGTGACAGTAGAAGGCAAGGAGAAATAAGTCACATCTTACGTGGATGGCAGCAAGCAAACAGAGAGTTTGTACAGGGAGACTCCAGTTTTTAAAACATTGGATCTCATGAGACCCATCAACAATTACGAGAACAGCATGGGAAAGACCCAACTCCTTGATTCAATCATCTCCCACTGGGTCCCTCCCACAACACGTGGGAATTATGGGAGCTACAAAATGAGATTTGGGTGGGGACACTAAGCCAAACCATATCAACCTCATAAAGAGCCTGCCTGTTAATACTATCCCATTGGTCAAACCTGAATTCAGGTGGTGACACATTTGAACCATAGCATGGTGCGTGTATTCACTAAGCCACTTATAACTAATGATGTAACCAGGAGTACAATTCAGATTTTTTTGGTTCCAAACTCTACAGTTTATCAATTAGTATGGGTGATAAATGGATATATACATAATTTAAATAAATTGAAATAAGTTTCTTAAACAGATATATTGTTGAGTATTGAGTCACTCAATTCTGGAGACTAAGAAGTCCTACAATCTGTTGCCTGCAAGGAGGAGATCCAGAAAAACTGGTGATGTAGTTTGTAGGCATGAGAACCAGAAAGCTAGCGGTGTAGATTCTAGACAGAGTCTGAAGGTCTAAGAACTAGGATTTGATCCTAGTTCTTAGACAGGAAAAGATGGATGTTCCAACTCAAACAGTAGGCCAAGATACCCTTTCTCCTCCTATCAGTTCTGTGCTTTGCCATGATGGAACTGTTATTCTCCTGAGATTCTCCTGCCTCAGCCTCCCAAATAGCTGGGATTATAGGCACCCACCACCATGCTTGGCTAATTTTTATTTTTATTTTTTGTATTTTTGTATCTTTAGTAGAAACAAGGTTTCACCATGTTGGCCAGGCTGGTCTCAAACTCCTGACCAAGTGATCCGCCCACATCGGCTTCCCAAAGTGCTGGGATTACAGGCCTGAGCCACTGCGCCCAGCCTCTACCTTCCTCATGTACTACTCTTCCTATACCCATTCTACCCCAGACACCCAGATTCCCTTGCAGTTCTCCAAACACACTAGGCAAGTGCCTGCCTCACAGACTTTGCAATTATTATTGTCTTGGCTTAGATTTGTCTTTCTCCTGATGTATGTGTTTTTCATTTCCTAATTTCTTTAGTGTCTTTGCCCAAATGTTACTGGAGTTAATATTCTGCTATACCACCTAGAACCCCTTTCATGACTAAGACTCTCATTCTTACAGCTACTGGAAGTATTAGCAGCTGAGTTCCCCTCCAGAAATTGTCCTTAACAGAAAGGACTTCCCTGGCCAGGGTTATAACTCGTACCTGAGGGCAGACACATCCAATGACTTGGATAACAGGAGCGTGAGGGTTCACGCTCCTTTCAGTTTTAATGCTGAAGAGTTTTTCCAGTTACAGACTCCCTTTAGAATCAGCAGAGGACTCTCTTCCACCCCCACTGTAGTTCAACTGTTTCTGTTGCCCGTCTTTTTCACTCCATGCAGGTATATCGGCCGATGGTGTATCTTATCACTCTCCCATGTTATGCAAATATCTGTCTTAGAGTCTGTTTCCAGGAAACCTAATCTAAGAGAGTTGGTGCCAGGAGTGGTCCTAGGATGCAGACTCTAAAAAGGGGTATTGAAACCATATTATCCAACCCAAACCCCACCCCTCAGCCAGCTGGGCAATTAGGACCTCATTACTACTCGTAGGTGTGTTACTTGTAGTTCCTGATTTGCAGTAGCAGAACAATTTTTTAAACTTTCATTGACGGTGACCTAAAATGGAATCTGAGTAAGAGGCAATGATGGGCAAATTTCAGAGTTTGAGAGGTGTAGGGAAAGTGGAAATTATAAGAACTATAGCACTGATGACTGTTGCTGAAAACTATCAATTCACTGGAGAAAGACAACGGAAGGCCAACGGTGGTTAGTCACTAGTTTAATATAAAGTGTAAAAGCCAGAGGGCCTTTTTGGCTGCATAGAAACAAGCACTTATCTCCTTCAGTGGAGAAGAGGCTTGAAAACATACTGGTTAGGTGCAGGACTTGATGAGAAAGATAGCAAGTTCCAGAGAGGACTGAATTTTCAAGCTTGTTAAATCTACTACAAGAAGATCAAGGTCTTCACAGGGAAGGAGTGGGACCTTGAGATTTAGAATAAGGATGCCTGGGCTGATGCATCAAAAGATTGAATTCTTAAATTCCCCTGGACCCTTTGGGCTGGAAGACCTGGCATATTTCCTTTTTAAAGGCTAATAATCCCTCTTGCATGAAGCCAATGCCCAGGCCCTTGTCTCATAAGATAACATGCACTTTAAACCTTAGTGGGGATCCATGTTTTCTTCTCCTTCTGGAGAACAAGTTAATAAGTATAATCTACTTACACTATACCTAGCCAGGGAAGTTCTGGACCTGCTAACAGAAGAAAGAGACCATGTACCACCATATACCAAAAGAGCCGCAGGAGCCAATGTGAAATTTCAGGAAAGATACTGAATTCTAAGAGTGCTAAATTAAAGGAAGGTAACAAATACAGTTGGATAAAGGATACATATCAGAGAGAAGCCCTTTTTTGTATCAGATTCAACACCCTGAGAGATAGCATTAATGTTTTCTATGATGACTCTTGGAAGCCTGAATATAGTATTATACTATGACAAATGGCAGAAGGCAGCAAAAGACTCAGTTGACATATTAGAAAGAATAATATTAATACATAAGGCTGGAAAATAAATGACTTCAACAAGTTGCCAGAAAGGTTTATGTGTACTAAAATTTAAAAGGAATCCACTAGCGAGAGGGGTTGCAGCCAGGGTTGATAATAGAAAAAATAGTAACAGACCTCATCTTGTAACTGAAGGCCGGTTCCGCTGCTTGCCGCTTGCAAAGCCAATGAACAAGAAGGAAGTGCAGTGGAAGGAAAGTGATTTTATTCTTGAGCTAGTAGTGGGAAAATGGTCAAGTCTCTTGTCTTAAAGAAACCATTTCAGGCCGGGTGCGGTGGCTCTCACCTGTAATACCAGCAGTTTGGGAGGCTGAGGTTGGCAGATCACAAGGTCAGGAGATCGAGACCGTCCTGGCCAACATGGTGAAACCCCATCTCTATTAAAAATACAAAAATTAGCTGGGTATGGTGGCACGTGCCTGTAATCCCAGCTACTTAGGAGGCTGAGGCACAAGAATTCTTGAACCAAGAGGAGGAGGTTGCAGTGAGCCGAGATTGCGCCACTGCACTCCAGCCTGGTGACAAAACGAGACTCCGTCTCAAAAACACAAACAAAACAAAACAAAACAAACCCCCAAAAAACCATTTCAAAAGTTTGGGCTGAGGACAGGGATTAAAAAAGGGGAAGCTTGACATGGGAGGCATGCAGGAGTGTGTAGAGTATAGGGGCCGTCTGGTTTGCTTCAATGCCTATTTTGAGTTTTTGCCCACCTGAAGTGCGACCTGGTGTCATCTTGACAGCTACCGAGCTGTAGATTATCCAACTTGAGCCAATCTTTACATGGAGGAGAATTACGCAGCTGGGCCTTCATGCCTGGTTTGTTTTAAATTAGCCCCTGGAATTTCTTAAACATACAGTTAGATGTGTGCATTGTGTAAGTTTATCAAACACACAGTTAGATAAATGTGCATGGGCTAAAGGAGTGTACAGGAAAGAGACAGGAGTGCAATTTCATAGTACATTTCAAGGCCATATTTTAAGACTAAGGAAAATATTTTTAGAGTTTGTTTCAAGGTTACATCTTGAGACTGGGGAAAGGAGGAAAGAAAAAATAATTTTAAAAATGTGCTTGAAGCTACACTACTTGATGAAAGTGTTTCTGAACACCTAAGCATCATTTCAAAGCATGGGGATAATATGATCTCCAAATAATAGAGGCCAGGTGCCAGCATTTAATTATGATAACTGAAGTAAATATAATGTGGTCATAAGAGTCAAGATCAGAGCAGCAGCCAGGAGATCCGGACTTGCAGTGACCTATGGAAATGATCGGTAGAATTGATCAGTGTTCTTAGAGCCAAAATAAATGAGCTGCTTATATGAGTATTGCTAAATACAAATAATCAGAAGCATCAAGGGTAATCATTAGGGGGCTAAGGGTAGCCAATCAATAAAAGGGAAGCCATCTACAGTCAGGAAGAGGTTTCACAAAAAATCAACCCCACCTGTACCTTTATCTCTTACTTTTAGTTTCCAGACCTGTGAGAAAAAGAAATTTCTGCTGTTTAAGTCACCCAGTATGTGGTATTTTGTTATGGCAACTTTAGCAGACTAATACGTCATCCAGTAAAATAAATGAAACCTTGTTGCACCCTAGAGGAAATGACACACATTGTTGTCAGCATAAATATATGAAGAACTCAGGAAGGGTGGACCCCATCATATCTTATTTAATTTAGGAGACTAGCTGTACAAGTCAAACAGATCCTGGCAGATGACAAAGTACTGCTACAAGTGGAGCGAAGTAGTAACCTTAATTGCAGTTGCTTTGCCCATTGTGGCATCTTTGCTAGAGCAAATTAACAAAACTTCAAGTACATAGTGTGTGGACACTGATTTAGTGAAAATCTTTTTTTCCACTTCTATCTGGAAGGAGAAACAGAAATAGTTGTATTCATGTGAGATAAATAGCTGTAAGCATTTATGGACTCATCCTGATTTACATTAACATTCTCATACTCTGTCATAAATATTCCAAAGAGTCCTGAACTGTCTTAACATTCCTCAGCACACTGTATAGATCCACTGTATTGATAACATTATGTTAATGAGACAAGATGAGCAAGAGATGACAAGTATATTTGGAAACCTTGGTAAGACACATTAACTCTAGAAGATGGTCAAAAGCCCTAAAGAGATTCAAGGCCTTGCCAGATCAGCAGAGTTTCTAGGAGTCCAGTAGTCTGAATCATGCCAGGGCCTTTCTCTAAAATAAAGAGCAAATTATTGACTCTTGTACCTAATCAAACACCACTTGTAAGTTTCCTTGAGTTATAAAGACAGCATATTCCAGCTCCACGTTATTGATAAAGGTGACACAAAAGGCTTCCAGAACAAAGATTTCAGCAAGTTTAGGAAGTCATATGAGAAGTTCTGCAATATGAGCGACTATGTCCCAGTAGACTTACAGTACTAGAGCTGGGTTTCTTAACCTCAGTACTATTGACATTTCTGATCAGATAATTCTTTGTTGTATGTGGCACAGGGGTGAGGGGGCGGGGTGGAGTGTCCTGGGCATTGTAGAATTAATGGAAAGCTCTGTTGGAGAATCATAAGGCAGAACCATAGGGAGCAAAGTAATGCTATCTATAGCAGAAATAGATACCATTTGGAAGCACTATTTTTATGTTACTGAGCTTTGGTAGAATTGGACTATTGGAAAATAGGACATCAGGTGACCATGTGATCAGAGCTACTCATCAGGAGACAGGTTTCATAAGACCCACCAAATCATAAACTTGGGTGTGCTTAACAGAAATCCATTGTTCAGTCAGAGTATTATATCTGGGATTTGGCCCAAAAGAGGCCACAAGTAATCTGAATAATCAGGTGACACAGTCAGCAGTGCTCCTCCCTTAGCTGACATTTATAGCCAGGTAATGAAGGAGGAAAAAGGCCAAGCTAAGCTCACAGGTGACTCAGCTTGAGAGACAAGTATAAACAACAATGAAACAGCTGTTGTGTCATTTGCCTTCTTTGGGTGTAACCGAAAGTCACCTGTGAAAAAGAAAGCCTTCCAATGAGTGGACCTGTGGTAAATACACCTGGTTATGCACTTTGTGTGAAAAGATAAATTTCTCTTAAAACAAAACAGGCCTGGGTGGTAGCTCACGCCTGTAATTCCATCACTTTGGGAAGCCAAGGCAGGAGAGTCACTTGAGGCCTGGAATTCAAGACCAGCCGATTAACACAGTGAGACCCCATCTCTAACAAAAAATTAAAAAGTTAGCCAAATGTGGTGATGCACACCTGTAGTCCTAGGTACTCGGGAAGCCAAGGCTGCAGAGTAACTTGAGCCCAGGAGTTTGAGGCTGCAACAGCCGTGATTGTGCCACTGCACTCCAGGCCGGGCAACACAGCAAGACCCTTTCTAAAAGAAAGAATTACAAAAAGAATACAACATAAAATGTATGTATGGATAGCTGTGAATGAATTGGCTGGATGCTCTGGATCCTGGAAATGTAATGACTAGAAGGTGAGGGACAAAGAGTTCTGAGGAAGAGAGTGAATGAACCTGCTGAAGGTGTGTAGGGCATGTTAACACCCAGTAATGAGCATCCAGCATGGAAGAGGCTTGGAGTAACCAATAGGCAGACACAAAGATCCCCAGTGCTAGACTAATGGGCTTAGGAATGGAGTAGCCATGGTGGCAGGGATGGAGGTTATGCATGAGCCTGACAGCATGACCTCCCACTTACCAAGGCTGACATAATTACTGTCTCTGCCAAATGTTCTACCTCCCAGCAACAAAAATTAACTGATTCCCCTATAGAGCACAATCCCATCAGAATACCAATCATTTGTCTCTACTCTGGAAGAGACAGACATCCACTTTGACTGGTTGTAACACTCTCCTGGGGTTTAGAGACTATTTGATCTACTGACCCAGACAATGGACTCAATTTGTAGAAAAGGAGACATAACAGTGGACCTATAACCAGGGAATCTACTTGTCCTATTTCATGTGGCACCAACCAGAATCTGTCAGCTTGGAAATGACAGTCACCCTGAGGATACCGTATATATTCTAGATGCATTTTAAAAATGATGCAATGAGGCCGGGTGCGGTGGCTCAAGCCTGTAATCCCAGCACTTTGGGAGGCCGAGACGGGTGGATCACGAGGTCAGGAGATCGAGACCATCCTGGCTAACACGGTGAAACCCCATCTCTACTAAAAAATACAAAAAGCTAGCCGGGTGAGGTGGTGGGCGCCTGTAGTCCCAGCTACTCAGGAGGCTGAGGCAGGAGAATGGCGTGAACCCAGGAGGCGGAGTTTGCAGTGAGCTGAGATCCGGCCACAGCACTCCAGCCTGGGTGGCAGAGCGAGACTCCGTCTCAAAAAAAAAAAAAAAAAAAAAAAAAAAAAAAAAAAAAAAAAAAAAAATGATGCAATGCTTGTGTCCCTAAGGTCACAAGGGACACACCTGAGAATTATGGGATGGAAGTAGAAGTGACCTCACTTACCATCTTTCCCAGTGTCCCATGTGGGGAATCTGTGCTTCCTACGTCTACAAAATTCAACTTTGTGGGATCTAGCTCTGGTTTCCAGAAGGGCAATCCTTCCACCAGGTGCACAATAAGGGTCCTATTAAACTATAAATTACAGCTGTCTTTTTATCACTTCAGGCTTCTTTGTGCCAAGAAACCAGCAGGCAAGGAAAGTAGTCACCAATCAGGTGTGAACAATTGACCCTAGTCATTAGGAGCAGGACTGACTACTGTTACACAATCACATCAGGCCAGCATACATGCGGCACCTAGGTGACCAGGTGAGCTGTTTATTGATAATTCCCTGATCAACCTTAATAGCAAACAGCAAGGGCAGCAGCCACAAGCTGATAAGGGTATGATGCTCAGGGGCCTGCAATTCACCATGAAAGAATCTGCATCATCTCAACAGATAAGTCACATACACAAGTACAAGTGTTAGGAAGATGACCACCCTTTTCCCAGTTTTCCATGGCTTTCCTAGATTTAGCACTTAAAATCTCACATCCTGAGAAACTCTGTAGTCCCAGTCCCAGTGTTGATTTGCCCATTTTAAAAGTAAAGTCCCAAGTCTCAGGGACTCTTTCAGTTCTGGAAAAACTTGGAGAGATGGTCACCCTAGGTGTTAACATAGGAGAAGGAAATCTCGCATGGGTGGAAGAATAGGGAGATGATGAATCACAGTTGCAGTTTTGAGACCAGCAGCATTGACAAGGGATGCTAGTTTGAGTCACTGAACACCTTCTTGTAAGTTTCCTGAGGAAAAAGAGTAATTGCAGTCTTTGGGCATGCCCAGATATAGTGAGTGTACTCAACTTACTTGCATCCAAGTAATACAGGAGGTGAACTGTAACAAAAGCTCAAGTACTTTGCCCATAGTTCCTCTTCAAGATTAAGAAATCACTCCCTTGACTGACAGGTCACAGCTTAGGCCTTGCTCAGAAATGACCCTCAGAGAAAAGGATCAGTTTTATCCTCTTTCCAGGGCAAACACAAATTAAATTTCTGTTTCTTGAAAGAGACACAACAGTCCAGTCTTCTTGTCTCTTTTTAGTATAAATCATACAACTACCTCAGCTTCAGAGCTCGCCACAAGATTGGCTGAGTTCTCTGTTGCAACTCCTCCCTCTTCCAATACTGCTTCCCTCACTCACTTATGAGGGTGGTTTCAAAGAACACTTTCTAATAAAATTCCTCTATGTGTTTTTCTTAAAGTCAGTTTTCAGAGAATGTACTCTAACATGATTTTTTTTTTAGTGAGCTTTTTCTCTGGACACGTTATGTGAAATTCTAATCTTTCATCTTCAACTCCATCCCCATGCTCCTTACATCTGTTCTCTGTTTGGTTTTTCTTAGCAATTGTCACCATCTATAATTCTATATACTTTACAGATGTATCTTATTGTCTGTGTAAATTTTAACCTCACAGGCATGTACGTACACAGGTACAAATACTAGAAATTAAGCTCTATGAAGGCATGTGTCTAACTATTTTGTTTACTGCTGAAACTCTCATTCCTGACACATAACAGGAGAACACCGTTAGGTAAACAGATTCCTAAAATTCCAGAACTAAAATTTCATACTTGAAATCATTTAGGAAAGAGAATTACGCAATTTTAATATGGAGTAAAGAGCTCTTTAATACTATACATCTATTGATCTCCCACCATTCAACATTTCAATAAACAAATACTTATTTTAAGTACTACCAGCGTAGAACCCACAAATCGAAGAGAAGAACTAGAGAGCAAGGGCACTGGAAAGTGTGCTGTCTGGCTGATGAGGAAGGACAAAACAATTGCAGTAGATTCCTCTAGAGATCTGAGAAGTGAAGAATAGCCCAGGCTGAGCCTGGTGGCTCACACCTATAATAATAGCAGCTTGGGAGGCCACAGCAGGAGGATCCCAGGAGATTGAGACCAGCCTCGGCAGTATAGTGAGACCTTGTCTCTACAAAAAATTAAAAAATTAGGCACAGTGCGGTGGCTCACACCTATAATCCCAACACTTTAGGAGGCTGAGGTGGGTGGATTACTTGAGCTCAGGAGTTTGAGAACAGACTGAGCAATATGGCAAAACCCTATCTCTAGCAAACATACAAAGAAATTAGCCAGGCATGGTGGTGCACACCTGTGGTTCCACCTACTTGGGAGGCTAAGGTGAGAGGATCACTGGAGCCTGGGAAGTCAAGGCTGTAGTGAGTTATGATTGTGCCACTGTACTCCAGCCTGGGTGACAGAGCAATACCTTTTCTCACACACACACAAAGAAAAACTAAAAAATTAAAAATTAGCCAAGTGTCGTGACATGTGCCTATAGTCCAAGCTACTTGGGAGGCTGGGGTGGGAGGCTCACTTGAACTCAGGAGGCTGAGGCTGTAAGTGAGCTGTGATTGTGCCAGCACTACAGCCTGGGTGACAGAGCAAGGCCCTGTCTCAAAAAAAAAGGAAGAAAAAAGAACGAAAGAAAGAAAAGAAAAGAAAAGAGAAAAGAAAATATAAAATATCACCCAATGGATGTTAGTAGATGTGAAGTGTAATGGTAGGTTCTTTCTCAATGAATGAGTACTATAATGGTTGGTTCTTTCTCATTAATAATGAGTATTAATATATGAGTACTATATATGACAAAAAAGTCATCTGTGGAAGAGCAAGATATTCCTCGTGAGGAAAAGGAGAATGAGTGAAAACTAAAATGGGACTCCTAGTTCAGAAACAGTAAAAGCCCACCTGTAATAGAGACTTATGAGAAGTACAGACATAACTCATTTTGTTGTGCTTCACTTACTGTGCTTTGCAAATATGGCATTTTTTAAAACAAATTAAAGGTTTTTGGCATCCCAGGTTTCAGCAAGTCTATCAGCACCATTTTTTCAACAGCATGTACTCACTTTGTGTCTGTGTATCACATTTTGGTAACTCTCTCAATATTTCACACTTACAATTATTGTTATATCTATTATGGTGATCTGTGATCTTTGATATTACTATAGTAATCGCTTTGGGGCACCATGAACTGTGTCCATATAAGACAACAAACGTAATACACATGTGTGTTCTGACTGCTCCACCAACTGGCCGGTCCCCTCTCTCTCCCTCTCCTTCAGCATTCCTAGTCCTTGACAGAAAACAATATTAAAATTAGGTCAGTTAGTAACCCTACAATGGCCTGTAGGTGTTCAAGTGAAAGGAAGAATCACATGCCTCTCACTTTAAATCAAAATCTGGAAATGATTAAGCTTAGTGAAGAAGGCATGTCGAAAGATAAGATGATAAGCTGAAAGCTAGGCCTCTTGGAATAGTTAGCCAAGTTGTGAATATAAACGAAAAGTTTTTGAAATAAATTGAAAGTGCCACTCCAGTGAACACACAAATGATAAGAAAGTGAAACAAGCTTATTGCTGATAGGGAGAAAGCTTGAGTGGCCATGGATAGAAGACCAAACCAAACACAACATTCCCTTAACACAAAGCCTAACCCAGAGTAAGGCTCTAACTCTCTTCAATTCTATGAAGGCTGAAAGAGGTGAAGGAGCTGCAGAAGAAAACTTGGGAGCTAGCAGAGGTGGGTTCATGAGATTTAAGAAAATAAGCCGTTTCCAGAAGATAAAAGCACAAAGCAAAACAGCAAGTGCTGATACAGAAACTGAGGCAAGTTATCCAGAAGATCTAGCTAAGATCATTGATGAAGGTGGCTACACTAAATGCTGATTTTCAATGTCATTAAGTAGTCATATTATAAGAAGATGCTACCTAGGACTTTCAAAGCTAGAGAAGGAAGTTAATGTCCAGCTTCAGAGCTTTGAAGGACAGGCTGACACTCTTTTTAGGGGCTAATGCGGCTGGTGACTTTAAGTCAAAACCAATGCTCATTTACCATTCCAAAAATCTGAGGGTCCTTCAAACTGATACTGCTCTGCCTGTGCTCTTTAAATGGAAAAACAAAGCCTGGATGACAGCACATTTGTTGGTAGTCTGGTTTACTAAATATTTTAAGCCCACTATTGAGACTTACTGCTCAAAATATCCTTTTGAAATATCGAAATTGACAATGCACATGGTAACCCAGAGCTCTGAAGAAGTACAAAAAGACTACTATTTATATACTACTACATAAATACTCCTAAGAAGTTATATAACAAGGACAACAAAAAGTAGCAACTATTTCCTTGTTAGGCTTTATGTAAAACTCAGGTTTGTGTTGTTTTCCAAGTTATTTATATTCCTATACTTTAATTTAAAAAAGTATTGAAACCATGTTCAATGGCCAATGAAATTGCACCTCTTGATGTTGAATATATTGTGTTTATCTGTAAACATTTATTTTGTTAATATTTATAGTGATTTATAAAAGATTATAAATTGCTGAAGGCTGAGAGGATTGTTAGTATTTTTAGCAATTTTTTTTTTGTTAAGGTATGCACATTGCTTTTTTAGACACAGTGCTATTGCACACTTAATAGACTACGGTATAGTATAAACATAACTTTTATATGCCCTGGGAAACTAAAACATTTGTGTGACTCACTTTACTATAATATTCACTTCATTGCGGTGGTCTGGAACAGAATCTGCAATATCCTTGAGGTCTGCCTGTGATCAGGAAATATATTTGGATAGTTAGATAGTGCTAACTCTATTATTGAGTACATGGTATCAGGAGTAACACAGGAGGAAGTAGTAAATATAGAATCATTTGTTTTTTTCTCGCCAGAAAGGAGTAATAATTAAACTTGCCTTTGGGGGAATTTAGCCTGGCACAATCAGACAGATTGGACTGGGATAGAGTGGAACCTAGAGCAAGGAAACCTAAGTGAGAGGCTGTTGCAATATTCAGGGCTGAAATAGCTGAGAAATATGATTATGGGAGTTAGTAATAGAAATGTGTTAAAGAGCATTTTTAAAATCTTAAAAGAGACAGAATTTGAGACAGGAGCACCCTGGTAAACAGTTGTGACTCTTATCCAATAATTATATATAAAATTCTATCCTAATTCATAAAAAAATGTAGGAAGGTAGAAATCAAGTCCAATGAATACAAATATACATATTTGTGTTACCTATTAGTACATAAGAGCTGTTTAATGTTGGCAATGTAAACTTATTGCACCATCTGAATGTACTGACTTGAAAGAGTAAGGTTTGCTTTATTCCCTCAAGATCAAAAGATTGCTCTTAGGAAGCCCCAAAAGGCAGGAACTCTCTGGAAGAAATACCATGCTTGGAGCTCCCTGAAGTGCCCCTTTGAGTACCATTAGCAAAGGAGAGATGGTTTGCCTCAAGTTTCATGGGAAAATACAGGGAGAAAGGTCATTGCTAAGGCAGCCATGACTCAAATCACCTAGGGATAGAATGCCTGAAATCAACACCTCCTATAAGATTGGAAACAACAGAAAGAGTAACACCAATCACAGCCTGTTTTGACAATTTCCAGCACTAGCTGAGCCATTGAGACATCCCTAAGATGTAACAACCCCAAGTCATTGAAGTTGACTACATGTAACATCCCCATGAGAAATTCAGCTTGATGACTGTAGAAACACAAGTAATACTGGCAAAAGAGACGTTGCCAAAAACATGGATTGAAATCGGTTATTAAAACCAGGTAGCAAATAACTGCAAGTCACCTCAAGCTACATGTTTAATCATCAATGTAAAATAGTGGTTACTGAAGCTTTTTAAAGGCCAATGTTCCTTTCTGAAGATTCCACAGAGATCCTAACCAAAAATAGCAAGAGAAAATTTATTCTCATCCTCCATGCTTGTGGTATTTCAGTGGCTATTGGAGCTTAAGTGTGGTTCAATCTCTGTATTTGTTCTCAAATCAATTTTACTGTGATGCAATAAAGAAACGATGTTCTTAAATGTCTTTCTCAATGGTTATTCTAAAATACCACAGTACTCCAACACAATCTCTGGCTTTTTGTGGGTGTGCATGGGCTTGTGCATTCACGTTTTTGTGTGTGTCTGTGTGTGCAAGTGTGTGCACAGGGCAACCATCTCTCCTAGCTGGAACATACATTAAGTTGGTACAAAAGTCATTGCAGTTTTTGTAATTACTTTTACAATTGTGCCAAAAGCACAATTACTTTTGCACGAACCTTATATACACGTGTGTGCGTCTGTGTGCGTGTATGTATGTGTAAAACTCTAACATGATGCTGGTGTTTGGCTAGCTTCACATTTGTTGTTTCCAAGAACAAACAAAACTTATGGTCACAGCATCTAATTTAGTTTTTTTTTTTTTTCTTTTTCTGTTGTCATCTTCTATCAGTTTTCCCTCACTGTAGAACAGTGAGGAAAAGACTGAGGAAACAAATGTGTGACTGTTGGACTAATAGCTACAATTGTATATACTGACACTATTTAAAACTAAAATTGGGCTTTTTATTGATTTTTTTTTGAGTCACTCTAAAATTGTAGAAAAGAAATCCTAAGTATACTGTCACTAAGCACAAGAAAGAAAGGGCCTCCAGCCTCTATCAGTTTGTCAGCAAGAAATAATTTTGAACATTTACTATAACTAGTACTGTGCCATATAGCATGTAGGCCATTCAAGCTAGTAAGATATTATCACCATGCTAGCAGAGTTTCCTATTTTGATTTTCCTCATTTCTTTACATACAGAAAGCTATGTGCCTAAGTGAAGCAGTGTGAACCAATAGCTGTAGTAAGCCCAGCTCATTAATGATGCTGCGTCCCAGGCACCCAGAGGAGAAGGTTGAGAAACGAGTCTTTCTTTCCTCTCTAGCTCTCCTGCTGTCTCTCTCTGTAACACAGACATACCTGGACTTTTATGTCAAGAATATTTTATCACTGCTGAAAAATAACATGATAATCTCATAAAGTTGATGAACGTTACTGGTTACAACAGAAAAGTGGAAGTTCATCGTTTTATACAATGTAGAAAATGTCTATTTTTACTCCCGAAAGGGTTGGTCAGTTTTAATTAGTAATCCAGTTAGGAAGCCCTAGTAAAACACGTATGTTCTTAAGAGCAGAGTACGTCTCTGACCAAAAGCTATGAGGTATATTTATACTTGAACGTAAATTATATGATGTAGCCTGTCAGTTCATTGCTGCCATGGAACATGCAAGAATTCAGTTTATTCAGGATGCTATTATATTCAATTTCTATATAAAAAGCAATAGGCAAAAAGAGATTAAATATGCTAAGTGTTGCTTTCAGAGTGGGCTTTGTATCCACAGGTGAGCATTAGGCAGTGCAAATCTCCTTCCTTTGGGACAGGTCATTTGCATTGTAAAAACACCATCACATGATTTGCACAAATCCTTGCCTACCCACCACTGCACCTCTTTATACTATCATAATATGGCTTTGCATGAATGGAACCCAGGAAGTTTTGACTATGTTTATGTATCTTCAGCCTAATATTTTTAATGTGGAAAAAGTAAACAAAGCAGGAATATGTATTTAATCTGGCAGCCTATTTTCTTGTTGTATGAATATGTATGAATATGTAAAAGTTCACCTGTTCAAACTTTGCACATGATCCCACAAGAAGAGCACCACTGACAGGTTGGTGGACTGACTGTAATCTAGCATTTTCTGGTTAAGCACATTCACAAATCCCAAAATGTACACGGAAAGACTTACCTGCTGCCACAGGCAACCAACTCTGATTATAAGGAAAATATTGATTGACTAGCTACCAAGTGCTTTATGCTTCATATAAATAAAAAATTGTGCAACATAATTTCTGCCCTCAATCCTGAAGATTTTCAAGTACATGGTATCTGTTGGGGTAGTTGAAAGATATGGAACATATTTAGGTGTAATTACTGTTTTTAGTTTGTAGGAAAAACCAAATTACCTGCTGTTTCAAAGAACATTGGTTTTTATTCCCTTGGTACCAAATCAATAAAAGTCCCTCCAGCACAGCAGCTGTTGCTTAATGGCCCTAAAGAGTTAATGTGCTGCCTAAATTGAACATAGTTCAGTGTCTACACCAAGTGGGCCCTCAATTAGTGTTGATGGATTGACTTTCTCACAGACGGTAAAAGCTCAATTTATAGAGATGGATCCCATGAGACCGAAATCAATAATTTAAGAAAACCGTGTTGAATTCTATATTTGTAGCAATACAATATGTACAAATATAAAAACTATATGTATTTGTATCCATTGTTAAAAAAAGATTATTTTTGTTCCCTGACAGATGCTAATAGATGCTCAATAGCTTTGAGTAACAATCTAAGCATAGGCAGACCATAAAAGTTGTATAACATACAGTATATATTCTGATTGTGATATAGGAGTGATTATAAAGAAATCGAAGAGCCAAGTATCTGAAGATGTAAGCATCACTGATTAGTAATAATAACTTTTAATCACAGTAATAAAAATTGCCCAGTAGTGAGAAACATTCTATTTGAATTGCTTATTGTAGATCATCTCTAGTGTACAGATTTTTACAACTTTCTACATTATTTTATACTATTCTTTAAGGCAGATAAGCATGTTTTCAAAGATGTACCCAAAGCAGTCATTTAATTTGAAAGCATAATGAACTTCCTCTCTAGCCTCCATCAGGGTGGTATGGTTTTACCACCTGATCAGGTGACAGATGAGAAAGCATCTCCTTAGTCAAAGCAGAATTTTAGAGCATGAGGGAATGGACTGCTGGGTACTTCAGCAGAGCATTACTCTTGCATCCTATATCCAAACCAGAGCTGTGCTCAACGTTTGAAACGTTTGAACATATAAACTGATAAGTATCTACCACCACAAGATGGGAAGTGGAATTAGTTCAGAGAGCAAGGAGTCAGCCAAAAGATCAAAAGAACTGGAGAAAAAGCTTCAGGAGGATGCTGAGCGAGACGCAAGAACTGTAAAGCTGCTACTATTAGGTAATTTCTTTTCCCTTTCGCTTTCAAAAACCTGACTTTTTTTTTCAGTTGTGATACATTTACTTTTCTCAAACTTTAATTTCGAGTATATTATCATATGGGAAATTTATTATAAAAATGTGTTTGGAAACTTAAGGAAACTTTATTTGTACTCTATCAATATTTTATAATTTTTCTGTTTAGTATTTTATTACATATTTTTGTTAAGCAAAGAGGTAAATATTTATCAGCTTATTTCTGTCAATAATAAGATTTCCTCTTATTAAAAGAAAAATCAGGTACATTTATTATTTTGTTGCACCCTAATCACTTTCTGAATGTCAGCTTTTTAATACTGAAAGCAATCTTTTAGTTACAATTTATAAAGAGTTATATCATTTTGTTTAAACAGAAATATGTTGAGTTGTTTGACATTGAAGTTAATGTTTGTTATTTACTTGTGCAGTTAAAAATCAATTAGTCAAGTTAGAGAATAATGATAAGGTACTTTAAATTATATTAATAATATTACTTAGGCTCCTGAATACTGCCTGAAATATTGCCTGTACACTTGATAAATACTCTACCTAAATCCTTTTAGAGCATTTATATATTCATTCAGGTCAGAATTTATGTCTCTTATTTTTTTCCTTCTCTCAAAACTCAACACAGTGTTTTACCTTGACTATAAATTCAATAAGTGTGCAATTAATTGAAAGAATAAAAATAATCTGTATGCAGATGTTTTCTATAAAGCATAAAACATTTTATATGAAGCATAAAAGATTTTACGTGCAATTGTCACTGAAACAGAAATATGTTTTTGAAATAAAAATGATGACCTATTAAAGAATACGAAACAAGCACTTAATTCTGATTCAATTATGAGTTGTACGTTCTCCCTGATTTTGGTTATACACAAAAGGACTTCATTTTATTTCAGAATTGTGCATATTTCACATAACACATTTCTTCATATTGTAAGTATTTAAACACTTAAATACTTAATATTAAATGAATTAAATACTTAAATTTATTTAAGTATTCCTTCAGTGTGTCTCATTTGCTCCCAGTGGCAAGAGTGTTTTAGAAGCCAACTGTGGGATTCCCAGCATTTGCTCCTTAAAGGAAAGGAAACATTCTTGCCCCTTAACATACAGGTTCTGTGCCAGCACACAGGCTCCGAGCACTTGCCACTAACCATCCAGAGATTGGTGACTTAGAAAGATGTGGGTTAAGTGCTAATGACACCAGGAAATATACGCTTCCTAACACATCAGATAATTCTCTTAGTTACTGAGCAAGAGTGAAAGTAATATGGACACAGGCAAAGCAAATGAAAGGTAAAAGGGAAAGATAAGCATTCCTACAAATGTATTTTTATATTCCTCTTGTACTAAGATCAATGGCATAAGAATGGTGATAGCATGTATTAAAAATCTCCATGTTTAAATAACATTTCAATAGACGTGTGTTTTCAATATACCAATTATCTATTTTTTTTTACATATTCTCTTATTTTGTAAAAATACAAATGGAAAGCCAAAACAATGAAAGAGCTAATACCACAATTTAGACTAAGACAAAAACTGTTAAACATGCCAAAAGCAATGACTCTTGAGATAAGCATATCGGAGCTACCAGTCAACTAGAGATTCAGTTCTGATGGAAAAGAACAAGGTAGAAAGGTGGTTTCTAGGGGCAAGAGTGGTTGGGGGGAACAAGGGGAAAGGGAGTTGTTGGTCAAAGGACACAAAATTACAGTTAAATAGGAAGAATCAATTTCAAGAGATCTATTGTACAGCAAGCTGACTAAAGTTAATGATGATATATTGTATTCTTGAAAAATGTAAAGAGAATGGATGTTATGTGCACTTACCACAAAAATAATAACTGTGAAGTAATACATTTGCTAATTAGCTAGATTTAACCATTCTACAGTGTATTTTTACTTTAACATATTGTGTTGTACACAATACAAGCATGCAATGCTATTTGTCAATTAAAAAATAAATTTAAAATGTTTAAAAAGAATATGTATAGATGACTGAAAATACATCATTGAAAATTGAGTCAAAAAGGTTCAGTGTAATGATGGACAAAATAGAGATTTTTTTTTTTTTTTAATTTGGAACTGAAAATCAACAGACTACTGACATATATGGGGTTCCGGAATTAGTAAATTTCACAACTCCACAGAACCATTGACTGAGACCCAACTTATTGTATGCAATGCTATCAAATGAAAAATAAATCAGATCAATTATTTTTAGACTTAAGTGGTGGTTAGATCAAGAAGAAAGAGCAACATTTGTACTGAAAGTGTAAAAGAATCATTAGTGGGACTATTACATGTTTTACTTTCCCAAAGTGATTACAATTTTATACATTCAGTTTCATCATTACTAAGTAAAATACTTGGGTTTATTTGGTTCCAACACGATGTTCACTAAACTCCTTTGTCACATTTTATTTATACAAAATAAATGAAATTCTCTTAAGTTGTTCCTATTTCAATTATATTACAAACATCTGACTAAGTTTCCCTTCTGGAGTCCCATCTGAATTCTACAAATGATGATACAATTGTCAAATTCATAACAGTCTTATAACAGCTCTACTTTATTCTCATGTTTGGATTGAATTCAAATCTTGAAACTGTAATTTTTATATTCAATTTGACCTCATTAAGACATTATAAAAGTGTTCAGTTGAACTAAACCAAAACTTCCTACTCTCCCACCCTCAAACCTCCTCACCAGTGAAATCTATTTAATTTTTCCCATAATTGAAATGATGTTCTCATTCATCAGTGTGGTGTGAACGGCACTTTTAAGTTTATCAGTGAGTACATGTCACATGGAACTAATCAGTTTAACCTTAGTAGTGACCAGATCCTGAGTCAATACCTACATTTACAAAAATAAGAAATCTAAAAACTACTTTTGACAGATATTTTTCCTGTATGTTGATCTTCATCTAATGAATTTCTAGAAGTTTAAACTCATAACACCAACTTTCCACATTTAACATGTACTGCAAAGCAGATGTAACCATTTGGTATTATCGAACAGAAGATTTCACTGAATCTGAAGAGCTATCAAAGTGCGACTTTACAATTAAAGGATCATCTTGCAGACAGATGCCTTTTTTATTACACCTTTCAGACCTTCAGTAAAATTACAGAACAGATGCCAAATCTATGTTTTATTTTAGCAAAAAGTAGGCTTTTAGGAAACACTGGAGATGACTCACACATTGCTGAGTGCATTTGATAACTGCAATCAAGAAAATAATGTCATATGCTTTAAAAAATTCACTTGCAAAGATATTCCAGAAACAGCATGTTTTAATAAGAAAAACAAATTCTAATGGATAAAATACTCTCATTTGTATCTAAGTACGTTTTTAAAGTTTTATTTATAAATGTTTCATTCAACAGTATTTTTATTCAAAGTAATACCTATTATTTAATTGTAAACTCAATATGGATCATGTTTCCATTTTTCCTTTCTCCTCCCTTTATGCTTATTATATCAAATTTCAGTTTGAGTTTATTTTCCTGCATCAGTTTTTTTTGTGTTTTTGCAAATTTCCATCACATGGGCTGGTTAGATTTGAAGCCCCATGGAAAGTACAGGGAAAAAAATAGCTTTCTTTTTTCTTCATATTCAAAACACTCTTTGCAACATTTATATATATAATTAGCATTTATTCTACAAATTTTCACTGTTAGCTAGTGATTTCCAGCATTAGCATGGGAAGTTCATCATAGATGTTCTTTTCTTTTAGTTCTAAAACCCTTTATTTTTATTTTTTCTTTGTGCTATATTGTAAGTATCACACTATTATTATTTTAATGATGTAATCTGAGTTTACTGTTTTAAAATATTATTCCACTGTTCTGCCTTTTGAAACATGAATAGGGATGGGATCTAGAGATCAAAAACTACTTCAAAGGTAATATATTTATTGTAGTTAACATTTTCAAACTTTTCAAATGGTTTCACTTATTCAACAAATGGGTATTCTGGAAGGTATGTAGTAGGAGAATTATGATTTTGACGCTATCTAAAGGCTTGTTACAAAATAATTAGTAAAATAAAACTTACACAGCAGAATTAGCTAAATAGGTTTAGTCATGGAGCAGAATGAGGAGAATACAATTTAATACTAGAACAGAAAGTATTTTTAAACCACCTGAGGTAGAAATTGATTTATTAATACCTTCATCAAGTGTAATGCATTTTGTATTTCCCAGAGTGACCTTAGGCTAGTCACATAAACTCAGAGAAATAATGGATGTCAAAGTGTTATGTAACTTGTAAAGATCTAGACAAATGTGGTTTATTCTTTGGCATAATAGATTCCTAAATCTGAAATAAATCAAATGTCAATAAACATGTATCATTATTCTTCCTTTGTCTTTCTTTAACATGCAACTAAGAGAAGTGAGGACTCAAGACTCAGGTTAAATTAAAGTGACTATTTTTATCCTATGTGTGCTTTTTAATCAGTCTTTATTCTTTTTAATTATCCCTAGATATGAGTGGGAGAGATTCCAGGAAACTAGAGTTGTTTCTGAGTTACTGGTTATACTACAAGTTTATCAACTCTAAGAAATTCTATTTTGAAATTTTATTACACCAACATAGTCCATGCCTGTCCATGGATAAGATCAGATAAACACATTCTTTGGAATAATTATATATTAGGATTAACCAATAAGTCCCCTTCTGATCACTGGTAATAAAAGAAGAACCTTCTTAACAACATATAAAACAAATTCCTAATAATGTTTCCAACATTTTGTTTTGCTTTATGTGTCCGAATTAAAACCATTCTTTCCTCCAACAATAGTACATTTTTATTTTAAACATATTTATAAATATTGCAAAACATTTTTATATAGCATAATGGCTACAGTTAATGACACCATATTGTATTCTTGAAAAATGTTGAGAGTGGATAAGTGTTCTCGCCACAAAAATAACTATGCAAGGTAATGCATATGTTAATTAGCTAGATTTAACTATTTCACAATGTATATATATTTCAAAATGCCACGATGTACACAAAAAATACATACCATGTTCTCTGTCAATTTAAATCACCAAATTATTTATTTTATGTTTCTAGAGATATCCAATCTTTAGGATGCATGAATGTTCTTAATGCAAATCTTTAAGACTGCTTCTCAGTGAAGTGGAAAGAAAACTGTAGGCAGAAAAGACCTACTTGGAGAGTTTAAATTTTTCTCCAAAATGCAAGGGACTGCTTGCACTACAACAATTTGAAAGTTCCAGATATTTACAGTTTACAAAAAGTTGTCAAATATTCACAATGTTGCATTTATCTATAAGAATGGCCCATGGCAGCGTCAAATAGTTTCCAATAATGTCCCTCCTTTCAAACAAGCAAAAGCACATAGACAAATAATTTGTGTACATTTGACTGATTGTTTTAGATGTATTTATCTCAATTGATCAACACATCTTAAAAACAGGCTCATAAGGCACTCACATAAAAGATGCAAACCATTTAGTAAAACATTCTACACTTCGCCAAATGATTGTATTTGCTAAGGAAGTTGAAAACTCTGTCTTATTGACAATGACTCTTGCTAACTACAGTTTAACAAGCTCTCTAGTAATATTACAGAACATATTTATATTCATGTATTTTCGTTCAAGCATGAATTATTGACTCAAGACAAACATTGTACCTTTAAAAATATTTATATAAGCAACACAAGCAGTTTAAAAAAGTTATTTACCTCTCCATACTGTTAGAAAGGAAAGGTAGCAAAACATTTGATAGTGTAAGGACTCCATGATCTATTTCACATAAAATAAAATATACTTCCATTTAACGTATTAGACCCAAGTTCAGAATCCATACCCCTATTTATTAGTTTCGTGCAAAAGTGATTGTGGTTTTTGCCATTACTTTCAATAATTTCCCACCAAATACTGGTGTGCAAATACATCAATGTAGAATTTGAACCTGAAGAAGTAGGATTAAAGGTGAAACTGAGTTTAAGAATCCATAAGATATGAAAAACATCCATTCTGTTTATTACAAGATGCAGTGCTAATTAAAAAAATGGGGAAGTGATGGGTTTGATTCCTGTCTCAGTATTTTACATTCCAATAGAATAAATTTACTACTTAAAATTGTTAAAGATATCTAGAAATACCAGTCTCTAACCAGAATTTTATATTCTATTATCTCTTGTATTTTTCCCTATTTAGTGAATTAGTTGTCTGATTTAATCTACTTCCTTTTAAACAGGGCCAACCATTTCAGCTGTGTTCCTCCTAAAATTCAGGAATATTTCACTTCCTTAATCTATGTTAATTGACATTCAAACCCTCAACCCTGGATAATCCCTCAGAGTTCTCCATTTACGATTGTCCTAATACACTTCTCCCAACTGATTTTCTTGAAAGTAAAGCTGTTTAACAGCTTTTTCAGCTCTTAGTGCTGATCTAACCCTGATACCTCTGTAAATTCTTAATTTCCTTCATTCCCAGATGTTGTAGAATAAAACAATATATCATTTTCAGTCTCCTAGCTGACACATACTGTGTTTTAAATTGAGCTGGGCCAAAAATTATTTTGCTTATTCTTCATTTTCTTCTAAAATGCTCCAAAGGCAGCCGGTCCCACATTTCCAACACATCACTTTCATTGTGACTCTGCCCACAACCTCACCCATCATGCTCACTAATATACAACAAAACAATTCTAAATGATCATCTCCAAATCTCACTAAATATTCATGTATTCTCTTATATTTTCACTACTTTTAAAGAAGGAGTATTCCATTTTCATTTCAGATTAGTTTCAGCCTTTGTGCTAAAAAAGTCTATCACCTTTCATATCTTAAAAATTTTGTTCCATCAATTATTTTTTCATTTTGCCACCTTCAAAATTTTCTACTGGCTTTTTCTTCATGGAAAATACAGATGTTTCCCTTCTTTAGTCTAAGAAACTTTATTTGACTTCAACGCACCCTTGAATTCGCCTTATATAGATATCTTTTAAAACGTTTTTATACTGAAATACTTCTCAAAGGATGCTATGCTCACTGCTTCTATTTTCTTATCCTCTTTAGTCTCTTTCATTAATTGCAATGTAAGTTGTATATATGCTCTTCTCTACTAAAATATTATCTCTCACAGAGTAAAGATAATGGCCAATTCACAAAATTCACATCTCAACAATTTTTCCTTTCTTTTCTTTTCTTTCTTTTTTTTTCTTTTTTTAAGACAGGGTCTTGTCACCTAGGCTGGAGTGCAGTGGTGCAATTACGTCTCACTGCAGCCCCAACTTCCTGGGCTCAAGAGATTCTCCCACCTCAGCATCCACAGTAGCTGGGACTACAGGAGTGCACCACCATACCTGGCTAATTCTTGTATTTTTTGTAGACACAGAGTATCAGCGTGTTGCCTAGGCTGGTGTCAAACTCCTGGGCTCAAGCCATCTGCCTGTCTCGGACTCCCAAAATGCTGGAATTACAGGTGTGAGCCTCCACCCCCAGCAATAACTTTTAAACTAAGTCGGACCGAAACAGTTCTCAATTTTTTATCCCTGTATTCCTCTCTTCATTGAAGCTTGCTTCTTCTTTCCATCCATAAGTGGATTCCTCTACCACAGTTTGTTCTTAAACCTTGGTGGGTTTTAGTCTATACTCCGTTATACTCTCTTTTGAGGATCTCATACCAGGACTTAATTGATATGACTCTAAAATTCTTTCATTTGCTCAATTTGTTGACCCTTATTCTCAAATTTCTTGTATTTGTCAGTGACCTGATCACACTTTGGGAGATCTCAAAATAATTTCCCAAGTTTATTTTGCTGCCCATGTATTTTTACGTTTTCCATGAGGTACCTTGTTATGTCCTTTCCCATTATATCCACTTGATATTTCAATCCTCCTTAGCTCCTATTTGACTCCCTCTCCATTGTCCAAAGGTCAACGTTGTCACAAGATTTAGTTTTAGTTCTATCTCTATTGGCATAAATCTCATATTTTTCTCTTTATCTACTTCTTCTGTTATTGCTTTAATCTAGGAGAAAATTTTATGAAATAGATATTACTTTCATGATATAGATAAAAAGAGAATGACAACTTAAGAATATAGTTTGGTTTCCAAATATCAGATGTTTATTTACAGCCAAGCAAAGCCTTTTGTTTGTATGTGTCAGTTTTAAGTTAGTGTCTGCGTTCTAATTTCTATGAGAAAAAAGAACATATCTGCTTTTGTTCTTTATTGAATTATGGCATAAGAAAGGATGCATGTATGGCAAATGGAAGAAAGACAGAATCAGAATCTAAAATATTCTTGTGATTTGTTCATGGTGGCTAGAACATAAGTATACCTTTGCATGTAGAAATGAGCAAGAAGAAAGTCATTTATATGCTATTGCATAGGAATTTTATTTTGTATCTGTAGTCAATAAGAAGATATTGAAAGATTTTTTAACTATGTAACTAAAATGATAATACTTGACTTTTAAAAAAAATCAAAGACTGCTTTGGCTATACTATGGCTCAAAGATTTAATGAGGAGGATAAATGTAGGTAGGACAGTTACTACTGTGCAAATTCTTGATGCAATTCTGAATTAATACAGAAATTATAAGTTTGAAAATAAGATTTGAAGAATGTTAGGAGACAAAGTGACAGAACTTGGTGGCAGACTGCATGTGGATGGTAAATGAGAGGAGTGATTGGGGTGGAATTGGGTGTGGTTGATTATATTATTCACTAGTATGTGAAATGCAGGATAAATATGAGACTGGGGAAAAGGGAAAGGGGTAATAATTTGGGATATTCAAGCCTATGATTTTTTTAGCAGGACCAAATCAACATATGGGTCTGAAAATTAGGAGGGATAACTCTAATAAGAACTACATGCTTGATAAATTCAATCCTCCATTTTCCTTATTTTATATTTTCCTCTTTCCAGATATCCTGTGAGTATACACAAACCACGTGATTAACCACGGCCTTTTAAAAAATCATTGTTGCAATATGTATTTATACTAAAAAATAGTATACATGACTATTCCCACAATTAATGGACACTTAGACAAATATCTATCTACAACAGACCTGTGTGGGAAAAATCATGTAATTCTGTATTTTAGTGTTGTCATTTTTTTAGCCAAAAATGTGTGTTAACAAGAAAAGAAAAATGAAATATCTGTTAAAATGCTTCTCAAAATCCAAGAAAGCTCATATAACATTTTTAAACCACTTTATTGAGGTATGATTGATATGCAAAAGCTATACATATTTAATGTATGCAACTTGATGAGCTTGGAAATAAGTATATACCCGTGAAATCATCACCACAATCCACACAGTAAACTCTGTCACCTATAAAAGTTGTTTCCTGTCCTCCTATTTATTATTACTATTATTATTATATAAGAACACTTAACATAAGATCTACCCTCTTAGCGAATTTTTAAGTGTAGAGTACAGTATTGGTAACTACAGGCACTATAAATATTATCAGATATTTTAAAAATAAGTATAAAATTGAAAGTTGGAATACCTAAATAAAAGATCATTAAAAACAAAAGATAGTACATAGCCACAATATTTTTTCTCTTAAATGAAACACGCTTAGTTTGACTGATGAGGAATTTTACAGATTCATGATGCTTATTTTATCTGTATCACAGAAGTAGGTATTTATAGTCATATTAATATATCTGACACATGTTTACTGATATGACAAACTGAAAATCCATAATATTATGTATATAGTATTCATCTAAAATATTTACATTAAATCTAGTCATCAGAGAATACAGATAATTGAATATCTTTTAAAAATTGTCTTAGAAAAATGCCAGTGTCAACAAAACAAAATAACGAAAATATTACAAGGGAAATGTTATAAATTAAAAGACTTTAAATAGCATAACGACAAAACAAAGTGTGAAACTTGATTGGATTATGAATACAAGAAATAAAAAAGGTATGGGAAACATTTTTTTGAAACAATCAGATAAAGTTGAATATCGAGTACATAGTATTAGATAACATTTAGAATATAAGTTTTCGCAAGCATGGAAATAGTATTTTGGTTTTGTAGAAAAATTGTCTTATTCTTAGAAGATGCATTTTGAAATATTAATGAGTAAAATATCTCATATTCAGCAAAACAAAAATAAAAATATGTTCATATATGTATATGTAAATTTATACATATATGAGAGAATGCAAACAGGACAACTAATTAATTCAGAACAGTGAAGGGTATAAAATGCGGGCTTCTATAGTACTATATTCTTGAACTTCTGTAGGTTTTTAAATTAATTATCAAAATAAAAAGTTTGGGGAAAAATAAACAAATGTGTTACTTATTTTTTTGGCAAAAGAAAATGTACAAATTTATCTGCAAATTTATGCATATTGCTTTATAAGGGAATTCTATCTAACAGTCCATGGGCAGAGCATTTCAAAATTACGTCAACATTTTTAGAAAATTCTTTTCAATTTATTATTTGACAACCTTGACAACAAAATTTGACAAAGACAATGGGAGGTCAATCATCCTCACAGACATAAATATGAAAACCAAAGCAAAATATTAGCCAACAGATGCCAGCAACACATAAAATGCAAAAAGGAAAAAGGTTAGGGGGAATTTTGGGGGAAGAGTGATTATCTCAACAATGCATTTTTAGAATATGATTAGAACATCAATTAATATTATTCACACTATCAAATTAAAAGAGAAAAATCATAACAATGACGGGAGATGCCAAAAAATAATTAAATAAAATTCCTTATCAATTCCTGATTTTAAAAACACCAATTCAAGTAGAAATAGAAGAGAATTTCCTAGTAGCCGGATAAACTGTAGGTAAAAAAACCTTCAGTAATTATCATACCTAACGGCCAACATTTAGCATTTTTGACTATAGATAGTGAACAAGGACTTATGATTAATGGGTTTCCTATTAACAGAACAGACACTAGAGTATGACATAGTTTCTGCCCTTGACTTTCTTCTCTTCAATACTCCTGTCAGGGATTTGGGTGAAGGTGGATAAAGCAGGCATTTCAAATTTGAGATTCAGTTTGGAAGGATATAGTGACAAAACCAAGTTAGAATTCCAAATGACTTCTACTAGCAGAAATGCTTGCCACAAATAAGCAAAATGGAATTTAGTAAGTATCTTTGTTGAGGTTCAAAATCAATTAGATACATGTGGTTTGTGGAAGAATCTGGTGGGTAAGAGATGTGAAATAAAACAGAAAACCTTTAATTACCACAAGCTCAACATAGGCAAAAAAAAAAAAAAAAAAAAAAAAAAAAAAAAAAAAAAAAAAAAAAAAGAAAGGAGGCAAACTAATCACGGTCTTTATTAAGAAAATTACTTATTTATAAATAAGCACTAGGAGTGAGGCAGATCTAGGCGACAGAATGTCAGTGCTGTTCATAAATCTGGTATCTACAGCACAATTTTCAGTACCACATTTCAGAAAGACATTGGCTCTTGTATGGGGTATGGTTCAGAGGACAAATAATCTAAAAATCATGTTCCACAAGAAAGGAGTAAAGGAGTGGATCATATTATACTTGAAATATTTCTTTAAAAGGATATGAGCACATTCTTCAAATAATAGAAAATTCTTAGAGCTCACTATATATATGTTCCAGGTAAGTTATGTTTGTCATCTAATCCTCCCAAGTCTTAACCCAATTTTGTAATAGAAGAAACTGACTTTCAGAGAGACTGAATTTGATCAAGACACTTAGTCACAGTCAGAAATTAGTGCAAGCTCATATCTATTTAGTTCCAAAACATGATGAATCCAGCTATGTGAGGGGCTGTCATGTGGAAAGGACAGAGAATCTTGATGTCGCTACATGAAAAGGAGAAATAATACGTGGAACAAAATTAAGTTGGCTCAAAAGAGACTACCCTAAAAATCTTTTATACCAACAGTCTACCTGTGAATGACAAGCTGACACAGCAATACCAGTATGTCTCTGAAAGTACACTGCTTTCAAGGCCAGGTGTAGGGGGCTCATGCTTGTAATTCTAGCAGTTTGTGAGACTGAGGCAGGAGAATTACTTGAACCCAGGAGGCCAAGGTTGCAGTGAGCCATGATCGTGCTACTGCACTCCAACCTGGCAACAGAGCTAGATTCTGTCTCAAAACAAACCAACCAACAAAAAAAGTACACTGCTCTCATACTAACTTATAAAAAATGCATTTAAAATAATTTCTAAACTGTTGAAACCATTTTGGTATTTATTAGTGCCTACTTGAAAAAGAAAGTGATATGACATAGCTTTAGTGAGTGTCAGAATACATAGTTTCTTTGTTTGAAGACCTATCTGAAACTTTGCATGATTATCATAATCTCTATTGGATTCATTTTTCTCATGCATAGAGTGAAGAGATGTACATAGCTGGTTGATTTCTAAGGTTTCTTTCTACTATACAATTATGTGATTTTTAAGACCACCTACAAAAAACAAATCTTATGTGTGATTACAAGTCGCAATGTTGTAATCTCATTTTGCCTGTTTGAACAAGTTATCTGAAATGAGCAATCAAGTCTTGTGTGTGTTCAATCGAAGTTCACTTACATGTATAAATATTGGGTAGATTTAAAATTGCTTTTAATATTTTAAGATTTAAAAATGTGGAACAGGATTCCTTATTCTTATTAAAAATAAAATAATTTATGAGTATCTAAGTATGAATTGAGTATAAATGTAAATATTTAATTATTTGTAACATTATCTATTTCAAAGAAACAGATGCATATCTTGTTAAAATTCTCTTGGTACCCCTTGACCCAGAAACTAATATTAGCGATGACCACAATTTGGAAGGAAGAGATTATTTCGGGACACCATCAGCATATGTGAACATGCTGTTATAATGTCTATATTTGGCTCTGTAACATGATCTAATCTTACAAGATTGAAATGACTATTGTGAACTATGACCTAGAATCATTGTGAGAATGGGGCTCAATAATTTATTTTTGAAAGAACTTTGCAATAGAGTTCCAAATAATAAATGAGATTTTAAGTAGATAGACTTTTCTTTAGGAATTTTCCGGCGCGGTGGCTCAAGCCTGTAATCCCAGCACTTTGGGAGGCCGAGACGGGCGGATCACGAGGTCAGGAGATCGAGACCATCCTGGCTAACACAGTGAAACCCCGTCTCTACTAAAAAATACAAAAAACTAGCCGGGCGAGGTGGCGGGCGCCTGTAGTCCCAGCTACTCGGGAGGCTGAGGCAGGAGAATGGCGTAAACCCGGGAGGCGGAGCTTGCAGTGAGCTGAGATCCGGCCACTGCACTCCAGCCTGGGCGACAGAGCGAGACTCCGTCTCAAAAAAAAAAAAAAAAGAAAAAAAAAAGGAATTTTCCTGTTAATGCTGTAATTGACTATACTGGACCTTTACATAGAAGACTGAAGTCACTACATAAAGCAAGGATGGTACAGACACCTTTTTAAAGACTTTCAAGGGAAAATATTAACTTTTAATATGTAGTTTCATTTAAAAGTACATGCCATTTTTTAAAAAGTGATTGATTATTCTGCTAACCTTGCATACAGCATGAATTACCAGCTAAGTTACAAATAATTGTTATATAATAACATACCCTGTAGCCTTAGAAATACTTTTGGAAATGCCACAACTTAGTGTCATCAGTATGATTACCAAATGGCCATATTTATGAAATACAGAAGACCATTCTGAATGTACATTAACTGACATAGTCTAAAAGTCACTTTTTCAGAAATTTATCATAAATTTAACTAGTCAATAATATAGAGTGAATCAAATAAAATTTGGTTGTGATTTTTTAATCTGCCCAAAGGTGGTTCTGAATCAATAAAATATTTCTCTATAGTACATATACTGGTACAATTCTGGAAAATCATTAACACACTTTTTCTCATTAGGCTCAGTATCTCAAGATAGACAATTCATTTACAAGAAAGTGGTCTAAGTTATTTTCACTTCCTTTAAATAAATTTAACTGACATTGAGAAATGAGACTTTTCTCTCATTTCTAGTTGAACACTTTGGTTGAACAAAATGCAACATTAAATATACTTGCATGAGCAAGTACTGCAGTTCCTACTAAGCCCATTGACTTTTCTTCCACATCCCCACTGCTCTGTGATTTAAGACAGTATACGTATATATACACACACACTTATATATATACACACACACACACACACACATATATACACATATATGTAGAGAAAGAAATGAGATATTCTGAGATTCTGTCATTTGTACAGGATGATGCTAGAATTTCTAATATTCAGTTCTATTGTTAGAGGTTTTTAAACAAAATCTATCAAGGACAGTTTCATATTATTGGATGACTCTTTTTTCAAAGTGATGCACTTCCTACAGCAAAATAGTGAATTATTTAAAGCCAGCAAACCAGACTATTGTGCAAAGCTCATTTATTTACTGTTGTCACTCTCACAAACAAATAACTCTCAGCCATACCAAATTATAGGGTCAGTTGTTTTTGGAAAATGGGCAAGGTAATTTGATTTTATTCTCAACTGTTTCATTCTTGGGCACTGCAGTCTCTAGTAAATGAGATGGTTGTTCCCAATCTGTCAGTTTGTGTTTGATTAAGTAAAGAAATTTTAGCAAGTTACTTTGATTTTTGCATCTATCAACTTTGGTGTCATATTTCACTACCTGTGATGGAGAGCCAACTAGCACAAAATCATGGAGAGGTGTGTTCTAGAGGCTTTCTCAAGGGAAAGAATCTATATATCGACACCCAGCAATGAAACATTATTTCCCATAGCTTTACCACTCTTATTTCCTCACTATCACATAAGGTGGACAGCTGTTTCAGACAACTGCAGAAACTAGATACATTTACATATGGCTATGACAAAAAAAAAAAAAAAAAAAATAGTTGTCCTGAATAGAATTAAATTTAGGTGTAGCTAAATCTGTTCACGGAAGCTTAAGAAAACATTGTAAATCATGCAGAAGCATTTCAGTGAGGAAAAAATGATATGCAGTACAAAGGACAAAATCTCATTTCTGAAGTATGAGTCAAAGAATTCATTTTTTTCTATTGAGATTCTACTGAGTTAGGCACTGTTCTAGGTGCTTTGGATAAATCAGTGAACGAAGCAGGTAAAGATTCTTTGCAATGTGAAATTTACTTTGCAGTGATGAAAGACAGGAACATTTTTAAATGATATATGAATTATTCCTAAGCATGTACAAGAAGAAAAGTGTTAGGAAAAATGTGAAGGTAGAATAGGGAAATGAAGACTGAGTGGGTGAGAGTCGAATTAGAAATTTAAATAGGGTGGGTCAGGTGCAGTGGCTCACGCCTCTAATCCCAGAACTTTGGGAGGCTGAGATGGGCAGATCACTTGAGGCCAAGAGTTTGAGACTAGCCTGGCCAAAATGGTGAAACCCTGTCTCTACTAAAAATACAAAAATTAGCTAGGCGTGGTGGCTCACGCTTGTAATCCCAGCTACTCAGGAAGCTGAGGCAGGAGAATCGCTTGAACCCAGGAGGCAAAGTTTGCAGTGAGCCAAGATCATGCCACTGCACTCCAGCTTGGGCAACAGAGTAAGACTCCATCTCAAACAACAACAACAACAACAAAAGTCCCAAATAACAACAACAACAAAAGAAAGGTGGGGATTTGGGGTTACCAAAAGTCATATTAGTTTTGCTTACATAAAATCTTACTAGTTTTAGTAAAACATTCCTGTTGACTACAATGAGTAGTCAAGGATATATCTATGCCTATAATTCCTGAATTTGGGATTTTCCTGAGAAATCTCAAAAATTGGTTTAATTGTGTTACGTTGAAATCTGTCCAAAATTAACAGATACCTTGAGACGTCAAAGATGTCCTGTGACCTAATTTTTGGAACTGCCAGTAATATGTGAACACCTTTGCCTCTCCTAGAGACATAAAAAGTAATACTCAAAGATCATTATTTTAGATTAGATCCTTGGACTATGTAGGTCAAGATCACATTTCTGCTGATAAATTTTGGTTGTAGCCTGAGGACACATTCTAAAGATATGTTTTCATATCAATTATAAAATGCTGCATTTTTCCACAACAACACTTTAGAGATTTACAACTAATTTTATCTAAAAATTTTATGAACTAATTTTTATTATCAGATCTTATCTACTTTTGGTGAATTCCTGGTTTTCTCCTACTGTAAAGCCAAAACTATCAAACTTCAACAAGTTGCCTGAATTTACTCCTTCCCCTCCCCCATCCCCACATGTCCAAGATTCATAGATAAGTTGAAATTTTAAGATTTAATTCTTTCCATAACCTACACATTGTAGTAATTTTCAATTTCTCTTTCTTTAATTCTCAAGAACCATAGTCATTTTTAGTGTGTTTTCATATGGAATTCCTGCATTTAAAAAAAATTTTTTTTGACAGAGTCTTGCTCTGTCACCATGCTGGAGTGCAGCCTGTATTTTTAGTAGAGATAGGGTTTCACCATGTTGGCCAGGAGGGTCTCCATCTACTGACCTCATGATCTGCCCACCTTGGCCTCCCAAAGTGCTGGGATTACAGGCTTGAGTCATGGTGCCTGGCCACATTCCTGTCCTCTTAATCATTTTAAACATCCCTATCTCAATCCTCCCTAGCCCTATTACATTTATGCTACTGGGTCCCTAGCCTATGTCTGATAAACACGTGTTGTTTGTTTTCTCCTAGTCAGTGGCTTGTCCTTTTACATTTTATTTTGATCAAGTCCAATTTGTTTTATTTTTACTTTTCGTTGGTTCAATGTTTCATACACTATCTAAGAAAATTTTGGTGGTTAAAGGTTGCAAAGATTTTTCAACTACATATTTCTCTAGAGATTTTTTGGCATTATTTTTTATATGTAAGTTTATGAGCCATTTCCATTTAACTTTTAGTATGTTGTGATATGAGGCAATATTCTTTTTTCATGTAGATATTCAATTGCTCCAGTATCATTTGCTGAATAAATGTAGGGTATCTACAGTAACGTAGTAGACTTCTCTGCATGAAAAAACTGCAAAGTGTTCTAGATGCTTGTATTCTCAAATAACATTGCTTTGTGTTTGACTTTGTACTGTATCCTGCAAACAACTTTATGCTTATTATGTCTTTAGAGTAATCTTGTGAAGTATGTGTTCTCAGTTTGTAGGTGAGGAAATTAAGGAATTAAAAGACTTACTGAAGATATTACACACACATGCACACACACATACACACACGGACAGAAAAAAATTCTCAAGCCTAGGTCATTACACCTTCAATACTTCTTAGTTTTCATTTCAAAACACACACACACACACACACACACACACACACACACAAATCTTAACAACAAAGTAGATTAAAAAATGTCCTCAAAACAACTTGAGGCATAGCGTGAAGCAACCACTGATTTTTCCCCAAAGATTCATGCTTTTTCTTTGATATTATGCATTTTGTATTCCTGTACATGACGTTTGCAAAGTTTACTAAATACAAAATCAAGCGTTATATTGTCTATCATCAACTAAAACAGCTGTTTTAGATAAATGCAACACATTTCTCTATAACGTTACTGCCAGCTCCTCCTTTGCCCAGGCCCTGCTCCTTCACAGATATGTGTAACCCATTTTGAAATACTCCCATATTGATTCTTACCTGGAGCCTCCTTAGAATTGCTTAGTGTTATTAGCAATATTCCTTTGTTAAAACAGAAGCAATTATAATATCTATATGCCAAGGTAAATGGGATGTTGCAGACAAGCTCCCATCCTCCAATGACAACAGGCTTTGAACCATTCTGAAAAATCAAAAATTATTACCTAGTTGTTGGGTATTTTTTTCTTGCTATTCAATCAATAGTGTATATGAGAGACATTCTGGAAGAATGAGAGTAATCTAGAGACTATGAAGTTGAGGACCACTTTTTTGGGTTGCAAAGCCAGGAGATACAAGCTTCCCAAATTATATTCAAATACAATAATATATGTTTTCCTTGACAGTATATAATGTTTGCTTTAGAAGGTACACTAGGAGAGATATCTGTTAAAGATTTCCCATAATAGGAAATGAACCATATGCAGAAAAAAAAAAAAAATTAAACTGGACCTATATCTCTCACAATATACAAAAATTAACTCAAGATGGATTAAAGACTTAAGACCTGAAACTATAAAAATCCTAGAAGAAAAACTCTTCTGGATATTGGCCTAGGCAAAGAATTTGCGACTGAAACTTCAAAAGCAAATGTAACAAAAACAAAAATAGGCAACTGGGACAAACTAAAAAGCTCTGCACAGAAAAAGAAATAATCAACAGAGTAAACAGACAACCTACAGAACAGGAGAAAACATCTGCAAGCTATGCATCAAACGAAAGACTAATATCCAGAATCTACAAGGAGTTCAAACAACTCAACGAGAAAAAAGCAAATAGCCCCATCAAAAAGTGGGCAAAGGTCACGAACAGACGTTTTTCAAAGACAACATACAAATGGCCAACAGTCATGTAAGAAAATGTTCACCACCACTAATTGTAAAAGAAATGTAATTTAAAACTACAGTGAAGGCCAGGCACAGTGGCTCACACCTGTAATCCTGCACTTTGGGAGGCTGAGGCGGGCAGATCCCGAGATCAGCAGATCAAGACCATCCTGGCCAACATGGGGAAACCTGTCTCTACTAAAATACAAAAATTAGCCAGGCATGGTGGCACATGCCTGAAATACCAGGTACTCAGGAGGCTGAGGCCAGGAGGTGGAGGTCGCAGTGAGCCGAGATCGCGCCCCTGCACTCCAGCCTGGTGACAGAGTGAGACTCGGTTTAAAAAAAAAAAAAAGAAAAAAAAACTGCAGTGGGAGACCACCTTACAACAGGTCAAAATGGCTATTATTAACAAGTCAAAAACAACAGATACTGGCAGAGATGTAGAGAAAAGGGAACACTTATACAATGTGGGTGGCATGTAAATTAGTACAACCTCTATGGAAAAACAGTATGGATATTTCTCAGAGTTAAAAATAGGACTACCATTTGGTCCAGCAATCTCACTACTGCATATGTACCCAAAGAAAAACATATTATTATTTTTAAAAGAATTTGCACTTGTATGTTTATTGCAGCACTATTTATAATAGCAAAGTCATGGAATCAAACTAAGTGTCCATCAATGGAAAATTGGACAAAGAAAATCTGATATATATAATTGAATACTACTCAGCCATAAAAAAGAACAAAATCATGTCTTTGATGTCTTCGGCAGCAAGTGGATGGAACTGTAGACCACTATCTTAAGTGAAACAATTCAGAAACAGAAAGTCAAATACCACATGTTCTCACTTATAAGTGGGAGCTAAACAGTGCATACACATGGACATACAGAGTAGAATGATAGACACTGGAGACTTGTAAAGGTGGGAGCATGGGAGGGGGTGAGGAATGAAAAAAATTACCAGTTGGGTACAATGTACACTATTCAGATTATGGGTAAACTAAAAGACCAGACTTCACCACTATGCAGTTTATCCATGTAACAAAACTGCACTTGTACCCCCTAAACCTATGAAAAATATTAAAGATTATCCATGAAAAGTGATAATTAGTTTTTAATATCTGTACAAATTTGGTGTATCAGTTAATAATATTCCTCTTTTTATGTTGCAGGAGCAGGAGAATCTGGCAAAAGTACTATTGTTAAACAAATGAAGTAGGTACACATCTGTCTCAAATGTTTAATATTTGATGTCTGTCCATGTGTTTGACCATTCTTAAAATACATGCTTTTGTAAATGCTGATTGACTGTCTTTTCTAAATCATGGATTATAACAGAGTGGTCATAGTTCCTGTGCAAATATACTTCGTATCCTTTAGCAGAAAGTGTAGCAGTTGAATAATATTATAATTTCCATTTTTTTATTGTTTTTTTATTTTTATTTTTATTTTATTTTATTGTTTTTTGAGGCGGAGTCTTGCTCTGTCGCCCGGACTGGAGTGCAGTGGCCGGATCTCGGCTCACTGCAAGCTCCGCCTTCTGGGTTTACGCCATTCTCCTGCCTCAGCCTCCCAAGTAGCTGGGACTACAGGCGCCCGCCACCTCGCCCGGCTAGTTTTTGTATTTTTAGTAGAGACGGGGTTTCACCGTGTTAGCCAGGATGGTCTCGATCTCCTGACCTCGTGATCCACCCGTCTCGGCCTCCCAAAGTGCTGGGATTACAGGCTTGAGCCACCGCGCCCGGCCGCAATTTCCATTTTTTTAAATGTGCCTCTCAACAAGACAAATGCTTAAAGCATTATGTATTACTTATATTAATCTGGGTATATCAAGAGCTTTTTAATGTGATCATTAACTGTAAATATTTTAAAATATGTCAATCAATGATGCATTTGTATTTTTAATCTCATTGGCATTTTTCCTACCTGGGAATAAAATGCTTAATTACTACCATGAATTTTGATGTATTTTTGCATTTGTTTTCTCTACTTTTTCCTTTTTATAATGAAATAACTAGATCTGAATTCCTTAATAAGGAAATAATGAAAACCAAAAAGAATGCAGTGTCTACCTGAATAAAATGGTAATTGACAAGTAAAGGTAAATGGGTGAAACCTCATGGCTTTGTTACTGCTAGAGAATTTTAAAGGATAGTTGTTGCTAAAAAGAAGTAAAAGAAGAAGCAGAAGAAACAGAAGCAGAAGCAACAGCAGCAGAAGGAGGAGGAGCCAGGAGGAGGAAAGAGGAAGAGGAGGAAAAAGGAGAATAAAGAGGAGGAGGACCATGTTTGAGTGTATTTTTAAAGTATAAGTTAAAGGATCTTGTTGTTTGGGACATATTTTAAGAGGGAGTGATGCCCGCCAGTCAATAATGAAATTGTTTCCAATCTAAGCCACTGTTTTCCTTTTATGTGATAATGTCATGTAAGTTTTATATCAACCAATATTTAAGCTTCACTTATCTGCGACCAAACGTTTGATCTTTCCTACTATCTCTGAAGAACAGAGCTCCTTTATTCTGTTCCCTGGGATTGTATAATTTTTGAGTTTTTAGGACCATCCTGGCAACTAAGTCATCTGGCATTCATTTATTGCATGATCACAGTATCTACCTGCTCTTGTCTCCCAGGCTGTGATCATGCTTGAACCTTTTTTATCTTTTTTCATTTCTCCATTATCTGTGAGCTTAAATAAAGAAAAAAAAAAGACCAATTATTAGGCTACGTAAAAATGAAAACTTTTAAATATAGTAAACCATAAATAAAATTAAACCAAAATTAGAAAACTAGAAAATATTTACAATAAATATGATAGATAAATAATTGGTGACTAGTATATAAAGGCCCACAGATTGCTAAGTAAAACAATAAGCTTCCCAATATACATAAATAGGGATAGGCTATGAACAGAGAGTATAGAAATGACAAAATTCAATAGATAAATAATGTATTTTAGTGTAACCTCATTAATTATAAAAATTAAAAATCAAATTAATAATGAGGTAATTTTTCATTGTAGTAAATTGACAAACAATAATTTAAAAATAATGTTACCCAATAAGAATGAGATTTTGAGAAATGGATATTTTTAATAGCTACTTGTAAAATTATATATTACAGAAAATTTATAAAAATAATTTTAATATACATAGTGAGCTGGGAAAATTAAAATTATTGATCTAAATATGTTTCTGAGAATTGTCAAAAATGATAAAATATGCAAAAGTGTGAAAATAATTCAAAAATATAAAATATAAAAGCCTGTATGAAAGGCTTATATCACTAAGATAATGAAATATGGGATAGAATAAAGTACCACAAATTAAAATAAAACATATACAATTAGGCTGCAAAGTTACAGGAGTATTCATTCTTCAATTGCAATATTATATAACTATTACAAATCATGTATGAATCTCATGTATATGAGAAGATTTAAATATGTGGAAATGCTATGTTAACTAAAAAAACAGGTTACAAAATTGCATGAGCATTTTAAATTTTATTTTATTGATTTAATTTATTTATTTGAGAAAGGGTCTCGCTCTGTCACCTAGGCTGGAGTGCAGTGGCACAATCTTGGCTCACGGCAACCTCCACCTCTCAGGTTCAAGCAATTCTCCTGCCTCAGCCTTCTGAGTAGCTGGGATTACAGGCACCTGCCACAACGCCCAGCTAATATTTTTTTCTTCTTGATATTTTTACTAGAGTTGGGATTTCGCTATGTTGGCCAGGCTGGTCTCGAAATCCTGACCTCAAGTGATCCACCTGCCTCAGCCTCCCGAAGTGCTGGGATTACAGGCATGAGCCACTGTGCCCGGTGCATGAACATTTTAAACTCAAGTATGATCAAATAGATAATTTTTTAAAATGAAAGAACATACACTAGTGTTCAAATAAATTTTCTCTCAATAGTGGAATTTAAAATTCAAAGCACCTTTGCTTTTAATATTGTTAGGCTTTTCACATTTTCTACAGTGAGCACTTCTTTTATTATTTAAAAAGAGCAAGTTTCCTTGTTCTGCTTTATCTTTCCTTTTTTCAGTAGAATTTCTGTAAAAAATAATCAAAATTTGCTCTCTTTACTTTCCACTTTCCATTTTCAGCCATTTTCATCACACTTTCACCTCTGGTAAGTTGCAGAAGTTGCCCTTATGAAGATTATTTATTATGTCATCTTTGAATAGTCATTTTATTTGAAGTCTCCTTAAGTCCTTATGTTAATTCCAGATTACATCACTTTTCCCTCTTAAAATTTTTCTTCAGCTTCTTTAGAACTCTTTCCCAGTTCGTCTAACTCTATCTCCTTTATTCTTCTAACTCTATCTCTGACTACAGTTAAAATGTTAGTGTCTCTACTGTACCAGGAGACACTGGCACTTCTCTACTTACTCTGCACCTTCAAACAAAAACTTCCAGAGTTCTATGATTTTCACTGGAATCTTCAAGCTGACTGTTTCAGAGTATTTCTTTCAGACTCACACACTTTGTCTAAACTAGGGAGGCAGACACATCTACTGCTATATTCTCTGGCTAGGTCCAAATCAGAATAAACATTAAACCTATCTCCCATCTGGCCTCTCTTGCCCTAAAATTGATTACAACACCACCAGCCTACAACGCAATAAATCTCAGCGTAGTTATACTAAGCCTTCACCCTTTCACTAAGTCATGCCATATCTACACAATTGGTCTCCAAACACGTCATTGATCTCCATTGGTCATCATTTCTGACCTAGATTAATTCAGTATCTTCCTCAGGAGCTTCTACCTCCCTGCCCTTCCCTTCATTACATTATCCACACTGCCATGAACTGATCCATTTAAAGCTGATTGTATCTCCTGAATTCAACTCTTCACCCATGCTATCGAGATCAATCTCCTTGCCATGGCACACAAGACACTGGAGTCCAGTTCTTGCTGATGTCTTCATCCTCCTGACCTATAATTTCTCCCCTCCTTCTTCCTGCTTCACTAATGCTGACCTTTTGTTAGTCTGTAGACTAGCACACTATAGAAGGCTGAGCTTCATGGCTAAGATCATGGACTGTAAATCAGATTGTGTTTGTGGTCCAGCCGTACCACACACTAGCTGCATAAGTTGAGGGTATTTGCTTAATTTATCTATGCTGACATTTCTTATTTATAAAATGTAGAATCTAATTGTATCTACTTTAAAGGACTTATTGTCAGAAATATGAAGACAGATGAAGTGCTTACAACAGTGCTTGGCACATATTGAATGCTTGAAAACTGTGAGCATCTATTTGTTCATACTGATCCTTCTGCCTAGAGTGATTCTCTGCCCTTTTGATCATCTAGGAATAACTATCCTTGAACAATTAGTTGATTATCACTGCTTCCAAGATGTCTTCTTTGATACCTTACACCAACTCCTAGCAGAGTTTATCACTTTTTATTTTCTATAGCATCTTACTATATGCAGCGTTTGGTCCTATACATTATCATAATGTTCAAAAATCTCTTTATATGCTCTGCCTTCTTATAACTCAGTACTCTTCAACAGAACTTTGTGTGATGATAGGAAAGTTATCTATCTTGCCTTAAAATGTGGCAGCTGCTAGCCACGTGTGGCTTTAGTAGCCACTTGAAATGTTGATAGTGTGATGGAGAAATTAAATTTTTAATTTTATTTAATTTTAATTAATCATCTAGTGACTAATGTATTATACAGCAGTGCTCTAGTCTATGGTTTGGGAAGGAGGGACTTGTATAATATATTCTCTTTACCACATAACACAGTATGTCACAGAAAATGCCCCGTGAAAGCTTATGAACTTCAACAGACCTAGGAACCAACTCTGTAGTTGGAGTGCTCTATCTCACAGAAATTGATATATGCAGCTCCTGGAAAAATGATGTTGTTTAAAGTCCCACTTGAACTGGACATGTTAACATCTGTTTTTATAATTTTTCTTTGTGATGAATGTTTCTTCATCTTCTGATAGCAGTCAGAACTTGTTTCATGAAGAACACCTAAGTACCCCACGTTTATTCACAGTTGCCATTTTAATAACTAAAATAATTTTCCAAGTTCAATTTGACAGAAAACTGGTATTTCTTTAGTAAACTTATTCTTGATCTATCCATAAAGACATTTTACTGCATTTTTTCTACGGTCTTTGTCTATTTTATTTACTTAAGTTATTTAATGATTCAATGCAGCAAGACAAACATGACCATGTTTAAAGTAGAAGTTCAGCAATGATTTGTAATCAAATAAAAAAAAAACAACAAATAACAAATATAGGCCCTGCTTTTACTCCTTTCAGTTGAGATTTCTTGTATATGAAGGTTCTAATATCTTCAAAGACATTAAAGAGGCGCTTGTGCTCTTTTCCCCCATGCTAAAGCCTTTCTACGTGTAGACACAATATAAATATTTAGTAATATGACATCCAAAAAGACGCCTAATGAATACAAAGCACTTCAAGACAATAAAAAAATTATAGAAAGGAACAAAAACAATTCTACAATAAAGATGCAAAAATACATAACTGGCACATGTAATGATTTTAGCTTTTGATAGGTAAATCTATTTTAAGCTATTATTCCAAAACTACTAGTAAAATCTTGAGTTTGGCTGAATGAGTGGAAGGTAGAGAAGAGTTCAGCCAAATAAAATGTCAGGCATTTCAACTTTTATAACTCAGTGGCACGTACACAGATGGAGAACTGACAAGAGATTTAACACAGGGCAATTACCTGTACTAAAAACGATGCCTTTGTTGATGCTGTAAATAGAAAGCAGGCACTCCTATTTTCCAGCAATTGGAAAAGTCATGAATGTTCTAAATGACTTAACTTCCTCTAGACTTCAGGTTGTGGACACAAAGCCAAGTTTCAAAACTCTGAATATATCTTTGTCCTGGGAATCTAGAAATTTTTTTCTTAAAAACAAAAAACAAAAAACAAAAACAAACAAACAAAAAAAAACAGGCTTTTAAAGTATAATGCCTATGATTTACTCATTTCAGAAAAGTATTTTTAAATAACAAATCCTAAGTCCTTTCGTATTTATCATGGTAGCCCAGAAAGAAAATATTTTATGAATGAAATGATAATGAAAGTCCAAAGGCATAAAATTGTTTAGATTTAGCGTATACATATGGTCAAAATTCCTTTTTAATGAAAATATACTATAATTGTATTCAAGTAACTTATTTTGATGTGCTTTAGTGTTACAATCAATTATTCAACTCACAGAAACTTTTCATGTTTAAATTATAGGATCATCCATAAGAATGGTTACAGTGAGCAAGAATGCATGGAGTTCAAAGCAGTAATTTACAGTAACACATTGCAATCCATCCTAGCTATTGTGAAAGCCATGACTACCCTTGGAATTGATTATGTAAATCCCAGAAGTGCAGTAAGTATGCAAATAATGACAGCTGTATGTCCTGCAATAGAGTTTGAGCCATAAGAGGACTTAGTAAGTTCATAGTATTAATCTATACCCAAAATTTAAAAATATGAAACATGAATTTTGAAACATTAATCATGTTTTGTGTAAGATTTCTTATTTTCCTTGAAGTGAAACTTTTTTCTGTATATTATTATTCAACATTAGTTGTTTTCCTGAGGATTAAACTTAATATCAAATAATATACCATAACAAATAAAAATATTGTTTACGATTGCTAAATACAAAAGTTTATGGCATAAACACAATTTGCAATATCTCTACATTAATTTTTTTAGTTATGTCATTTCAAAGAGACTAAAAATGTTTAATAATAACACAACAATTGTAATTAATGTTTGATGATGATTACAAAGTCTGCGTGGCAACAGGGAAATGATTATAATGCTAAGTTTTTTAAAAAAGAATTCAAATTGTAGGAGCAAGCAAATGTTTGTATCTTAAGTATATTCAAGTAGTCATAGTTCTGTTTGTAAGGTAACAACAAAATTATTTTCTCCCTACTTTATATTTTGCTATATAGTTATTTTATATTAAAATATATTTGAAATCCACTTACTTTAAAAGTTTATAAGCAAATATATAAAAGCATTTGGCAAATGAAACTTATAGTATTATGCAAAGAACCATAGTTGACCCCACCCAAAAAAGAGTAACTGAGTAGAATCCAAGAAGAACTCACCCATTTCCATATGTCCCCTCCAGGAGCAGCTGGGCATCTGGTTACCTCCAGAGGATGCCAGTTGAATGCCTACCAATGTAATTCTTGGAAACCTTGCTATAGAAACAATAAAAATAGAGAACAAAAGCATAGTAAGGATAAAGAAAGAGGAGTCATTTGAACTCCCTCACCCAGCTTAGTGGACCTTGTAAATGGCCACTGGATCTTGTAAATGACCACGAGAAATCATTACAATTAAAACAAACAAACAAACAAACAAAGGCAGCTTTTCCATGCTCTTAATGTAAAGAAAGGGTAAATCCCCCTTTTTCTTGTCACTTTTCTTCAAAGAACAAAGAAATGCTAATTATGGTCTTCAGGCAGATAGTTTATAAAGCAAGGAGTCAGGTATTTTACTGATTCCCATTCCTAGCTTTCTCCACACTTTGCTCCAATCTATCTCTCTGGCTACAGTTTCCCACTCATGTGTAAAAGGGGAACTTGGAGGAGCTGAACTCCAAGATCCTTTTACTCTTTATCTCTCTATGACTTAGTGATCATGTTCTTATTTAAGTATAGTTCAGTTATGGATCTGAACCTTGGCTTTTTCTAAGATACTAGGATTTTAAATTGACTCTTAAGAGACGACATAGTATAACCACCTTAATTTAAAAAACAAGGCTCAAAGAAGATTAGTTTGGTTTACATTAAGTAGCTAGAGTTTATGGCAAAACCCACTTCTCTTGGATTCCATTATAGTGCTGTTTGCTTTTAAAGGATTTAATGATTAGAAATATTTTATCTTTTTATTTTAGGCAATAATAGTCACTAAAATAGATGTACCTTCTTAATTCCTTTGAGAATGATTTAATGATGTTTAAATTTGTAGATGCAATATGGTATTCCATGCATTTGTGTCAGAGAAGTTGGAAATCACCTTGCCTATTGCTACTTATTTAATTATACTGTATCCTTCATATGACCCAGAGTTTGTGAAAAAGTGATGCCCTGATCACTAAAGACCTGAGATTTGACCGGGTGTGGTGGCTCATGCCTATAATCTCAACACTTTGAGAGGCTGAGGCAAGAGGATTACTTGAGCCCGGGAGTTCCAGACCAGTCTGAAAAATATAACTAGATCTTGTCTCTACTGAAAAAAAAAAAAAAAGAGGAAGAAGAAGAAGAAAAAGAAAAAGAAAAAAAATTAGCTAGGCATGGTGGCGTGTACCTGTAGTCCCAGCTACTTGGGAGGCTGAGGTGGGAGTTTCACTTGAGTTTGGGAGGTCGAGGTTGCAGTAGCTGTGATGTTGCCACTGCACTCCAGCCTGGGCAACAGAGCAAGACCCTGTCTTCAAAAAAAAAAAAAAAAAAAAAAGAGAGACGTGAGATTTATTAGTAAAAGTCTTAATGATTTGACATACAGGGGAAGTGAAAATAATAAACTCTACACATTGCTGCCATCATGCTAATTAAAAATAAAATACAGTTTATTCAAACTGTACCTCGAATAGTGTAAATAGAGCAACTTAAGCAGCACCTCACCATTGCCATAACTTCTCAGGAGTACCTATGTCCTCAACTATCAGAACATCACAATTGTCAGGCACAACGTAGTTCATATTTTTATTTCAACTGATGTAAACTCTAGCAGCTTCAACTGCATTCTAGTACTTGATTTTGAGATTAATATACCTGTTATTAAACAGGTGTTTAATTTTGTTTATTTAACAAAATTAAATAACCTGACCTGTTTAAAATTGTTTATTTAACAGATTGATTGCTAAACACTACCTACATGTGACTTTCAGAGTTCTGATTAGCTCTCAATTATTTATACAAGTACATATGCTTTTACACAACCATTTGCACACCACCACACAGATTGCCAAAGAGAGGAAGTTCTGACAGAAAATTTATGTGAGTTTTATTAGTCACTGGGTCTATAAGTTTGGACAAGTTAACCTCTCTAAATTTCAGTGTCTGCTTCCACGGAATGTTATGGTTTTCCTCCTTGAGTTACAATGACTACTAAAAGAGGAAGCAAAAACATAAGAAATCTACTATAATACAGAGTATTATAGAATGAAAATTTTCAATAAATATTAGGTATTATTATTTTTCAATACTTGTTTTGAATATAGGCTCATTAAAATTTATGTAGTGAAATCTATGCATCCAACATCATTTGAAAAAATTATTTTTTAATAAACTATTTATGTGGTAGACATTTAGTTGGATACTGGGAATGTAGTGAGGGCTCAGCAGTAACTGAGATGGAAATAATATTTGTTATCAGGAGAGGATAGCTTGATGTTTAACAAATAATTACAAATGATATGCTATTTCAAAAAGGCTGTGTGACTAAATGTGGAGCTCCATCCTTGCTGAAAGAAGGTAATACTAAGAAGGGGAACACTAACATTAAGTGTGGATGGAAAAGAACTAATGAGTTTGGTTTTGGAAATGAGTTTGTAAGTTCTATTTGATATCTACATATGTAAGCAATTACAAACGTGCATTTGAAGCCCAAATTAGACACTTTGTCTAGAGATCTAAATCTAGGTGTTTTTGGCATGCCATTATACTATGGCATATAATTCATACTAAGAAAGTAGGATGGCCGGGCGCGGTGGCTCAAGCCTGTAATCCCAGCACTTTGGGAGGCCGAGACAGGCGGATCACGAGGTCAGGAGATTGAGACCATCCTGGTTAACCCAGTGAAACCCCATCTCTACTAAAAAATACAAAAAAATTAGCCGGGCGAGGTGACAGGCACCTGTAGTCCCAGCTACTCGGGAGGCTGAGGCAGGAGAATGGCGTAAACCCGGGAAGTGGAGCTTGCAGTGAGCTGAGATCCGGCCACTGCACTCCAGCCTGGGCCACAGAGCGAGACTCCGTCTCAAAAAAAAAAAAAAAAAAAAAAAAAAGAAAGTAGGATGGAATAGATGAAACACTTAGATTAAGAAGGGAAAGGTATTAGGGATAACAGAGTCTAGGGAAGAGTGTTAAAAAAACAAACACAATATTTTCTGCTCACTTGTTAGGAAAAGAGAACTTTAGGGGAGAGGATAGAGGAGTAAAAGGAAATTAGAAGTATGAAATCATAGAATTCAAGAGAAGTGTTCCAAAGGGAATTATCGACATTGAAAGGTCTTGAGAAGTCAAGAAAGGAGACTATTAAATAGAATCTATTGGATTTAGAAATATGGAGCCATTGGGAATATAGTGAGAGAGGTTTCAGAAGAATAGTGGACTCCTACTCCTGTGGAGTATGTGGAAAAATTAGAATAGGCTATTGGAACAGTTAAGGGCAATATTTTCAGGACCTATAGCCAAGGAGTAGGAGAGAGATGGGATATGTAGTTAGAGGGGAAGCAGTTAAATGGGGCTTGTTCTCATTGGTTGTGGTTTAGTATTTGATAGACTTATATTTCATAAGCATAAAACTTGAAAAGAGGGTTAAACTGAAGAAAGGAAAGGAGAAATAATGAAGATACTTAGTAAATAACTACTTATCCTTTTGCATATTATTATATCCTATTTTGGAGCATGTAGAATCCACTCAACCAACATAAAAGAATGCTGAAAATTATAACACTTCTACTACATAATTTGAGTGGTGTTATAATCATCTTGGACATAGAACCCCACAAAGTAAACTCTACAGTATGAACCAAAAAGCAGCACTGATTCCTCAAGATGTTCTACAACTGAAGTTCTGTGATCAAAGCCATTTGATATATATGCATACAATAACAACTTGGAAATTTCCAACCAATATTACTACTGAAAGATTCTGAAAACCCAGTAGCAACAAAACATGGCATTTTTAACTTAGCGTTTCTCACAATTACTAAGTAAATGACAAAGCCTTCCTTTCTTTTGATGTTTTTTTCATGATCTTTGGAAATATGACTGTAGGGTTCAGAATAAGTTCCACAAAGTTGTAAGACCACCTGGGATACCTAATATTAATGATGAAGATCTGAGTAATCTGCAGGGAAACACACATATTTTATTTTCTATACAATGTAGTCCCAAAGTTACACAATCTTAAGAGAATGAAGATGGGTTGATAGGTGCAGCAAACCACCATAGCACATGTATACCTATGTAACAAACCTTCATGTTCTGCCCATGTATCCCAGAACTTAAAGTAAAATAAGAAATGAATGAATAAATAAAAGAAATATTCTTTAAAAAAAAGAGAGAGAGAGAGAGAATGAGCCATTCCAGGCCCACTGTAATTCCCAAGCCTTTCCAAATACCTCATAGGGAAATAAAACTTATTTGGGATGCCACTCAAATCCACAGGGTGTTATTTGAAAAATGTGGCAGACAGGATGATTAGAGAAGGCTTCATTGAGGAGGTGGTATTGGGAAGAGACTTGAGTGAAAAACAAAGTGAACCACAGGAAGGACATGGAGGGAACAACCGTTGAAATGCGTTGAAATGGGGGCTTGGTGAGTTCAAGAAGCAACAAGTTGTTCGGTGAATCTTGAGTCTTGGGGGCAGGGAGAGAAAGGGAGAAAGGAGGGAAAGAGGGGGTCAAAACACGTCGAGCCTTGTGAGTCACAGTAAGGGATAAGGGATTTGGGTTTTGAGTTTTGAGTGTGGTGAGAAATTACTAGAGATTTTAAAATATAACAATAAAATAGTAGGACTTAAGTGTTCAATCAGTTTGGCCATTATGAGAAGATAACTTTTCATTATACCTAGACATTTTGGTGTTATATATTTTAAAAATTCACATTTGATGGGTAGGCTCAATCCCTTAAAAGCTTTAAAGAATTTTAAATTTAAAGAATTATTTAAATTATACCAGCGTTTCAATAAGCACAGAAGAACATCAAGAATTGAAATACACTATGTTCAATAAAGTGTTATTTATGGTTAAAAAAAATAACAACTGTATATTGCCAGAGATTCTTAATGCAATCAGAACAGTTGCATCACCTTGAAGCTTTTAAAAGCTACCTTTGCAGGGCCTGATATGCAGAGATTCTGATTCATTTTGTTTAGGTTGCAGTTCTGCTATCAGCATTGTTAAGGGTACACCATATGCTGATGATGTGCAGCCGGGATTGAAAATCCTCTCCATGGGCTCTACCTATGCATGCATAAATTTAAAAGTAAAAGGTCTGGAGACACAAAAACCAACCTGATAGGATAACTTGCCTTTGTGGGAGGTAGTAGGATTGAAGTGGTTAAGGGAGACTTTGTAACATTTAAGTGTTTAGAACTATATTCATCATACCTCTACAAATAAAGTATATTGAAATTTAAAATAGAATTTTTTTTAAAAAAGGAAGGCCAGATATGCAAAATAACAAAATAACAACATGCAAAAATAACAATTACAGGTTTACGCCTGTAATCCCAGCACTTTGGGAGGCTGAGGTGGGCCGATCACGAGGTCAAAAGATCGAGACCATCCTGGCCAACATGGTGATACACTATCCCTACAAAAAAAAAAAAAAAAGAAAAGAAAAAAAAAATCAGCTGGGTGTGGTGGCGGACATCTGTAGTCTCAGCTACTTGGGAGTCTGAGGCAGGAGAATCACTTGAAAGTGGCAGGTGGAGGTTGAAGTGAGCCTAGGTTATGCCACTACACTCTAGCCTGGGTGACAGAGCAAGACTCCATCTAAAAAATAAAAAGAAAAGAAAAAAGAAAAAAAGAAAGAAAAGAAGAGAAAAAGAAAAAAGGAAGAAATGAAACAGTGTGTTTGGTTTGTAAAGCTATGCTGAGAAGATGTATAATTTTTTCTCCTTAGGGATAAAACTGTGTAGTGGTTGTTTTATTGCATCATTTGTTCTAAATAGCACTTTAATAGTGGAAGGAGCCAATAGCATGACGCTAGCAAAAGTGACCAGAGCATATTTCGCTGAACTTGCAGTATTCTTTCATATCCATTTAATAGAGAAACGGGGTTTTAAAAATCTATCCTGTGTTGATGCAGGAAAATCAGGTTGAGACTTGATTTGGCCATTTGTTGACAAAAAAGCCAAACTCTGTAAAATACTTGCAGAGATTTATTTTGAGCCAAATGTGAGGGCCATGACCCATGGCATAGCCTCAGGAGATCCTGAGAACATATGCCCAAGGTAGTTAAGTCATAGCCTGATTTTGTACATTCTATGGGGATAAAAGTTACAGGCAGATATCAGTCAATACATGCAAGGACCAGAAAGGTAGGATAACTTGAAGCAGGACCTTCCAGTCATAGGTGGATTCAAACATTTTCTGATTGGTAATTGGTCAAAAGAATTAAGTCATTGTCTAAAGGCCTAGAATGAATAGAAAGGAGTCTCTGGGTTAAGAGGTTGTGGAGACCAAGGTTCTTATTATATAGATGAAGTCTCATAGGTGGCACCCTTAGAGGCAATCGATGGCAAATATTTCCTATTTAGACCTTTGAAAAGTGCTAGACTCTCAGCTAATCTCACAAGGATCAGAAAAGGACATGAAAAGGGAAGGGGATTCTCTACACAGTGTAAGTTTCCCCCACAAAAGACAACTTTTATTTTATTGTTATTTTCTTTTGTTCTTTCATATATGCCAAAAAAATATATTTGGGGATAAAATAATTTATTTCAGGGCTCTATACTGGAGTCAGGTTGGAATTTGGAATCTTATTGCTATAAAGAGTCAGTTTTATCAGTCCTAAGATTATCTGTTTTACTGTTAATGCTGATGAGTTGTGCCTGAATTCCAAAGGGAGGAGGGCCTAATGAGGCACCTCTGACCCCACCCTTCCTATCAGGCCTGACCTAGTTTTTCAAGTTTCCCTTGGCATTCTCTTGGCCAAAAGGGATTTCTGTTGGTTGCGGGGCTCAGAATTCTGTTGCTTGGGGGACTCAGAATTTTGTTTTGGGTTTACACATTGAATATGTGGACCAATGATCATCTGATCAGCTTACTTTTAACAATAAAAGCTGATTATGAAGAAAGATAGAATAAGTTTTTTGTTTTTTTTTTACCCTTACCTGTGTCTCTTTAACAATAAGTGACATACCCTTATTTTTTATACAAAGAGCAAGCAGATTCTTGATAAAATGGTAGAATAAAACTGTAGTCAGTTCAAAATAATAATAATCTGAATTGTATCAGAAAAGCAGCAAGTTCTTATTGAACATACTTCACTGGTAGTGTCAGAGACATTTGAAGTAGAGCAACTTCATCTTAAATAGGAGCTGAGGAAAATGAGACAGACCCACTGGGCTTCATTCCCAGACAGTTAAGGCATTCTAAGTTACAGGGCGAGATAGGAGGTCAGCATAAGATGCCGATGTAACGATGTTGCTGATAAAACAGGCTGCAGTAAAGAAGCTGGCCCAAACCCACCAAAACAAGATGGCCATGAGAGTGACCTCTGCTTGTCCTCACCGCTATACTCCCACCAGCACCATGACAGTTTATAAATGCCATGGCAATGTCAGGAAGTTACCCTACATGCTCTATCAAGGGGAGGCATGAATAATCCACCCTTTGTTTAGATATCATCAAGAAACCATAAAAATGAGCAACCAGCAGCCCTCAGGGCTGCTCTGTATATGGAGTAGTCATTCTTTCATTCCTTTACTTTCTGCATAAACTTGCTTTCACTTTACTCTACGGACTCGTCCTGAATTCTTTCTTGTGTGAGATCCAAGAACCCTCTCTTGGGATCTGGACTGGGACCACTTTCCTGTCGCAGTAACAGCCTGACATGGCACAAAAGGTGCTTGTGTTTGGCTCATATTCTGATGCTTATTGTATATACTGGTTTACTGGTTTCTAAAAGTTTGAGCGTTTTAGATTCCTCACATGTAAAATGGAGAAAATATAGTGTCTATCTCATAGTTGTGAGGATTATGTGAGATATTTTATGTATAGTTTTGTAAACTGTATTAATATGCACCAGGAGGATTATGAACTAAAAAGGATATCAGCTTTGGAGGCTGGCAACAAAGTTAAGTTCAAACTTCTCCATTTGCCTGGACTATTACCACAGTCAATTTAATTATTCTGAAACTCAACCTCTTAATCTTTAAAAAAAAAAAAATTGTCATAAAGCTATTTAGATTATTAGTTACAATAAATCACAGACTATAGTATTTATACTATAAACTCAATATATATTTGACTATAGTATTTATACTTAAACTCAATAAACTTCTATTTCCTTCTTCCCTGGTAAGCTCCAGATCTTATCCCAACAGGACTAAGACAATAATTCCTTGCTTTGCATAAAAAATTCTCACCTCTGCCCTACTGGTTTGTTCCAAAGGCATGCAATCAACAATACCTACAGGGATGTTCAAAAATATTAAATGGATCCAAATGTTTACCATTCTTTATTTGTATGATTAAGAGGAGGTAACCTGATGACAAAAAATATTACATATTAATTTTCTGAAAAAATACAATTTTAGAATAACGAATTCATTTCCCATTTTTACTCTAATTTTTTTTTTTTTTTTTTTTCCCTGGAGACAGGGTCTGGCTCTGTCACCTACGCTGGAATGTAGTGGTGCAATCTCTGCTCACTGCAACCTCTGCCTCCCAGGCTCAAGCAATTCTCCCACCACAGTCTCCCTAGTAGCTGGGACTACAGACATGCACTACATCCCTGACTAATTTTTTTGTAGGAAAAATTTTGCCATGTTGCCCAGACTGGTCTCAAACTCCTGGACTCAAGTGATCTACCCACCTCAGCCTCCCAAAGTACTGGGATTACAGGTGTTAGCTACGATGCCTGGCCTACTCTAATTTTCACTTGGCTTTTTTTTCTAGAAAAATTCATGGCAATGATTAAAAAAAGAAGAAAATACCAGATTAAATCAGGTTAATTTTTCTTTTACCTTGGTATAATATGTAGACCTTCTGCAAACTCAATATGAATACAGCAAAGTATTATTATTCTTCTTGATATCATATTCAGAAGTCAGTGATATATTTCAAAATATGCTAATTTCTTCACATAATATTTTATAGTTTTTGCAAAGGAGAACTCTTCTGGACATCAACCAGCCATGAGAAACTTTAGTTCCATTTACCTCGATATAGTTTAAAAAGATGTTTGGTGGAATTATTAGCTAAAGGAATAAGATTAAAATCATCCCATTAAAATACTCTATTAGAAAACAGTGTATGTGATTCCAAATAATACATTCTTATTCTCACCAAAACATTGTTCTAGGAGGACCAACGACAACTTTATGCAATGGCAAATACCCTGGAAGATGGTGGCATGACGCCTCAACTGGCTGAGGTAATAAAACGGCTATGGAGAGATCCGGGAATTCAGGCCTGCTTTGAAAGGGCATCTGAGTATCAGCTCAATGACTCAGCAGCTTAGTAAGTGAATTCACTTTAAGGGGAATTGAAGGTAAAACATTTAAAATTAAGAAATATAATTCTGCATACTTTGCATTTGTAAATGCAAATGAAGAAAATAAATGGTGTTATATTTTATTAGAGTAAAACAAAAAGCAATTGAAGAGAAATGAAAATGAACAAGGTGACATAATGAGATGTAAGAAAATATAAGCAGGGGAGCATTTTAAATAACTAAGTTTAAAACTGCCCGAGAAGATACTATGTTGCAAATATCTTCTCTTGATTAAAAAGAGTTAACCATTAAGCATAGCCTTTCACACTTATACAGTCTGGTGACATGCACACTGAGGTTTTGGGCTATCCATTTCATCTTTATTCATATAAGTGAAATCATCTCCTAGGTTAATTTTATTAATGATACATGCCTTGGCTCACTGGGTTGATGACCTTGATACAAAATTCTAGAAGAAATTAATGAATTGATTTCCAAAACACTTATATACCAGGGGATTTTTCTGGAGTCTCAAAAAATTGTATAAATTTCACTGCTTATATCATCCATTTAGTATTAATTAACCATAAGGAAATTAGGGGCTTGTGACACTATAATTTCATTCTTAAAGTGATTTAAAATTTTCTTTTAGTGCTGGGCACAGTGGCTCATGCCTGTAATCCCAGCATTTTGGGAAGCCATGGCAGGCAGACAGCTTGAGCTCAGGAATTTGAAACCAGCCGGGGCAACATAGCAAAGCCAAGTTGCTTCAGAAAAAAAATACAAAATTAGCCAGGTGTGGGGGCACATGCCTGTAGTCCCAGCTTCTTGGGAAGCTGAGACAGGAGGATTGCTTGAACCCAGGAGGTCAAGGCTTCAGTAAGCAGAGATTGCACCACTGCACTCCAGCCGGGGCAAAAGAGCAAGACCCTGTCACCAAAATAACCCCAAAAAACAATTCTTTTAGCAAGTGGTTCCTAAGATAGCCCTGCCACTACATGCCTGCAAGATGTGTGCATATGTAAATACAATCTAATTACTCATTTTCTATTTCCATTCATGCATACGTGTGAAAAAGTATAAATATACTTCTTTTGATGAACTCCTCCCACCAACAGAACCTACTAGCATCATTTAATTAAACAAAAGCAAAACAGTAATATAAAAGTGAAACAAATGGAAAAGATCAGTAAAGACAGAACAATGAAGCTTGTATGACACTTCAGATTTTTAATCACTGATGGACAGAATGATTATGGAGAGAAATAAGCTATATAAATTCTAGGGAAAAAATTCTGTAATTATTCATTCTTCTTTATTTTAGACCCCAATTTCAAAGGACACATTGCTTTTGGAGGAAAGAGTTTTTCCTAGCTCTCTGATGAAGGAGAGAATGAGTCTCATTTTGTGATTATGTCAACTTGAATAACTTTTCATAAGTGTCTCAGCACCTACCACATTTTAATAGTAAAAAGGATCTCTGCAGTGGAGTAAAACATTGCTTTATACTATTCATTGGTAAGAGTAGTCACAATGAGTAAGAAGCTGAATTGTGGAATATTCCCATAAAATCTTGCTCAGTAAAGCTCTGGGTAGAGAGCCAGAGAGAAAGATAGATTAAAGTGGGCTCTCATTAATGTATTTAGTCTTGTACAAACCACATCGTTAAAATGGGCAAATAAATGGCATTTTATTGCATTTTATAGTATTTAATTTTAATTTTTTCCTTTAAGTATGTTTTACACTGGGACTATCTACTGCATTATACATTCATAGTAAAATTTTAAATCTGTTCATCAAGTTAAAAACAATTAAACAATATAAATTTGCATTCATTTTGGAAATGTTTCCTATATTGTAATAGTTTTCAACCACCCAGATTACTGCAGGTGCAATAGAATAACAAAAGAAAAGCTGATTTTCCCTGTTACAGAGAAATTTCATACATAAGCCAAAAAGTAATAATAATAATAAAGTGTTAATTTTTTTTCTGCTCTTAGGTGTCCTTAAAATGAAAGCTTGCTGAGAAATGTAGTTGAATGGTCATTGCTTTCTTCCAGAAATTAAGAGCAGATTTTTTTCAAACACTGAATTACACTGGAAAACTAGATATAAAATGAGATTGGTACTACAATTTGTCTATTTCATATACATTATGTAGAGCAAGGTCTCTAATACTTTTTCTTTTCTTTTTTTTTTGGTATAAGTAAGATACTTCTTGCTTCCTCAAATCTAGAGATCCTTCAAGTTAAGGCTAACAAAAAAGTGAATATAATCAGAATAAGGGAAAGGAATGCCATAGTTGGCAACATAACCTCATCAGTTCCAGAAAATTGAAAGAAGAGAGGTATGGCAGGGGCAATCAGAGGAAACATTTTAGTTGACTGCATGGTTTACTAATTGCAGTAAAGCCATGTAGTGTGCCTTTAAAATTCCACATGCTTTAAGAATTACCATAGACTTCACCAGGAAAAATCCTAGTTTAAATAATTGGAAAATAATTTAGTACTTTTCAATGATCAGATTCATATATGTTAAGGGCCTCTATTTGGTCGAAGCTTTAGATTATAGGCTTGAACTCCCACATTCTATATTTGTTTATTTAAATAAGCATTTTAAATGCAAATTTGTCAGTCTGCTAATGCTTCTGCTTTGCTTGAAATCATTTATACATGCAAATAAATGTGTCCTTACCAAGGCTTTCATTTAGCTATTATGAAATGAATGTAATCTTTATTTTGGTAGGTATATTTTTGGTGTTTTTTTGTTTGTTGTTTCTCGTGCATGAACTGACCAACAATATACCTATCACACATGCAGGCTTAGTTAATAGAAAATTCACAAAGGGATTTGCTTGCCAAAATAGAAAATAAATACACTAGCTAATTCTACCAGTACTTTCTCTAATACATTTACATCTTGATGTATCACTCTATTTTCAAAAGAAAACTTAAGCTTTTTTAGACTAAAACAAGGCTGTTTTCGTATTATATATGTTATACTATATATATAAATTTTCATATTATATATGTTATGTGTTTCTGAGGTGTGATTTTTACTCTTGGCAAAATCCCTTTGGGACACTTGTCCACCCTTAATTTGTTTCAGCTTAAAAGGAAAAAGCTCCTCCAAGAATAAATTACCTATATTAATAATGAATTTTTTAAAATAATAAAATGTTTTTGTTTTTTCAATCTTTGTGCTAGGTGCTAAGGCATAACAGCTTCTCAGCATAATCACTGAACAAACAATTTTTAACACTAACATTCAGCTGGATTCTACCTCACACATTCTGCCTCAATGGAAGCATTCGAATCTTATCTTTCTATAAATGTGGTTCAGTGTAATGGTGAAATGTGTCATAAAAGCATTACCATGCTATTACTATTTGTATCTAAAATTTGTACAGAAATAGTGATATTGCTAAGCCACTAAAAGCTTAATATCTACAGTCTAGACCAGTGGCTTTCAAATTATTTTTAAAGCAACAAAACACTTTTTTTAGTATAAAGACATTATCTGGTTTCAAGAGTTAGGAAGCTGAGAGCAGGAAGCTGAGAGCAGGGTTTTTTCCTCTAATTTAACAGACTGTTATAGCATACACAGTTTAATTAGACTTATTCCTGTTCATCACCACACCTAGATCCTGTGAGGAGAAAAAAATACCATATTCAGCCTGATAATACTAGGAATTTTTAATACAGCTTCCTGGAAGGGGTAAAGACACAGTGATGCATTGATGGAAGAGGAGATGGGAGTGGGAATAGTGGTACGTTCACCCTTCTGTTCCCAGGAGTGCGAAGTCAGGGTGGGTTTGCAAATTCATGAGTCACTTCCAGTATAGACCAGGAAGAGAGACAAATAGTGCCTCTTTTATTGCGCTAACTAGATATTACAATGGCATTTAATGGAAATGGCTGAGTTTTGATGAGGCAAATCCATGCAAAAATAACAAACAACCTTTGAATTAGTACATTCAAACCAATCACTCTTATAAAACTGAAAATGTCTAAATTCAAAGTACAGAATTTCGAGGATAATCTAGCCACTACCGTTACAAGGCAGCTTTTAGCTTTGTAATGATCCAGGCACTATAAAGAGAAATTTTCTTTCATACTTCTATCCATATACCAGCAAATTTATCACATAAATCACATAAAATACAGGTTAAGGCAGTGTTGATTTAGGTGCCTTTAGAAGAGGACACTGGGGGTCAGCTGTGTACCACAGTCAGCACTCTGCGCTCTGCAGCATTCCAGCTACCAAACTTGTAATTCTGATGATCAGAGTTTGGAAAGCACATCTACAATTTATCACTTTTAATAGATCCTACACTAAAAATTCATTTAGACTGAATCCTGGTTTCTTCAAATGCAAAGTTAAAAAATACACATATACACACACATATATGTATGTAATATATATACATATGTATGTGTATATATGCATATATGTATGTATTATATATGCATGTATTTATGTATTATATATTCACATACATAATTTTGTTTTGTCTTTATTAGCTACCTTAATGATTTAGATAGAATAACAGCATCTGGGTATGTGCCAAATGAACAGGATGTTCTCCATTCTCGAGTGAAAACAACTGGAATCATTGAAACTCAATTCTCCTTTAAAGACTTGCACTTCAGGTATGATCAAATATCTTTTCTAACTGTGGACAGAAGTATGCATCAGGCTTAATATTCCCTCATGGAGAAAAGCTCTAGCCCATGTTCAGGTTCAATAATCCTTGGATGTACTCCCTAGCTCCAGTTCACCTACAGTACCACTGTCCTTCACTGCCCTCCTATAGCCTCTCACCCCAGCCTCTCATCCTGAGCCTCATCCCTCCTTCCAGGCTAAAATGCCTCTGGCTTGAGCAGGTCGGGGCTAGATTTTACTTTCCTCATTTTTAAAACTGGCACTGTACTTTGGGGAAAAAAAAGAAAATGTATTTAAATAATATACAAGAAATGGGTGCCAGGAATCCTATTTCCTTTGCCTTTCTATTTTCCTATTTGCTTGAAATATTCCTATTACATCTGTTTCCTTAATTTTAAAAAATGCAAATTACCAAGAAGAGGATTATTTGAATATGATACTATTTACTGCAATAACAAGGCATATTTTATAACCATGTTTTGAGCATGAAAATGAATCATTATTTTCATTGCTGTTGTATTATCAAGAGCTTCCTAGAAATTCTACTGCAAAATCACTCATTTACTATAACAAGAAATGGAAACCCATACTATAATGTTAGAAAATATCCCTTAATATTTAAATACCTTTTTGTATGGATTGTGCACAATATGGACTATTAAACATTAATAGCAGGTTCTAGTTGTATTGTTTAGTAACGACAAAAATCAATAACAATATAACTAATAAGATTATTCATACATCGAATAATGACAATAATCTTAAAGAGTAAAAAACTGGAGATAGAGTGGCATGAATTATTCATATCCATTTGTGAGGAAAAAGAAAATGGTAATTCATCAACATCATAAATTTATTTTAGTAAGATAAAAGCTTCAAATATTTTAAAGTATGTGTTATATATAATATCTAAGTAGAATGCCTATTATGTAGATAGTATGTTTTCAACTAATACGGAAAAAAACTCTTCAAAATTCCTATCTAAATTTTAGGTCTACAAATAGTTAATTTTCAGAAAGATGAGCCAAAGATTAAACCAGGGTAAAGGGACTGCACCGATTGGGATCAACATCCTGTCTTGGCAAATGCAGGAAAAGTTTGTCATCAGTCCTGCCTTCACTATTGTATAGTTCTTTTTGGCAACTACTTTTTCAGACTCCTCATCTTTGATCCAGTTTCTGGGTTTTCCTCTGGGGCCTTGAGTTCAGTTGTTTCTCCCCCTCTGCCCCTCTTATCCCAGTGAAAGCATTTTTGACACTGTCCCTTTTCTGTCTTACTCTCCTTTCTTTTCTCCAGATGTCTCACTGAAACAGACTAGAACTGAGTGTGGGCCTTGACCAAAGTTCCAATTCCAGATTATCTAATAATTAGCAGTAGGAGTTAAGAAGCACAGTTAACCTTTTCTTTACTTGCTTACCTAATGAGTTTGTTGTAAAGATTAGATGAAGTAAAGTCCTAGCAGAGAGTTATAAGTTGATGTAGCTTATCTTTCATAAGCCAGTACAACTCTCTGGGTCCTAGATTGTCTGGACCATAAACCGGTTTTGACAATTAATGCTACCCATTGAATACGTAAAAGCTCAGCATCCGAGTCACTCCCTACAACACCAACCAATTTGCTATTGTCTCAAAAATGATCACTCTAAAAAATTATCTTGTTTATATATCTGTTCTTTAACATTTCAAGCCTTTGCGCTTGCTAGTCTCTTTGCCTAAACGTGCTCTGCCCCTGAATCTGCAAGAAACATCTCCTTCTTATCATTAAGCTCCGAAATCAAATGCATCTCCTCATGGAGGTGTAACCATCTTATCTATGTACCATCCATGCTTATCCCTGTTGCTATACACCCTGCAGCATGCTAATAATTGTTTAACAGCAGGGTTTCTGAGGCAGTAAAGCAATGGAGGGCTTGCTGATTTGTAGCTCTTGATTTTTCTGGTGCAAATAACCCCACTGTGGCCAATTTCAGTCAACCAAGGTGATGTCACTAAATGCAGAGTTGAGGAGAAATGCAGATAAACAGCTCTCACTAAACCAGGGTGAGCCATAGTCACTGCAATATTGATATATCACACTGCTTTCTTTTTTTTAAGAAAAAATTATCAATATATGAGATTGCCTTGCTTCTTTATTAGTTTTCTCTTTTTGTTTCTGTTTCTGTCTCATATGCCCCTGAGCTCCTGGACGCTAGGGGCCATGTCTATTTATAGCTGTACCTCCAGTGCTTATCATAGTGGCTAGCACAGAGTAAGAATGCAGGGAATTTTTGCTGAATGAGTAAAGGCACTATGCCAAGCACCATATGTACACAATCTTTATACTTACACAGTAGCATCACGAGCTGAGTATTGCTATCCATACTCAGGATAAGCAATCTTGGTTATCCTGAGGCTAACTGGATAGCCTCAAAAACTGGAGGCTAAACTGAGATAAAAAGTTTCCCCTAAGGTCTTTCACAGAAGTGCTAGAGATAGAACTAAAATGCATATCTTTCTGTCTTCAAAGACCACACTCCTTACACTGTATGGCACTAGTTAGTTGTTAGATAAATTGGGGTGAAAACCATTCTTTTTCTGTAGAGTGTTTTTTTTTCAGTGTTGTTGATTTATAATCTCTTTCAGAGAGAAGGCGGAGGGAGGGTAAAATGACAGCCTCTTGGGGAAATATCTTTTAAGTTGGAGGTCCTGTGGTCCTTTATAAGTCAGTGCTTCTAAAAGCAGGGTACAAGACGACTGTCAAACACATGAACCCTCAGAAAATCATGGTCATTTTCTGAGACATCTATTTCACTCTGAACCAAGTAATATAAACAATCAAAATTTTGAAACAATTATGAATATGTGATGGTTAATACTATCAACTTAATTGGATTGAAGGATACAAAGTATTGATCTTGGGTGTGTCTGTGAGGGTGTTACAAAAGGAGATTAACATTTGAGTCAGTGGGCTGGGAAAGGCTGACCCACCCTTAATCAGGGTGGGCACAATCTAATCAGCTGCCAGTGCGGCTAGAATATAGGCAAGCAAAAAAATGCGAAAAGACAGACTGGCCTAGCCTCCCAGCCTACATCTTTCTCCTGTGTCAGCGCCCCTCAGCTGGTACTGCCACCACATCAGCCGCCCTCCCAGAGATAGAAAGACGTAGGCTGGGAGGCTAGGCCAGCCTCTCTTTTCACATTTTTCTGCTTGCTTATATTCTAGCTGTGCTGGCAGCCGATTAGCTTGTGCCCATCCAGATTAAGGGTGGGTCTGCCTTTCCCAGCTCACTGACTCAAATGTTAATCTACTTTGGCAACACCCTCACAGACACATCCAGGAATAATACTTTGTATCCTTCAATCCAGTCAGGTTGGCACTCAGTATTAATCATCACAGAGTAGAATATAACATTTGCATTAACGTTTAAAATAAAATATTAATTTTAAAATACTTTTTTTTCTTACAATAGGACTCTTCAGTTTAGACCTCCAGACCCCCTTTGGTACATAGTCATTTTCCTCTGTCCTTTTGTAGTTTTGTGGCTTATCTTGTGAAGCACTATCTTAAGTCATATACGAAGGTGAGCTATTTTGCTTTCGCATATTACTGATCCTTATGAAGCAATGAGGAGGGTTTTGCTAACTCTCTATTACAGTATCAATGCTAAAATGTAAGGTGTTTGTGAACTGGATTGTGAAACCAAGCTAGAAATTATTTTGATATAATATTCTCTTGGCTGGGCATGGGGGCTCACACCTGTAATCCTAGCACTTTGAGAGGCCGAGGCGGGTGGATCACTTGAGGTCAGGAGTTCACACCAGCCTGGCCAACATGGTGAAACCCCTTCTCTACTAAAAATACAAACATTAGCCGGGCATGGTGGCATGCCCCGGTAATCCCAGCTCTGCAGGAGGCTGAGGCAGGAGAATCACTTGAATTCAAAAGGTGGCAGTTGCAGTGAGCCAAGATCACGCCACTGCACTCCAGCCTGGGTGACAGAGCAAGATACTGTCTCAAAAAAAGGAAAAAAAAAAGAACATTCTCTTTACTGTGCAACTACCACCTCTTTGCTGTATACTAAAACAGGTTTCAAGATTTTTTTGTTTTCTTAAGAGCATGTGATTTTCCTCTGACTCAAGACAACGTTATTAAAGGCATTTTCAATGAGGAAGAGGTTAGAAGATACAGTACTTCCTTACCCCAATGCAAAGAATTTTTCTAAAAACAAGTCTTTATTTAAACAATACAATTTGGAAATATTTAAATTTTGTTACAAAATATTTTAAAATTTTTCTTGAGGAGCTATTGAAAATTATTTAAATACAGTTTTAAGTTTAGCTAGAGCAATTAAGATAGATTAATCCTTTAATCAATTCTCACCATTAAATAGCTTTTCTTTCAAGTGCTACATAGGATAGTCCAAAAGTGCACAGGGTTTTGGAGTGTACAATTCTGTAGTATTTCAAAATAGGATGCATAAAAGTAATGTACCTTCCAACTTTATTTCAGCAAGTACCCAGGTATTAAAATATATTACATTAGCATTGATTTGTATTCACATAGCATAAGACATCTTATGACTATTTAAAACCAAAGGCTCAATTTACATATTAAATTAGAGAACTCTAAACTTTTACATAGGAACACCAAAATGAAAAATTATCTCTGCCAATGTCCTGGAACATAATTGTGTATCATCTAATTCAATGGCAATTACTGTAGAGTTCTTATCAAACCAGAACTGCAGCTGTCAAACTGATAAATTATCTTTATAGACATTAATATACTATGTAAGTGGAAAATGCGGAGCAAATGTAAGCCCTCCTATTGTTACAGAATAATTCCTCAGAACAAGTAACTTAGACATGTATTTACAGGGATTTAGCAAACAATTACAGAAAAAAAAACTTTCTCCCTAATTTTTCCATGATGGAAAAACAGAATTGAAAGGACCTGAAACTATATGGGAGCTAAGGAGAAAAGGTTAACAACTATTACAACACAGAGCTTTAGATTTCCTAAATTACCATAACTGTTTATAAGAATGTTTGAGCAGATCTATGATATAAAATAACCTACAGTTTTCCTGAGATATGATGTTGAATTGTGTATATTGTGGTCATTTGTGTGGCATATGCATCATCTCAGATTACAAGTGAATCTGGCTGTCCACACAGCAGCTACATTTCAATTTGGCTTTGCTAGTCTTTATAAGATCTCATAGAGCAATAACTCATATATACTATATATTTGTTTCAGGCATGTTTATGATTAGTATTACCAAAATAATAAGTTATAAAATATGATGTCTAATTGATTCTAGTGACAGAACTTATTCTAACGGCTTTATGAATCACATTATTAAAGAATCAGAGAATTATTTGAAGTTTCAAATGCACACACACACATTTAGTAGAAAGCATATAATGGTATTAATGATTCTGATGATTTGGAGACCTTGGCTCCCTTACAGTTATAAATCCTTTTGATTCTGATTTTTAATTGTGAGGATTTAAGAGATTTAGTAAGACATCTGTGCACATCCTTCCTGTCTGCAAGTATCTACCCTTCTCTATTTTCAAGACCAGAAACAAGGGAAAGATTGGTTAGACCATTTGCTATGGGTGTGTAGTGAAGACACAGATCCACCTGGTCTCATATGTAACCATGATGAGAAATTATAACAACTGTGATAGAGACTAACATCTTGAATAAATCCCATTCAATAGAATACCTTAAAATAAATTCCTACTCAGATTGGGTTTTATTTTTATGTAATCAAATACATAGTAGAGAATGTCAGAAAGGGATTTTTCAAAGATAAGTACATGCTTATAGGATAAGCAAAGACATCTAACAAATTAGCTGCAGTAGCGTTGTTGATTTTTAGCTACTCTAGATTATACACTAATTTTACAAGAATTATAAGGGGCAGATTATATTATAATCTATTATGATATGAAATGTGAATAATCTCATGTGATCCAATATTTACCCAACTGTTTAACATAAACCATAAACCTCAAAGCTTTGCCGACCGCTTACTAGAACTATAAAACACAAATGTTTAGTTAACTGTTTAATATAAAGCCATAAAAATCTGATGGTTTGCCCTGTATTAATGCCTTGGGCAATATAACAAATAATCAGTATTCAACTGTCACTTAAAAGACTAGCCTATCAATTTTCAGCTACATCATAAATTTTAGTTATTTAAATTTTTTTAACTTTAAGAATTCCAACCAATGTCAGACTTAATAACAAAATACATATTATCCCTCCTTAAAAAAACTAAATAAATAAGACCAAAAAACCCCACACAAAATCCCAAATAAGAACTGTAAGTTCCATGTAACATCATGGTAGTTAAGATTTATTATTTTATTCAGAGAGTTGAGAGTATTCAAGCATGTCTATTTCCCTCATTAATAATCTACTGTATTTGACCAATCCAAAACTCCAGGCAGCAAATATACTTGTTTTCTCTGATTTTAATTTTGTCTCTCATAGAATGGTCACAATGAAGCTTTTTGTTTTGATGTTTATACATAAGGGAGAATATTTCTTCAGCCAAAAAATATAAGCAATTACTTCACTTTGGGGATCTTCAAAATGTTTTCACAGGTAGTAATACTTTACAATTCCATAAAATGAGGACTAAATTAAAATTTAGGAGAAAGCTAAAACTGAAGAGAGAAGTATGAAAAATAAATGACTACAATATTAGCAAAACAAAATGTCACTATTCTTAGAGCTAACACAGTGTCCAAGAGAATCAATACGAAAACAAAACTCTGGCTATTGGTCTGATTTGCTAATGAGCATTTCAGTTCAATAATAGCAGATGGCATTAGAGAAATGATCAATGCTCTCTGGACCTATGTCTCCTACGTCAATCTGCACACACACAAAAATATTGCTTATCAAATGAGTCATAAAATGAGAAGATTATATGCATTCAACCTAAGATAGGCTTCCCATTTTATCTATATGAACAAAATGCTAAGACTGAGCAATCTTTGTCCTCTCTTCCTTGGGAGAAAGCTAAGCCAATTAAAACATGTTTATTAGAAGCTGCATGATATGCAGAAAGAGCACTAGGCTAAGGGTCATAGTGCATCAGTTCTATCCTTTATTAATTGTGAATTTAGGAACAAACCACCTTAGCCTCTCAAAGGCCAGTTTCTTCACTTTGGTAAAGAAATGGGTAAATACTATTTTCCCTTCAAAGAATTGTTATGAGAAACAGAAAGCCATGGATTTCAGAATTTATTTTTCAGGGAGAGCACACAATTCCAATGTGACTTTTATTCTACCGTAAGTTATTTTTCCTGCAATTGTTACTTATCACAGTTGTACGTATTTATCAGAAGAGGAGAATAGCTACCTCTTACACCTGTTAACACATCATTAGTAGGCTGCAAAGAAGCTGACTCATCAGAGAAAATCAAGGCATAGCCAATGAGTTTGTTGTTACTCTGATTTTCATCTCAGATGCTTCAGATGTTTCAGATATGGGCAAGAACCATTTGAGGACATTATGTTGTAGAAAATAAATATGTAGGAAGTATATGAGGTTCCTTTTTCTTCCTCCTCCTGGGTAGTTTATGTCCCCCATAGAACCCACAAGTTAGAGTTTCCATATCTTAATAATTCCTACTATTATTTTTGTCATTAATCCCCACACATGCCAAAAACAAAACAAAACTATTAACATGAGAGAAATAAGATGATTTTGCTCTGAGATAAAATATTTGGTCACTATGCAGGAAATCTGAGCAATTACAAAGTCACCTTAAAGAGAGGAGTTTCTCAGCCTTTTAAGATGTAAATATAATCTGAATATATAATCTAATTGAAAATGTGACTAAAAGAATACAAATATCAACCGGAATGAAACAGAATGGCATAATTGGGCATAAAAGCAGGGAAAAGGAGACTACAAACAAAGGTTGACAAGACTAACGCAAGTTCTGCTTAGTGGAGAAAACTTACCAGAGGCATCCTAGAATTTGATTCCTACAGCACTGCCATCACTGCTGTGGAAATGGCGCATTGGGCTCCCTTAGCACAAACATTCCATGATTCTTTGTCCTAGCTCCATGACTGGTTTGTCATTAAGCAAGGGAAAGGGGGATTTTTCCCCTGAGGTGGGGATTAGAGTGAAAGAGATTAGGCCTATGGAAATCCTTGCGAGTTAAAAAGTCCGTGGGTGGGGTTAAGAAGGGTGGTTTCACTTTGAAAAGCCCACCAGGAGTTTAAACCTAATAATGGATACTATACCCTCAGGTCCCCCAAATCTGTAAGTTAATCATCATTGTTCAATCACAGTGTCACATTTCTTTGCCAAAAAATGATCCACAATATATTCATATATGACCAAATGGAGCATATATGTACTACATCTGAAACACATTAGGTGATTATCTTCATTAAAAGAAAAGAACGAAACCTCCCAGAGGAAGGGAGTTTAAATTTTTTGCCCAGTGACCTGTTTGACAGCATAGAACTACTGCCTGGTCTGGGAGAAGGATAGACTGCACAGTGAAGATAATTTCTGTCCACTAGTGAGGGTTTGAGCGCTAACTGCAGGCACTAGTACTAGTTGTGCACCTCTGTTCTAAGTAAACAGAGTTATATTTAGCAAGTTAACAACTTTCACAGCATAGCTGTCATAGCCACAGAACCTATTGAACCTATCATGGTGCCACGTACATAGCAGCCTCAACAAATATTAGTAGAAATATAATTCTTAGGCAATTTGCTTAAGGGCTCCTCTGAAAAAACAAGAATGCTAAATGTACCTCCTTGTAAGTTCCTGAAGAGGTTTAAATGAGTTCACTGCTGTAAGGTGCTTATATGCCCGACAAATAGTAAACTCTTATTAGGTGTGTTAAATTAAGATTAATCCATTACAACTGGTGATGTGGAACATGAAAGTCATGATCTCAATGATTTCTAGTTCCACCACATTTTATAGTTTAAATCTAATTTATACTTTAAAAGTAATTTCAACAAAGAAATAAATAAAACTCCAGTTTATGAAGTCTGAAAAAAAACTAAGGTATTTTGTGGATTAACAAAACAGTTGATGAACAATTTAAATATCTGAATGCATATTTATCATCCTTGTTTCTGTAAGAATGTCATTTAATTTTTCAACATTAAAGGCATTGGTTAATTTTCACATAATACAACCGAAAAGTCAAAATTTGGTCCCCTTCCTCCATTTATTTTGCAAGCCTGAAACTGCAATTTGATAATTAGTAGCACATATAATATTCTTTATAAACACCAAATTTAAATTTCCACACTATTAACTATTGAACGCTTAACCATTATCTTCAATGTTGTGAGCAAATTCTCTTTTAGTCTACTGCTTAATGGAGTGATTTTGCATTGGTACATTATTTGGGGAATATTAGTTCTATATATCTTTACTTGGTTCACATATGAAATATGAAGTATAATATATTGTACTTTGATTATTTTCAATAAGCAGATTGGTTGACATTTATTACTCCAAGTATAACTATTACCTTGAAGTCTGTACAACTTGGATGCTTTTTGGTACTTAATACCTTGAGTTTAAACTATTATGATAGCCCCATAATTTATTTCTTTGTTTCTTATCTCTTCCTCATTAAGTCCAACTTCTGGACTCAGATCAAAGTGATCTAACACAACAACAAACAGACAAAAAATGTCAAGTCCCTATCTGAAAATCACCCGTAGTCCTCTATGGTCTGCAATATTAAATCTTCATTTCTCATGTAACGTGAAAGGACCAGCAAATCCACTGCTGGCTGATCATGTGAGGCTCACTCCTGAAGTCCTTTGCTCTTGCTGTTTCCTCTGTCACCTTTGCCTGTAACATTGTTTGCTCCAGATATTCAGTTGGCTTAACCCCTCATCTCCTTAGGTTTTTACACTTCTGTCATCTTCTACAGTTTCTGATCACTCCATTTCAAATGACAACTCACCCCCTCCACTTCCTATATGGATATCTGAAGTCTATTTTCATATGGATATTTCCTATTAAGTCTATTTTCAGATATTCATATAGGATATGAATCCACATCAGATATCCTATATGGATATCTGAAGTCTATTTTGAAACATACACACCAATCACTATTACCACCACCACCAGTTTAAAAGCTTAAGGCTGAATCCTTGGTGCCTGGCATATAATAAGTGCTTAGTAATTATTTGTTGAATAAACAATGAATAAGTGGATAAATGGATAATTATTAGACCATATAGCTCGGTGTTTTTACTTTATTCTTTATGTTTCCAAAACTATAAATAACTTGCTTACCCCAAGCATGCTATGTTCTATCATGCCTTGGTAACTTATACATATTTATAAAAAACATGTGTAAGTTATCAAGGCATGAGAGAACATAGCACGTTTGCTGTGTTTCCTGCCTGTCTATTCAGTTAACATGGAATCTATTCATTTATTTAGCAAATATTTTTTGCGTGCCTGTTATGTGTTGGGCATGGTGCCAGGAACTAGGCATACAGCAGTTACTAATACAGATAATATTCCTGACCTCATGAGGCTGTTATTCTACTATGGAGATGATAGATATTGATGATTACCATAAAGGAAAGAAAGTGATGCTATAGAAGGTAAATAGAGGATTGAGAGAGGTGCAATTTACATGGACACTCCAGGAGGCTTCTTTGTGGAGGAGATATTGATGCTAAGACTTCATAGTTGAGAAAAAAAGCAGGCATGGAAGGAAGAAAGAAATCTTTGTCACAGGAAAAGAAAAGAGACTGTGTGCGAAAGCCCTGAGGTAGCAAACATTAAACAGTTCCTTTGATATAAACCTAACTTTTTGCTGCCTAGCTCCTAGTTTTTAAAATTGAGTCCTCTGTCCACAATGATCTCTCACCAAAATACATAAGTAGAGGAAGGGCTGAGTTTTCAAACACCTCTAAGAGTCACAATCCCTCAGGCTAACTTAAGTCTTCCTATATGCTCACATTTTACCTTGTACATTAGAATATTTTTACATAATATTATAGTAACTTATTTTTTTTCTCTACAAGACAGAACGTTCTTGGAAGATACAGACCATATCTTTTCATCTTTGTGCTAGCAGACCTAGCACAGTGTCTAGTACATAGAATGCAAAGAATAATTGTCTGAGTAAACAAGTGAATGTAGAAAGATGTAAGAAAATAGGCAAGAATCATAGCATCAAAACTACAGTAACTTCCAATCTTCTTGCAGTTTCTTTTCATTCAAGAGAATATGTCTAAACTTTGATCAAAATATTCTATGGCTAATGAATGTTTTACTAAAACTCGAAACTCTTTTAAATTTCACAGTTTCTCAAAGTCAGTGTGTAAATCATTTTACTCTAGTTTGCACGGAGACATTTTTAAAAACTGTTTTTTCTCTGTGGTCCTTGAGCAGCCATTTGACCAAATACATTTTATTTTTTAATCAATAAAAGTCAAACGAATACCTTTTGAATGTATGGGATCACCCATTTATACCTCTAAATAACCTCAATGCACATTTTGGAGGATATTTGTAAGATTTATTATTCATTTGATGTTTTCTTAAAGGATGTTTGATGTAGGTGGACAGAGATCTGAGAGAAAGAAGTGGATTCACTGCTTTGAAGGAGTTACATGCATTATATTTTGTGCTGCACTTAGTGCCTATGACATGGTCCTCGTGGAAGATGAAGAAGTGGTAAGTCTAAAAGAAAAACAACAAAGCCAGGGTTAAAAGTAATCTTTGTGCTTTTCAGTAGTACTACCACATTGCCCAACTCCTGAAGGTTTGCCAAAGATTTATGTTAGTTCTAGATCCTTGTTCACGATGCTCAACATTCACATTTTGCAAATAATAATCCTACTCATTCTCATTTCTGATACCTAACAGAATAGAATGCATGAAAGTCTTCACCTGTTCAACAGTATCTGTAATCACAAGTATTTTTCAACAACCTCCATTGTCCTGTTCCTCAACAAAAAAGATATCTTTCAAGAAAAGGTAACCAAGGTGCATCTTAGTATCTGCTTTCCAGAATATACCGGTAAGATTCTTTTCTTTTAGTTTCATAGTAATACATTTTTGTATAAACATATATTTCCTATCTGGATCTTGGCATTTAATACTTATGAGGATGAAGCTTATGATCATCTTTGAGTCATCTTTATGATCCAAACTGGGAGAAAAAAAAAAACTTACAATAAAGAAGAACCCTCTCTACATTGTCTACATTAAAGCAAAACTCTAATAAAATAAACTGGAAGGGGTTAGATGGACCGGGGTTGCTACTCTATAGAATGTATCAAATGACATTGGAACCTGAATTGTCTTCAAAATTATAACAGGAATGCAAATCTTATTCCAAATTGACATTTTTGATGTATTTCCTACTGAAACCTTGTAATGCTATAGTAAATCTCAGAGGCCCTTCAATATCTGAGTTGTTTCTAGAGATATAGCATGAATGAATTTGAGAATGAATAATGACATCTTCATTTTTTTTCTGGTTTTCTTGGATCCTGGAATTTTAGTGCTAATCCTGTTAGTCAGCGATTGTAAATGTGAAATCCCACAGAACGGCTGTTTCTCCTTCAGAAAGAGTTTTTTTCTTTTTTTGTAAATAGTTGGATGTTCCATTGGTAATAAAATTACATTAAAAAATTTACTTTTTTGAGATGGAGTCTCGCTCTGTCACTTAGGCTGTAGCCTTTGTCTCCTGGGTTCAAACGATTCTCCTACTTCAGCCTCCCGAGTAGCTGGGACCACTGGTGCACGCCACCACACCCAGTTAATTTTCGTATTTTCAGTAGTGATGGGGTTTCACCACGTTTGCCAAGGCTGGTCTCGAACTCTTGACCTCAAGTGATCTGTCCACCTTGGCCTACCAAAGTGCTGGGATTACAGGTGTGAGCCATTGCATCTAGCCATTTTTATGATTTAAACAAAATACAAATCCAGTTTTACCACTTAGGTATGTAAGGCTGCCCAGATGTTACTAGGAGCATGGCATTCTGTCAAAACAAATACTTATATTGGTCAATCTACAATTAGGGCTTATATCTTTTTTCTATAATTATAAATATTTATAATATATCATACATTTATCATGTGATTAAATATATTTTTCATATTACAAATAATATTCAAATACATTGAATATTACTAATTAAATATAAACTCATAATTAAAGGTTTTATATTATATAATATACTAGGATTTATTTCTTAGAGCAGTTTCTAGTTTATAGAGAAATGAAATGTTTCAACAGAAAGTATGAAGAGTTCCCACGTACTTTCTTTCTCATCCCCTCCTACAGTTTCTCTATTTAGAGAACTGCTTTGGTGTGGTACCATTTGTTAAAATTGATGAATTATATTGATGAATTGATATTAACACATTTTACATTATTAACTAAAGTCCACTTATTTTTTTTTTTTCTTGAGACAGAGTCTTACTCTGTCGCCCAGGTTGGAGTACAGTGGCGCGATCTCAGCTCCCTGCTACATCTGCCTCCTGGGCTCAAGCTATTCTTCTGCCTCAGCCTCCCAACTAGCTGAGACTACAGGCACCCACCATCAGGCTGGCTAATTTTTGTATTTTTAGTAGAGACGGGATTTCACCATGTTGACCAGGCTGGTCTTGAACTCCTGACCTCAGATGATCCACTCACCCTCCCAAAGTGTTAGGATTACAGGCGTGAGCCACCGTGCCCGACCAAGTCCATCATTTGATTAGGGTTCACTCTTTTTGTTACACAGTTCTATGTGTTTTGCCAAATGCAGGTCATGTATCCAGCATTACAGTATTATACAGAACAGCTTCACTGCCTTAAAAATTCCCTGTGTTCCCCCATTCATGCCTCCTCCCTCCTCACACTCCTGGCAATCACTGATCTTTTTATTGTTTCTATCCTTTTGCCTTTTCCAGAGTGTAATATAACTGGAATCATATAACATGTAGCATTTTCTTACTGTCTTTTTTCACTTAGCAATATGCATTTAAGTTTCCTCCATATCTTTTTATGGATTGATAGCTAATTTTTTTATTTCTAAATTAATATTCTGTTCCTTAAATGAACCACAGTTTATCCTTTCAGCTACAGAAGGACATCTTGGTTCCTCCCAATTTTTGGCAATTATGGGAAAAGATGCTATAAACATCCATGTGCAGGCTTCTGTGTAGACATAAGTTTCTAGGTAAATGCCTAAAAGTGTGATTGCTGGATTGCATGGTAAGACTATGTTTAGCTTTGTAAGAAACTGCCAAATTGCCTTTCAAAATGACTGCACTATTTTGCATTTCCACAAGCAATTAACTTCTATAACTCCATGCACTTACCAGCATTTGGTATTGCCAGTGTTTTGGATTTTAGCCATGTTATACGGCTTTAAAGTTTGTCCCTCATGGAATTTTGCTTCTAGTTACAATAAAGTAGGAAACAAAGACTTACTTCTTCAGAAAGTTTTTATGCTACTGCTCTATCCTGTGTCAAGTCCCCATAAAGCACATTCTGTTATAAAGCCTATCAACAGGTCATTTTTAGTTGTCCTGTATTTTTTAGCCTACTTGTTTTATGTCTGCCTTTTCTCGACTGATTCATTGTACATCCTGCTATTGGACTAAAGTTTCTCAAGCAGAGCCTTCATCGTACTACTGCTATATAACACATCAGTCAAGAGTACCTCTCTATAGCCTTTTATATCTCATCCTAACTCCTGTTTTGTTAGTAACATAGTCTATAATGTAGCCCATAACACCTATTCTACTTAATTTCCCACAATTCCTCTACAAAAATCTTTCATTTCTATCAAAGTAGATTCTTCAAAGCTCAATCTGTTTCCTGACCCTACCCTCAAGTCTAGCGGTACAATTCTCACTTTCACTTTTTTGCTTGCACTTACTTTTCTCTTCTCTGTTGTAGGTACCTCTCAAAGTCCAGCTCAAATACCATCTCCTCATCTCCTTCTGTACCCTAGTCATCTACCTTTTCCATTCGTTTTCTCTTTTAGTGTGTATAAAAACACCCACACGCATGCCCACAAACACACACACAGTATTTGATGTATATGTAAGTTTGTATCACTCACTTTGTTTTAAAAATATTTTGGGATTTCTTCTGTATTGTGAGCTTTTTTGATACAAAGTTTACTTTTAGCCACCGGGAGCTCCCAATGGGGTGAGCATAGTTCCCAGCACCCTGATAATTGAACCTTGCCTTTATGATTTTGCAATACTTAGTATATCAAAGTAAAATCCTAAAACTTACTGATATTATTTATAGCCTATTCTTTGTAAGATACGATTAATCTTTACCTCTTTAAATATTTTGTTTAACAAGGTCCAAATACATTTGAAGATGCAGGAAACTACATCAAGAACCAGTTTCTAGACCTGAATTTAAAAAAAGAAGATAAGGAAATTTATTCCCACATGACCTGTGCTACTGATACCCAAAATGTCAAGTTTGTGTTTGATGCAGTTACAGATATAATAATCAAAGAGAATCTAAAAGACTGTGGGCTTTTCTAATCAACCATTTTCTCTTCCACTCTTGCTCATGTATGCTTTTCAAAATATAAAAGAAAAGGTGCTGTGTGATGTGTTTAGTTTGAATAGACATTAACTTATTTAGACATATAACTAGCATTTTAAAGCAAAAAGTTTTCCTACAAAAAGGTTTATGTATTATCATCTGTATCTGGATAAGTTTAAATTTCTTTGGAACATGGGGAATGGGAGGGCCTTCGTTGTCCTTATATCTAAAAACTGATATATTTTGGTAACTGTAAGAGTACATATCAATGACACTGAATTTTCTTGGAAATAAACTTCTACATGTGGACTATTTTTACTCATAGAATAATGAAGAAATATGGAATAATATTATTTCCATTGGCCAGATCTTGAGAGGCATTCATTTTTGTTGATAATGTAACCATGCCAGTACTGTAGAGATTTTTTTTTTAAAGATACAGGGTCTCCTTATGTTGCCCAGACTGGAGTACAGTGCCACAATCATAGCTCACTATGGCTTCTAACTCCTCGGCTCAAGCGATCCTCTCACCACAACCTCCTGAGTAACTAGATCTACAGGTGCATGCCACCATGCCCAGCTAAGTTTTTGTTTTTTTGTGAGTTTTTTTTTGGAGTAACAGTGTCTCACTATGTTGCCCAGCCTGGCTTGAACTCCTGGCCTCGGGTGATCCTCTCTTCTTGGCCTCCCAAAGCCCTGGAATTACAGGCTTGAGCCACGGTTCTTGGCCTGGAAAGACTATTGTAAAAGGGCATGAGACATTTATTAGTCAATTACCCTCTGTTAGGCAGCTGCAAGTGAAATGTTCTGTATACACTTCTTTGTTAATAGGAAATTACATTTGCAAAATAAATATATTCAATTTTATCTCCTACATTAGTTTCTTTAAAAAAATCATTAATGCTAAATTTACTCTTAGAGTTGAAAATTTCAATAATTTGTGTTTTTTGCACTAGCCTGGTTGAATAGAGGGGGAAGTGTATGGTCAAATACACAATGTAAGGCTTTATAAGTGAATAACAGTTTTTAATGGAACGCCAGTTCCCCACATTTTATTCCAGATTGGCATGGAACATTATTACAACTGATGACCACATGGGCTTTGGGATGATAACTCTGGACTTCAAGAGAGAAAAATAATTTAATGTTTTAGCACTCATATGTTTTGTGTTTTGTGAATAAGAAGTGGGAAGGAAGAACAAGCAGATTTTTAGAAGATAAATGTTGATCTCCTCCACTGGTACTGTATGGTCCATTCTAACTATCATATTTTATCCTAATGGTCAAAGTCTACTTTTTAAAAAACCAAGTTGGTGCTTTAGAAAGTAAATCATATTATTTATGAAGATTACAGGTGATTTTTTTCTTTTTATAAATTGCCTACCATTTGCAAACATTCTTTTTTTTTTTTTTTTTTTTTTGAGACAGGTTCTCACTCTCTCTCTCTCAGACTGGAGAGCAGTGGCCCAATCTCAGCTCACTGAGACGTCTGCCTCCCAGGCTCAAAGGATTCTCTCGCCTCAGCCTCCTGAGTAGCTGGGATTATAGGTACATGCCACTACTGCCCGGCTAGTTTTTGTATTTTTAGTAGAGACAAGGTTTCACTATGTTGGTTAGGCTGGTCTCAAACTCCTAACTTCAAATGATCTACCCACCTCGGCCTTCCAAAGTGCTGGGATTACAGGCTTGAGCCACTGTTCCTGGCCCTGCAAAACATACTTTTAAAACATGTCTTGGCCAGGTGCGGTGGCTAACGTCTGTAATCCCAGCACTTTGGGAGGCCAAGGTTGGTGGATCACAAGGTCAAGAGATCAAGATCATCCTGGCCAATATGGTGAAACTCCGTCTCTACTAAAAATACAAAAATTAGCTGGGTGTGTTGGCGTGCGCCTGTAGTCCCAGCTACTAGGGAGGCTGATGTAGGACAATTACTTGAACCCGGGAGGCGGAGGTTGCGGTGAGCTGAAATCACGCCACTGCACTCCAGCATGGGCAACAGAGTGAGACTCCATCTCAAAAGAAAAAAAAAAAAAAGTATGTCTCACTATCATTTATCCTTCTATACTTCTGGAAAATAATATATAGTCAGAATACTAGGTCAGCTTATTAGATTTATAATGACTCTTTTAAAATATTTAATTAAATTCTTATAAGCTAGGTGAGTTGCAGGGAACATAAGTTAAACAATTTGCCAATCTGTGGTTTAGGTGGATTTAGACAATTCTGTTTCTCAGTGTTGCTACTTCATTTTTCTATGACATGTTTTCCTTCTAAACACATAAAGATAATCATAACTCATTGAATAATCTTCACTAAAGTGCCTGTGGCTTTTTTCCCCAAAACAAAGCAATTATCAACAAATACAGTCAAATTTTTAAAATTATATTAAAAAATTATTTTGAAATTCCAAGATATCAAGCACACATGAAAAAAAGCATGAGCAATCATTTAGTTCAGGCATTCCATAAAGTTTTCTAGCCGAGAATCACCATCTGTATGACAACCATCCAACAGTTTGTTGGAGACATTCAATACTATGAGATTTTAAATAAATATTACTATATTTGATTCATTGCGTTGTCTTTCCTCCCTTCCCACTCTACTTCAACCTGTTCTCTTCCGTAAGTGTGAAGAGACTCTTCCATGAAGGAAAATATATCATTCGAAATGTTACTGACTTAAGTTTAGGATTCATTTTTAAGACAATGTAGGTGTAAAGGGTGGGGTCAGATGGTTCAATTTGCCTTTCAAAAGTACATAACTCTTGACCTCGTGATCTGTCCACCTCAGCCTCCCAAAGTGCTGGGATTACAGGTGTGAACCACCACGTATCTACTAAAAATACAAAAATTAGCTGGGTGTGGTGGTGCATGCCCGTAGTCCCAGCTGCTTGGGAGGCTGAGGCAGAAGAATCACTTGAACCCGGAAGGTGGAGCTTGCAGTGAGCAGAGATTATGCAACTGCACTCCAGCCTGGTGACAAAGCGAGACTCCATCTCAAACAAACAAAGTACATAACTCATTTTGCCCTGTGCACAAAGTGACAGGCATAAATATTTATTTCTGAAATATTGTTCTCTGAAAACACTAAACAGTATGTAAAATGACCAAAATGAAAATGGAACTTATCTTGACTTATTATTTTTAAAAAGAAAACTGTTAAATTCCTCCCAATATTATGATTTAACTTAAAGAAGTTGTCTTCATCATTGCAAATATTGCCATGCCAAACAATGAATTCTAATTAATAAAAGAAAATTTTTAGTAAAGAAAAAAATTAAACAGATGTTTGTATTGATTCTTTAATGATTGCAACCTTTCAAATTTAATTATTTCAGTTTTCACTTTCAAAAGTTTAATATAAGAAGTTAGAATAGAAACACAGCATTTGGGGCTAGTTTTTAAATATAACAAAATAAAATAAGGACAAGTTTGCTTCTACCCTGAAGAAACTTCCACTGAGAATAGTAATGTTGGTTAAAAGGAAAACATGAATTTCAAGCTGAAGCTCAGGCTTCTGTCTGCGCAGTCAGTGCCCTTGCTTTTTGTGGTTGCAGCTCAGTCACATGCTGAAACAAACAAACAAAATGAATGCCACTCAAACTCGCTCAAACATGATTATAATGCCAACACACTGCACTACCTCAGAAACAAGATGTGGGCTTGTATGCAATGGTGTCATTACCAACCAACCCTCACAGTGATTTTCCAGAAGAAGCATCAACTGGCCAATAGGTTAGGCTTTGCATCCTGGACTAGTGACTAGAGAGTTAAATAAAGATTTACTTTTGTGTCAAAATATGGAAGTGGCTGGGAGTGGTGGCTCACGCGTGCAATCCCAGTACTTTGGGGGGCTGAGGTGGGCAGATAACCTGAGATCAGGAGTTCCAGACCAGCCTGGCCAATATAGCAAAACACCGTCTCTACTAAAAATACAAAAAAATTAGTCGGTCATGGTGACGCATATCTGTAATTCCAGCTAGTTGGGAGGCCGAGGCAGGAAAATCGCTTGAACCCTGGAGGTGGAGGTGGAGGTAAGCCAAGATTGTGCCACTGCACTCAAGCCTGGGTGACCGAGTGCGACTCTGTCTCAAAAAAAATACACACACACACACACATACACACACACACGTTATGGAAGTAATCAACTTCACAAAGATGCTGTACAGAAAAGGGGTTTCAAATTCTGTGGAATCGCCAACATTGATTATGAATATCCAATATCCTGTTGGTTAAAAAAATTATGAACAAATATACTCTTAATAATAGACTTAATAATAGTCTTATTAAAATATCACATAAATGGGCAAACTATTTTCTCGGGCCATAGGCCTGTCCTAATACAAATTTCCTACCAGATATATCATCCTATTTAATTACAAAATGTATTTTTAAACACTTGCAGAGAATGACTTAGGCTTGACTTAACCAAATACTTTAGACATGAAGAAAAATACATCTTTTGTGTTGATTTATGTGTCTTTACTATGTTATACACTTCAGAATTAGAAGTAGACACATTGGTTAAAATGTATGACTACTAAAAATAGTATGTTTGTAAGAATTATGGAAGAAACTGAGAATCCTCTATCTTAGAAAAAGAGAAACAACTCTCTGCTTGGGATGGAGTAAATATTAACAAGATAATATTAATATAACCCATTGAAGCCCCCTTTCCATTAATGCCTTTCTGACGTTCTTACAAACCAATCTATAACCACATGGGGGCACACTTACATCACAGGTTTGTCCCTCCAACTATTAAAAACAATACATCTAGATGACCAATAACTTTAGTGAAACAATTAATAAAATCTTGTTAAGAATCACAGTATATTTTTTGCCTTTAACTCAGTAGTATATGATAACATTTTGAAAACATAATATGTAACATTTTAGTCAAGTTTATGATTAACGAAGCTACTGAAGCTGCTCCAAATCTGTAGAGTGTTACACAGATATATAGTTCTTTTCACGATCTTGTTACTTTTTTGGTCATTTTCTAAGTGCTATTTTAGTCTCAGTAATTATTAATTTTGTAAAGTGTGTCTTTCAATTTATCTGTATTGTGTTTAAAATCTTGATTTGCTCACAGGGACTAGTAGGAGAAATATAATTTGATGCCTGACAACTGTGTTTTGTGAGTTGTAATCAATTGCTTATTAATGTATATCTTTTCAGCAAATCAAAGTAAAATCCCATTCTGCTAAAACATTAACCATTCCACTATTCTGTTTATTACAACTTTTTCCCAATGACCACTTCACCAAATCAAGAGGAAAATGAATGCTCTATGACATTTTTCTTTATCACCACTGCTGCGGCCAGCACATTTTTCATTAATAATGACACAATTTTTATTTTAAGCCACATTTGTCACACTAGTTAAGTAATAAATAGAGTCAAATGAAAGAAAAAGGAAATAAAAAGACCCTAATTTAATTCATGGGGGACAGTAATGGCCTTCTAATTATTATACCTTTCAGATAAGGAATAATATATGAGACACAGGCAAAGCCAGTATTTTATGTGAAAGACATTTATATTTTCTAGAGTGGTCAGATTGGAACAAAACCAATCACACAAATGTGATTGAAAAATCTTTTTTCAAAGTATACTGCTGTAAGTTTTCTCCTTTGAAAAAGAAAAATGATCAAGTATTAATTGCATTACAATATCAAAAGTAATGGAGAATGTTTATATTGAATACATTAAAAGCCTTACCTGGGAGAAAAGAACTAGATGATCGCACTTAGAGTTAGCATAAGAAAGTCTGTCATATAAAACACCCCATCCTGAATGCCAAAGAAAAAGATGATCTGGGCTATAGTCATCTTATTCATTAAAAGTGAATATTTTGTTATACTTAAAATATTGGTATACAAGTGTACATTTATATAAAGCACAGTGTAGGTGAGATAACTAACCAGCGAAAGAAACAATTTCATTTCCCTAGGAATTAGAGGTCTGTGAGTATATCAGTCCACCTGAATCCACAAATGCTTAGCCTCTATTCAAGAAATAATCCCTTAACATTTTTATTCCCACATATGGTGTGTGCTACAATGACACATGTGGCAGAATAGCATAATCATCTACACTTTTGGAAACAAAAGGCAGAGAATTTTATTTAAAAAACGTACATAGGCCAGGTGCAATGGCACACACCTGTGATCCCAGCACTTTGGGAGGCCGAGGCGGCAGGACTGTATGGGTCCAGGAGTTCCAGACCAGCCTGGGCAACATAGTAAGACACTGTCTCTATTAAAAATACAAAAACTTATCAGAGTATGTTGGAATGTGCCTGTTGTCTTCAGCTACTTGGGAGGCTGAGTTGGGAGGATAGCTTGAGCCCAGGAGTTTGAGGTAACAGTAAGCTATGATGGTGCCACCACACTCCAGTCTGGGAGACAAAGAGACCCTGTCTTAAAAATAAATAAATAAAAGTGCATTAAAAAACAGACACAAATGCTTATTTCATCTTCACAATTGTGTTCCTTTTCATATTTAAAAAAGAACAAATGATACTGTGACAGCATTCAGCACATGTACCCCAAAATGTAGCACTTTGGCTTTGAGAAGACAGCTTGAATAAGAAGGTCTCTCTGACTTTCTCTCACCATTCTTCCCTGAAGCAGGCCATAAAAGAATTCTCTGACCTTCCTTTAAAGTAGGATCAGAAAGTCTTCATTCTAGAGAGATACTTTCTACACCAAAAGGAAAGAAATAAAGACACAGAGACACTGAGAATAATTTGAACAGGCCTTGCTAACATCCCCCTTGCTTATTACCATTAGATCATGCCCTCTTTCATTCAATCATACTTCCACATGACTGTTGTACTAGTCCATTTTTCATACTGCTATGAAGAAATACCCAAGACTGGGTAATTTATAAAGAAAAAGAGCTTTAATGGACTCACAGTTCCACATAGCTGGGGAGCCCTCACAGTCATGGCAGAAGGTTGAGGAGGAGCAAAGGCACATCTTACATGGCAGCAGGCAAGACAGCATGTGCAGGGGAACTGCTCTTCATACAGCCATCAGATCTCATGAGACTTATTTACTATCAGGAGAAGAACAGCATGGGAAAAACCCACCCCCGTGATTCGATTACTTCCCACCAGGTCCTTCCCATAACACCGCAGGGATTATGGGAGCTACAGTTCAAGATGTGATTTGGGTGGGGACACAGCCAAACCATGTCAACTGTCCAGCCTTCATTCAATGTAAGCATTGAAACACACAGTTTTTTCCCTGCTTCTTTGGGTCTTAATTTCTGAAGACTCCTGTGTCACATAAATCTTGTACTAAATTTGCATGCCTTTCTCATTACCCTGTCTTTTGCTACAAGGGTTTCAGCCTTGAACCTAGTCACGGATGAGGAAAAGATACTGCTTTTCTCCCCTACAACTGCTTGATGATATAAAGCCACAGTGATGCTGCTTTGCTATGTTTTTCCTAAGATGTTTTTTACCTTAAAATAGTAGTGGAAGCACATATGCAGTTATATTTTGGACTCTGCACAACTGGAAGTCTTCATTAAACTTAGATTCCAACAGCAAATCACTAATCCAGTATTTCATTGTGAATTTGTGGCAAAAAGTTTCCCTGAACTAGGCCAGGCATGGTGGCTCACACCTGTAATCCCAGCACTTTGGGAGGCCGAGGTGGGTGGATCACGAGGTCAGGAGATCAAGACCATCCTGGCTAACATGGTGAAACCCCGTCTCTACTAAAAAATACAAAACACTAGCCAGTCGTGGTGGCAGGCGCCTATAGTCCCAGCTTCTTGGGAGGCTGAGGCAGGAGAATGATGTGAACCTGGGAGGCAGAGCTTGCAGTGAGCCGAGATTACGCCACAGCACTCCAGCCTTGGAGACAGTGCAAGACTCCGTCTCAAAAACAAAACAAAACAAAAAGAAACAAACAAAAAAGTTCCCCGAACTATATTTTCCCTCCTGGGACAGGTGACACAGTCACTATAGGGAAGCCTGGGCTATGTTTAAGGACTTAATTTTAAATCCCAGTTTGAGCACCAACCCACTGTGAGACATTAAATAGTTGTTTATTTTAGGTGGTAATTTTTCTTACCCATGAACAGAGAGATTAAACAACCACCACAGACCAACATAAACTCAGCTTCTGACTCAGCGATTTATTTTGAAAACTGATACCAGAGTAAGCTTGTCTTTTAATAAAAAAGAAAACAAAAGAGGAAGAGGAACGGTATGCAAAAGATTTTTAATGAACATTTAAAATATGACCTTTATGTTTAAAAATTGTGATTTCCTTTTCATTTTAGGTTTAAATTGAAGGCTTAAAAGTGTTATTTATTACTTGGGAAAAGAACCAGATATCTAATGTTGCCCCTAGTAAAGATTTCACAAGGGCAACATTTCATTGTTAAGCCTGGAAGATCATCTCTTGTCATCCAAGGGAAGGAAAATGAATTAATGTATAAAAATTTTATTAAAGAATAATGTAAAAGCTTGGTAAGTTACCAAACATCACTGAATTGAACACATAAAATGGGCCAATATATGTTAGCTCCCAAAACTCATAACGAAAATAATAAAGGTGATTTTTAAAGGAATAATGTGGCATTCATTCATACCCATAGTGTCTCACCTATGTAAGAGAATTAAAAAGTATTTCATAAATTAATAAATAATGAGTCCATATTTTCCACAGTGACCTCTCAGCTTGAAATGGAAATGTTCCAAACTTCAACATCCCTGTCAATATAGGTCTATATTCCCTGCATAGCTGGTTGCCTAAAAGTAATAGTTAAATTTTGCTTTTGAAAACACCTAGAAGGTGAGATCATTCCTGGGTTAAAACAAAGTTTCAGAAGTGCAGGTACTCCGGGAAAGTGGCCCTGACATCACATGTTCGGTCCTTTGCAGGATCAAAGTCCACTTGCAGGATTATCTGCCAGGACTGTCCTCTGCCCTACAAGCCCTGTTGGCACCTACTCATTCTTTAAATCTTAGGTTAGAGTTCACTTCTTAAGACAGGGTTCTCAAACTTCACGGAATAGAAGTTCATTCACCTGTATGTACTTCTACAGGTCTTCAAAATTTTACTCTTTATTTTTTTTTTCTTTTAAGAAGAGTCTTGTTCTGTCACCCAGTCTGGAGTGAAGTCTTGGCTTTACTGCAACCTCTACCTCCTGGATTAAAGTGATTTTTGTGCCTCACTCCCCTGAGTAGCTGGAACCACAGGCACACACCACCATGCCCAGCTAATTTTAGTATTTTTAGTAGAGATAGGATTTTGCCATAATGGCCAGGCTGGTCTCGAACTCCTGGCCTCAAGTGATGTGTCCCTGTCAGCCTCCCAAAATGCTGGGATTATAGGCATAAGCCACTGTATCTAGCCCATAATTTTACTCTTTACTACTTATTAAAGTTTACAAAGAGATATTTATGTGAACAATTTTTCAACTTATATTTACTTGTCCGTATTACTATACACTCCCTGAGATCAGAGACCAGATACGGGTTTTTCCCCAACTGCTGTTTACACAAAATAGAAACTTAATGAATGAATGTGAATTAATAAACAAATTAGCCAATGATTGTTTACCGAGGTCTCATAGAGAGTTTCCTTATTACTCTTGACTTCCAGAATGCCATACTTCCCTGGTTTTTCTCCTGTATCTCATGTTTCCTCTCCTCAAGCTTCCCTGATCATGGTATAAATGTTAGTATTACTAAAAATATTCACTAGACCATCTTCTCTTCTCATTCTATATATTCTGAGAAATGTTAAGTCATTCATGGCTTCATTTTTTTTAGACAAGGTTAGTTTCTTGATCCCTACATGCATATCTTAACTGTCTCTTCCAACATATACAGACAAATAAAATTCAACGTTTCAAAAAAAAAAAAAAATCCCACGATTTATTGCCTCCACCAAGTCTATCCCTCCTCTGAGTTATTCAAGCTGGATTAGTTCTTCTCCTTCTCCTTCTTCTCCTTCTTCTCCTTCTTCTCCTTCTTCTCCTTCT
>NC_045441.1:91935988-92043787 GCF_002776525.5 Piliocolobus tephrosceles
CTCCTTCTTCTCCTTCTTCTCCTTCTTCTCCTTCTTCTCCTTCTTCTTCTTCTTCTTCTTCTTCTTCTTCATTTTTTATTGACACGGTTTCACTCTTGTTGCCCAGGCTGGAGTTCAGTTGCACAATCACTGCTCACTGCAGCTTCAACTTCTTGAGTTCAAGTGATCCACCTCAGCCTCCCAAGTAGCTGGGACTATGGGTGTGCACCACCATGCCTGGCTAATTTTTTTTTTCTTTTTTTGTATTTTTAGTAGAGACTGTGTTTCAGGCTGGTCTTGAACTCCTGGGCTCAAGTGATCCACCCACCTTCACCTCCCAAAGTGCTGGGATTAGAGACATGAGTCACTGCCTCTGGCCTATCTTTTCTTTCACATTTCAAATTCTTCAACATGTTATGTTTATTCTGTGTTCTCATTCTAAATGTTTTTTTTAATGATCTGCTTTTCTCCATCATCACTGCCCCTTGTCTTGTTGATCGCTTTTGCAGAGATTACTGAAACACCTTCTTAAATTGTCCGGCGGCCTCCACTCTTGCCACTTCCAGTGTTTTCACCCAACTACCAGATGCTCTTTCTAAAACGCAGAGCAATTACACGACACAACTACGAACGCTTCCATGGTTCTCTAATGCCTGTAAGAACAATGTCCAGCTGCCAAACCATTTAAATGTTCGTAACAACCTGACATCTTTTTACCTGGCTAGCCCAATCTTTTACCTTTATAAATACAATGGCAAACATCCTCTCTCCCAGAACATTCTTCTTCTCCCTGTTGGTTGACTAGTTAACTCAACCTTTAGGTTTTTACTTTTTTAAAAAGTGCTCCCTTTACCAGCCAGTTCTTGACTGCCCGTCTGTCCTATGTGATCTCTGACCAACTTGTACTTCTTCTTCATAGGCCCTCATCACTATAACAAATCAAGTAAATCTCTGTGAATAGTACACAAAACAGACAATCACATTTAAATAAGCATAGTCATGTGTATGCTCTGTTACTCTGTGAGTGACAGAGCATGTGTATGTATGTACATGTATGTCGGTGTTAAGGTTCCCAGTTCTGTATTAATGCTCTTGGTGGGAAAGGGAGGAATAATAAAAATGTCTAAGGAAAATGAGGTATTATGAGTAAAAGGCCATCATTTTTTTTCTACCCAATTCAGACTTTTAAATCTTGAGTACATTTGGTAAAATTTCCAATTGGTAAGCTTTACCCATTTATTTTATATTCCAAATAAAGTTACATAAAGGCCAGCAATCTCTGTTCTCCCAAAGTCATTTACCTAACTTCATTGGTGTCAACAAAAGTTATACATGCTTCTAGAGAGGAAACCAGACCCTTCACTATTCAAAGTAATGGTAGAATCTTAAAGTCATGTTAAAGAAAGCAACACAACCCTTGCCTTTGCCACCTGATAGATGTTTCTGTAAACAGAGATCCACCTCAGTGTCTCAGAAGGCTTGAGGTAAGATTGCTGATCTAAGGGCAGACATACAAGTCAAATGGATTTTTAGTCTTTTGATAACAAAGCACAGCACATCAGAAAGGTCTGTAACTATTTATCTGTCCATTATATAAGAAACATGAGACTGGGCGTGCTGGCTCACGCCTGTAATCCCAACACTTTGGGAGGCCAAGGCGAGCGGATCACAAGGTCAGGAGATCGAGACCATCCTGGCCAACATGGTGAAACCCTATCTCTACTAAAACACATAAAAAATTAGTCAGGTGTGTGGTGAGTTCCTGTAGTCCTAGCTACTCGGGAGACTGAGGCACGGGAATCGCTTTAACCTGGGAGGTGGAGACTGCAGTGCGTCGAGATCACACCACTGAACTCAAGCGCCTGGTGACAGAGCAAGACTCTGTCTCAAAAAAAAAAAAAAAAAAGAAAAAAAAAAAGAAAAGAAAAGAAAAGAAACACGAACCTTGAAATGTGTTTAGGAGCATTTTTGTTTAGGAGCATTTTTTCAGTCTAACTGCTTGCAAAAGCAGATTTATGACATATGAAGCACTGTCCTTGGAGCAATAAAACACAATAGTAAAGGAATCAACCTTCAAAATCCTTAAACATTTGTTTCATAAGTTTTAAATTATATTTTTACAATAAATACAGTGTAACCTATTTAAATATACCACTACATTTTTAAGTCTTTTTCCCTTACTATCTCTGAGCCTTCCAAGGATAGCCTTTGTCTCTTTAATGTCAGTACAGATTCTGAACTGTTTACTCAACCACTTCACAAACCTAAAACATATTTTCACCAAAATATCAGTACTAAATTAAAGCTAGTAACAACCTCTACTATAAATGAGCACTGTCTGTAACATTCCAAGAGATAATAAGGCATATATACCTTATTAAAGTTTTATCACAGAGCTTTGGAAAATGCTTACACTTCAAACCTTGCAATATAACTTGGATAACTAATAAATAGGTTAATGACTTTCTAATGCCTACAATTACAAGTAGATAATAGGGGAACTCTTATTTGTAGTTTTTTGTAATATGAATGTATTTTTCCTTTGAATTTCTCACGTTTATATTACATATTTTTTATATCTATTTATCTACCTATCTATCTATCTATCCATCTATCTATCTATATTTTTTAAGACAGAGCCTCACTCTGTCACCCAGGCTGGAGTGCAGTAGTGCGATCTAGGCTCACTGCAACCTCCTCCTTCCAGGTTCAAGCGATTCTCCTGCCATAGCCTCCCAAATAGCCGGGACTACAGGTGTGTGCCACCATGCCTGGCTAATTTTTGTATTTTTTCTTTTTAGTAGAGATGGGGCTTCACCATGTTGGCCAGCTGGTCTCGAACTGCTGACCTCAAATGGTCCACCCACCTTGGCCTCCCAAAGTGCTGGGATTACAGACAGGCATGAGCCACCATGCCCGGCCTAAAATATTTTTGTATAAAAGAGTTTTCCTCAATGAAATGTACAAGAATATACTTAGCCATTTATGAGAGACTTCTATTGAAATTCAATAGATTCTTGAGGAAGTTTAGCAACTATGATTTTAATACTAAAATTATAAATGTATATTCATGGTTTCATGCTAAGGGAAGTAAAAAAGTCAAGTTCAATAAGAATTTCTTGTGCACCGATTTTTTAGATGTATGTATCTGAAGAGTATGATCATTTTTATTAAGCAAAACATTATATATATGTACATATATCGATATATGTGTGTATGAGTGCACACCATGCCTGTGTGTGTAACTTAGGGAAGTCATGATAACATTTTCAAGTTTCTTCTATTATCCTTCCTTAAACTTATAAATTCATCAGGCTTAGCTACTTCAAGGGTTTTGTCTTCTAGCTGTAAAGCATCAAGTTGCTGAATATAGTCAACTACGTCAGCTCATGCTTCGTGAAAATCTAAAACATTTTTTGCCAAATATATAAGTTTTTCTAATCTAGTTAACTAGTGAAACCTAGCATTTACTTAGTCCTTTTCAAGCTCACTAATTTAAGTCCAATTGACTGGGGGGTTGTACCTTTTTTCACACACAATTCATAGAGTTTCATTACTGAAAAATTGCATTAAAAACTTCTCACAGATTCAATGAATTTCTACTGTTCTTACACTTAGCCTATGCTATCTCTTAGTTGTATTTAAATTCCAAAAATGTGGTTAGTGTCACTTTCTATTTTAAAAGAGGTTTGAAGAGGCAATTTTTTTCCCACGCATAATGACCAGACCAAATTGCAACCAGTTTGGAATTGATTAAACTCAGAACATGAATGGTGAATGTACACAATTTGACTTTCTGATGATCATGTAATAGTCTACAAAATGCATTGTGATATTTACCTGCTGAAACAATGTTTCCACTTTGAAAGTCTATTTTTTAGACTAAATAAAATCTTACTCGATGAGAGGACTATCTTCAAACTCTGTCTCGGCAGAGGCCCAGCAGATGTCTGTTTATATTACCTTTGTGATCTATGATAACAGAATGCCCAGCTGAGCTCATAGCATTTTATGAGTGTTCCAAACCCAGGAGGTTGGAATATTAAGTACCCACATGTTAACTGTGACATTAATCTCTAACTATCAACTGACGAAGGATGTTAGGGTTGCATGGAAAACATGTTTTAGTTTAAATCACTTCATCAAGTAGCTCATGCAGGACCATATTTTATTAAGATTCCAACAAGAGAAGTCATGAAGCGAGGAAGTATAACTGAGTATAAATTTTGACAGTAAAAACTCTGTGTAGATATGCAAGTTGTGTGAGCAGAATATAATAAAACTGGGATCCAGAACTCAAAGGACATTATTTATTTTTAACACCTAGCTACATAGAGGATTTTTTACTAAATAGAATGTTTTTAGACTATAAGGGCATTTGTTCCTTTTAAACCCTGGTATCTTAAAGCATAATGAATAGTTTAACTGTGTTATAGACTATTCTGTCTTCTGAGGCAGAATATTTTCAACATAGCTTATCCCTTTCTTAGGGTCTTGTAATCATTATGATGAACAATAGTTACTATGTAACACAGTAATAGTTGGAGTTTCAATTTAGGCATGTGGGTTTCATTTTATTCACTGTTACAGGAACTTGTGTATATAAGGAGCTAATGTTAGTCAACAGGAGCAAAAATACCCTTGCTTTTAAAGACAAAAAATAAGAGGAACATCCTCCCCAGTGTGGAGAAATTATAAATAGAAAAGAGTAGTGCCAAGTAAGGGTTCTTCAGTTAGACATCTGGGCTGATATCTTAGCATTCTCACTTACTAGCTGTGCAGCTTAGAGTGAGGCCCTTAACTCTTCAGCATCTGCATCTATAAAATGAGGAAATACTGCTGTTATTATGAATGAGAAATGAATGAGATAATATGTGTGGAATGCTCAGAAGAGTGCCTGGCACCTGGTACATGGTAAAGATGAATAATTATTAATGCAGGGGGCAGTTAACATGTAATTATTATATTGTATGATAAAAATATAAAGAGGTTTGTTGTGGGGGGTGTTGTTCGTTTTTTTGTTTGTTTTGAGATGGAGTCTCGCTCTCTTGCCCAGGCTGGAGTGCAGTGGTGTGATCTTGGCTCACTGTAACCTCTTCTGGGTTCAAGCAATTCTTGTGCCTCAGCCTCCTGAGTGGCTGGGATTACAAGTGCACACCACCACACACAGTTAATCTTTTGTATTTCTAGTAAAGATGGGGTTTCACCATGTTGGCCAGGCTGGTCTCAAACTCCTAACCTCAGGTATCTGCCGATCTCAGCCTCCCAAAGTGTTGGGATTACAGGCATGAGCCACCACTCCCAGCCAAAATATAAAGAGGTTTTGTAGTATACCTCTTTGTAGTATGCCTCTGGTTGGGGAAGGCGAAGGGATTTGAAGAAAGTAGAGGTCAAATGGAAAGAGATTCGGAAGGAGCATCCTCTAAGAGGTTAACATATTAATTAAAAGAATGATCTGACAGAATTTTTTTATATCTATTGCACATATTGGTCATCTTATCAGTAACATATGACTTTAGCAACTCTTCTTCCATCCTTACTATAATTATATTTGATAATTATATTCATTGTGTTAGGCCTATGGATTATTTTTATTCATTAATTTATTTGTTCATCTATCTTCTATCCATCCATCCACTAATCCATTCACTAATTCATTCACGTTTTTAACAAATAACTATATGAATGGGCACCTTAAAAGTTACCGTGTAATGATTAAGGTTCAATATGAGGTGTCTGTGTCTGTTCTCATATTGAGACAACAAACACTCAACCTAACATGCTATAGACTGAGTGCTTGTGTTCCCCAGAAATTCATATGCTGAAGCCTAATCCCCACTGAGATAGTATTTGGAGGTGAGGTCTTTGGGAGGTGATGAGGTCATGAGGGTGGAGGCTTCACGAATGGGATTAATGCCATTATAAAAGAGTCCCCAGAGAGATTCCTCATCCCTTCCACCATGTGAGGACACGGAGAGCAGGCAGCGTAGTATGAACCAGGAAGTGGGCGGTACCAAATCTGCTGGTACCTTAATCTTGGACTTCCCAGCCTCCAAACCTGTGAGAAATCAACCTCTGCTACTTATACCACCCAGTCTATGTTAATCTGCAAGGGATTAGTGTCCTTAAGCAAGATTTTGACATACAAGGTTAAATAAAGTTCAACATATTTCTTTACTGCTATGCATCTTCAAAAAAGGAACACAGTATAAGAACGCTTTCTTTTTGAACTCGTACTTATGCAACTCTTATTATAGAAAATTTAGTTTGGGAAATACTATGCAAGTTAACATCAATAACATTATTGCATAGACTTTGTGAGTGGTTTTTGGAAATGACTTTTTCTACTTCCTCATTTTCAATTCTGTTCAGCATAAAGTGATCCCAAAGCAAATTTCAATGAAATAGGGGGACCACTTGTGTCCCTTTAGATAAATCACATACATTGGAAACAGACTTTCTCACAGTTAAGAGCAGCTTTGATGACTGACAAAGGCCAGTTCGCAGGGAGGGAGTATTGTCCTGAACCTGGTAAGGCCGCCTTCTGGATAATGGGCTTCTGCCAGCAGCCAGCACTCTTTTTTTCTGAATAGAACTTAGATAATATAGAAAGAAATTTTGTACTGCAATTTTCTTTACGGAAAAAAAAAAAAAGCACTGGGTAAGAAGAAGTCCTTAGTGTTCTTCAGTGACTTGACTTTTATCCTGACTCTACATGGTGGATTGAGCGTGAAAAAAAAAATGGCTATCTTTAAGTTATGAAAAATAAAGATGGCTATGTTTAAAATATGAAATTGTAATGTTTAAACCCAAATCCCACACAGGCAGAAATCTTGATTGTTCCAAAATTGGAACCATTAGAATGTTATTAATCTGATTTATCAGCATTTTAACATGCCAAACAAAGACAAGATTCTCTCTCCCTTTCTCTTGGTAACCACTTGTCCCTTTGTAAAAAAATCAATATAAGGTTATTCATCTGAGCAAATTTCTTCCTTAATACTCTAATTTTTCACTAAAACACTGTTGTAATAATCTTAACATTGGCTTCCTCAACCTAGCTATTTTCCAGACAATTTAGTCCACATGGTTGAACCTAGAAAAATGTTAGCACTTAGGTTAAGATTTCCCAAAAGAATATGCGGTCAAATATATGAGACACAATTGCACCATTATGGATTAGGATAAATCATATATTATCAGGTACAACCACACTATTAGCATTCAACCTTAACTAGTGTCTCTCCTACCTCAAGATATAAGTAACGATTTCCTTATCACACAGGAGGACAAACATGTTTCTGTCCTTAGCAAAAAATTGGCCAGATAAAATACAAAAGGTATATATGAATCAGGAAAAAAGAAGAGAACATTTATAAGTCTATCAAAAATAAACTTTATTTTTGGACTGTGTCAATATAAACTAATGAATAGAAGAAAGAAAGGAAGGTAAGAAGAAAAGAAGAACATAGCTTCCTTAAGGCATGTGTGAACAATGTCAACTTTTTTCTAATCACTATGTCTATAATTAATATAAATATATAACAGTATTAAACTGCTGTTTCTCAAATTTACAGATTCAGATTCACTGGGTTTCTACCCTGATTCTGTTGCTCTGAAGAACATCCAAGAATTTGTGATTCTTATGATTAGGCAGTAGGGTAGACATTGCTTTAAACCTAAATATCTAAACAAAACACTGATTTGTGTTGTTTTATTTCCACTTATATTTTTTTCAGTTTATATGTGAACAAAGCACTTACTATAGTCAAACTTAGGCAGTTGCAGGGAATATGAGTGGATAAAACTAGTGTCTGTTCTTAAAATAGTTACTGTAGTAAGGGGTATACACTATGTATCTCAAATACTCAAGTAGGGTAGAGGTTATGTTTCCAACTTTGACTATGTTAAGTCATTCAATTATTCATTCTAGACTTAATATACATTACCCACTATACAGAATAGGCACCGTGCCAAATTAGAGGGCTGCAATGATGAGCAAAAACAAGTATGAGTTCTCCCTTCATGGAACTTCTAGTCTAAGAGGAAGAAAGCCTTTGCATAAATTAACAACATAATACATATAAAATGCACTATCTGCGGTGAAAGCAATAGATATTATCCTATACATACATAGTAAATAAATGATGATCTAGTCAAAGGGGTTAGGAAGTTTTCTTTGAGTAAGTAAATTTGAATTGGGAATGAGGCTTCAGTTAGGACATCAAAGAAAGAGAACTATTCAAGGATCTAAGAAATGCATGTGCCAAGGCCCTGAGGTGAGAAAAATCACAGAGCATGTAAAAATCTGCGGTGGCTAGAGCTCAAAGAGGAAGGGAGAGAATAGAGTGAGGTGAAGTTGGAAATATTAGACTATGCAGGGCCTTTTAAGATACATTAGAAATTTTGTCTTTAGTTTAAAAACAAGTGCTCAGTGGATAGAATAATGAGATTTGAAATTTGAGAAGATAACTTTGTCCTGTGGAAAAATGACTAAAGGGGGAAAGAATATGGTTGTACTGGGCAACTATTCAAAATGCCTCTAAAGGATATAATAATAACTTGAATGAGAGCACTAAGGAAGGAGAATAAGAAAAGCAGACAGAAGTATGATGTATTCTGGAGGCCAGATTAACATATCTTGCTGATAATTCATTACCATAAGATGTGGTAGAGGATGATGGGCAGTTGTGGAGATGGTTGTGACTTGTTGAGGTAGGGAATAGGAAAAGAGGATCAGGTTTGAGGAAGGGAGGAAGAGAACATGAGAATGGTTTTGAACATGATTAATTTGAGGGGCCTGCAATATATCCCTGTAGAGTTGAGCAGGCAATTGGAAATTCTGGTTTGGAGCTCAGAGGAGAAATCTGGACTGCAGACAGACATCTGTGAATCATCAAGGGTAGATAGTAATAAAAACTGGTGCAAATGAGATTGTCTAAGGATAGAGAATAGGAAGCAAAAAGAGCATGGGATATAACCTTGAAGAATTGTAATAGTTACTTGGCAAAGAGGAGGATATTGCAAAGGAAACCGAAAAGAAAAGAGCAATAAAAGAAATGAGATTTGGACTACGGGATGTGAAGTGATGCAAAACAGGGGAGAATTTTTCAAAATCAGAGAAGAGCAATTAATTGTAGTAAGTATGGAAAAAGCTCAACTCAGATGAGGTCTGGAAAATATCCATTGGAATTGATGATGCAGATATCACTGACAAAGCTTTGGCAAAGCAATGCAGCTGACAGTAATGGCAAAATAATAGTCATGAGTTAATTAAGTTAAGGAATAAGAGGCTAATGGCGGCAGTGAGTGGCACCTTTTCCTTTTTAGATGAGAGAGATAAAAGGTAGTGTTAAATGTAAATGACATTCAATATTTCAACTATTATATGTCCCAAATTTAAAATAGCAATCACCTCTTTCTTACTTGTCCTTTTAAATTTCTGTTATGTTTATTTATTTTCTGTTAAATACACCCTGAGCCTCTCCATCAATGAAGTTAGTGGTCCTGCTGTAACACACCCTCTCTAGCAAGACTTCAGAAGTCTGTCCCTTCCCATAGCATGTTTAAAGTTGTCTCTCCTTCCCCCTCTATTCAATAAGTGTGTGACATAATTTCACCAGATCATTCACCCCAGTTCTCCCATTTAGTTGAAAACTTAACCACCAATAAATAATTCACCTTTTTTTAAACAGAATTTGCTCAACTAAAATGGAAGAGTATACTTTCCTTCATGGATTTCCATGAAAGGTGAATGAAGCAGTGAATCCAAAGTGCTCATTAGAGTTCCTGAACATCACAATTCTCAATGATTATCAAATAAATTTGAATGAGACTTATCTGAGCATAATGGCTTTATACTCCATATCTACATGTAAAAATTAATGAGAATGACATAAAATGCAGGAGAGAGAATTAACATTTGAATAGAAATTCAGATTAGCTCAAAATCATGAAGATACAGTGCTCTAAACTTTATAATCATTTCTATCAGATTACTATAAAAAGATACATGGTTTTAACCCAAGTAAATGTACACTAGTTCAAGTAACATGCTATAACATTCCTATCATTATTTACTGAAAGGTGGAGTGCACTGGCTTTAAAATAATCTCTGCGTTAAATTAGTTAATAATATTTTTCATTTAAGAAGGGTTTAAAAATAATTTTTCAAGCGAGATGCATAACAAAGCTTATAATGCCTTTATCACTTCTGCTTTTTACATTAAAGATGGACAAAAATATTCTACTCATAGGAAAGGAGATAAAATTGTGACTCACTCCTTTGAGTTTGCTAATTAAAAGAGAAAAACAAGCATATAGCTGGAGGATAGATGAATGGCATAAGATAAAAATCCAAGAGCCATTATACCAAAGAAGGGTGAAGACTTATTAATGAATTTTACACCCAGTGTATACCTTTTGCATTGCTATGAATAATATATACTTCTGATATCTCAGAATTAAACAAGAAGGAAGTGACCTGTCAAAATGAATTGAATGAAAGTGAGAGGTGACAATGTGCTTGCGGCCCTCGCTCGCTCTCAGCACCTCCTCGGCCTGGGTGTCCACTCTGGCCACACCTGAGGAGCCCTTCAGCCCACTGCTGCACTGTGGGAGCCCCTCTCTGGGCTGGCCAAGTCGGGAGCTGGCTCCCTCTGCTTGCGGGAAGGTGTGGAGGGAGAGGGCGGGCAGGAACTGGGGCTGTGCCTGAGGCTAGCGGGCCAGCTAGAGTTCCAGGTGGGTGTGGACTTGGCGGGCCCGCACTCGGAGCCACAGGCCAGTGGCACGCCCCAGGCAGTGAGGGGTTTAGTACCCGGACCAGCAGCTGTGGAGGTTGTACAGGGTCCCCCAGCACTGCTGGCCCTCTCGCACCACCCTCAGAATTCTCGCTGGGCCTCAGCCGCCACCCAGCAGGGCAGGACTTGGGACCTGCAGCCCGCCATGTCGGAGCCCATGCCCCCAGCCTCATGGGCTCCCGCGTGGCATAAGCCCCCCAACGGGCACCACCCACTGCTCCATGTCGCCTGGTTCCATCCACCACCCAAGCGCTGAGGCGTGACAGCCCTGTACCAGACTGGACTGGCATAGGATCCACTAGGCAAGCCAGCTGGGCTCCTGAGTTGGGTGGGCAGTTGGAGAAATTTTATGTCTAGCGGGAGGATTGTATATGCACCAATCAGCCCTCTCTGTCTAGCTCTGGGTTTGTGGATGCACCAATCAGCACTCTGTATATAGCTAATCTGGTGGGGACTTGGAGAACTTTTATGTCTAGCTGGAGGATTGTAAATGCATCAATCAGCACTTTGTGTCTAGCTCAAGGATTATAAACGCACCCATCAGTGCTCTGTGTCTAGCTAATCTAGTGGGGACTTGGAGAACTTTTATGTCTAGCTGTAGGATTGTATATGCACCAATCAGCCCTCTGTGTCTAGCTCAGGGATTGTAAACGCACCAATCAATACCCTGTCAAAACAGACCAATCAGTGCTCTGTAAAATGGACCAATCAGCTTTCTGTAAAATGGACCAATCAGCAGGATGTGGGTGGGGCCAGATAAGGGAATAAAAGCAGGCTGCCCAAGCCAGCCTTGGCAATCCATGTGGGTCCCCATCCAGTCTCTGGAAGCTTTGTTCTTTCACTCTTTGCAAAAAATCTTGCTGCTGCTCACTCTTTGGGTCAGCGCTGCCATTTTTAACTTGTAACACTCACCCTGAAGGTCTGCAGCCTCACTCCTGAGGCCAGAGAGACCACCAACCCACCAGAAGGAAAAAACTCTGAACACCTCCGAACATCAGAAGGAACAAGCTCCAAACACACCATCTTTAAAAACTGTAACACTCATCACGCGGGTCTGCTGCGTCATTCTTGAAGTCAGTGAGACCGAGAACTCACCAATTCCAGACACAAAAGGAACCTCTCTTTATACTTTTATTTATTTATTTATTTGAGATGGGGTCTTGCTCTGTCGCTCAGGCTGGAGTGCAGTGGCACGATCTTGGCTCACTGCAAGCTCTGCCTCCCAGGTTCTCACCCTTTTCCTGCCTCAGCCTCCCTAGGAGCTGGAACTACAGGCGCCCACACCACACCCAGCTAATTTTTTGTTTTTTAGTAGAGACGGGGGTTCACCGTGTTAGCCAGGATGGTCTCAATCTCTTGACCTTGTGATCTACCAGCGTTGGCCTTCCAAAGTGCTGGACTTAGAGGCATGAGCCACCAACTCTCACTTATTTTTTGCTATAAACTTCTAAGTTTTTTAAGATGGCAGCAATGATTTCAGAAAAAAAAAAATCGCTGAGGCAGGAGTAATAAATGAAAGTGATTTTAATACTCTGCAGATTAGTACAACATGATATAAGAATAAGGAGAAAAATTATGAAATTCTGGTTATGATGAATAAACTGCAACTTCCTATAAGAGAGGTGTCTTCATTCAGTGAAACCCTTAGAGGAATCATAGACACTATTAAGTGAGAGAAATCCTGTTATTTACTCCTTCCTTCTCCCACCTGCTACCTTTGAAAGAAGTAATACTGTGTGATATGAATCAACACAGTCTATTGCTGAGGAATGTAAGATCTGAAGCCAGACTCCTTGGGTTCAAACCCAGGCTGTACTACAAGTTCAAACCTAAGCTCTACTGCTTGCTAACTCTGTGACTTAAATGCTGAGCTTCAGTTTCTTTATTGTTTGTTTGAGACAGGGTTTCACTCTTTCACTCATGCTGTAGTGCAGTGGTGCAAACATGGCTCACTGCAGCCTTGATATTCTAGACTCAAGCAATCATCTCAGCTCAGCCTCCTGAGTAGCTGGAGCCACAAGCACATAGCACTATGCATAGCTAATGTTTTAATTTTTTGTAAAGAGGAGGTCCCATCATGTTGCCCAGGCTGGTCTCAAACTCCTGGGCTCAAGCAATCCTCCTGCCTTGTCTTCCCAATGCAGCTGGGATTACAGGTGTGAGCCACTGTGAGAGTTTCCTCATTGTTAATATGACCATAATAATGATTTCCTAATCCACTAATTTATTATAAGAAGTACACTAATGTGTATGAAGTACATAGCACAATGCCTGGTACATATTAAACAACAAACGGGTACTAGTTGCTGTTTTGTGACTGCAGCCTTTTTACAAATACAGAAGTAACAAAAAGTACACTGAAAAGCCTCTGAAAGACTCCCAGTTTCCAGTCTGACATTGAAGGAGCTTAGATGAGGTCACTCTGTCCTAAGAAGTAAAGTTTCAGTTGGCTATTCTGAGACTTTTTCCTCTCCATATACATTTTAGAATCTGTTGTTTTCACAAAATAACTCACTAGGGTTTTTATTGGAATTGTGTTTAATCTATAAAGCAAGCTAGGAAGAACTGACATCTTGATAATATTGAGCACTCCTATCCATGAACATGGAATGTCTCATTATTTATTTAGTTATTTGGTTATTTCATCAGAGTTCTTATGTGTGGACGTAAGTACCTGTACACAAATGTACTTTTACATGTGGGCATAAGTAACTATACACAAGTGTGTGTTTGCTTGTTTGTTTTTGAGACGGTGTCTCAATCTGTTGCACAGGCTGGAGTGCAGTGGCACAATCTCGGCTCACTGCAACCTCCGCCTTCTGGGTTCAACTGATTCTTCTCCCTCAGCCTCCCAAGTAGCTGGGATTACAGGTGCCTGCCACCACACCCAGCTATTTTTTGTATTTTTGGTAGAGACAGGGTTTCACCATGTTGGCCAGGATCGTCTTAATCTCTTGACCTCGTGATCTGCCTACCTTGGTCACCCAAAGTGCGGGGATTACAGGCATGCATCACCACTCCCAGCCCCATACACAAGTGTTTATAGCAGCTTTATTCATAATTGCCAAAACTTGAAAGCAACCAAGATGTCCTTCAGTAGATGAATGAATAAGCAAACTGAGGTAAAATGGAATATTATTCAGCTCTTAAAAATAAGGCCATAAAGCTATGATAAGTCATGGAGGAAACTTAAATCCATATTACTAAATGAAACAAGCCAATCTAAGAAGATTATATTCAGTATGATTCCAAGTATATGGCATTCTGGAAAAGGCAAAACTCTGGAGCCAGTAAAAGAATCCATGGTTGCCAGGTTGAGGGGAGGGAAGGATGAACAGGCAAAACACGGAAGATTTTTAGGGTCGTAGAGCTACTTCGTATATTATAATCATGGATACAAGTCATTCATTTGTCAAAACTCATAGAATGTACAACACCCAAACTCATAGAATGTACAACACCAAGGGTTCGGCCAGCCCTGCATGAATTAAACTTTTTCTCTATTGCAATTTCCCTGTCTTAATAAATTAGCTGTATCTGGGCAGTGGGCAAAATTAACCCATTGGGTGTTTATGCTACCTTTTCTCCCTCTCTGTCTCTTTCTCTTTCTTTTTCCTCCACTTCCTCCTCCCTCTCTTGTTTTGTGTTCCTTCTTTTGGAAGACACATCTTTTATTTATTTTCTTCTTTTAGGCTTCATGAAATACCTACCCTTCTTGTAATATCTGAAAACTGGCAATCTCCTCAGTATCACCTGAACTGGTCTTCGTATCTCTTAATACTCCAACGTCCTGCAACCAGTGCTGCTAAATTCTCAGAATTATCACCTTGAGCCTATTATACATTTTTAAGGGTAACTCTCAGATAACAGAAACTGTGTTAGGTGGTTCTTGCATTGGTATAAAGAAGTACCTCAGACTAGGTAATTTATAAAGAAACAGGTTTAATTGCCTCATGGTTCTACAGGAAGCAGCATGGTGCTGGCATCTGCTAAGCTTCTAGGGAGACCTCAGAAAACTTACAATCATGGTGGAAGGCAAAGCTGGAGGGAGTGGACATATCACATGGCAAAAGCAGGGACAAGAAAGAGAGAAGGTGGGGGTGGTGGATGCCACACACTTTTAAACAACCAGATCTCATGTGAACTCAGGGCAAGATCTCACTTATCACCAAAGGGATATCCCAAGCCATTCATGAGGGATCTGCCTGCATGACCCAAACACCTCCTACCCAGCCCTCCCTCCAACACTGGAGATTACATCTCAACATGAGATTTGGTTGGGGACAAATATCCAAACTATATCACAAACTCTATAAACTTCCTTAGTTTTCTGAACTTAGTCACCTTTATAGATACATTGAGGATAGTCCAACTGCTTTTTGTTGAGAGACAATTCTCCATTAAACTCTTATGTTATTCCACATTCAGGCAAAACAGCCAATTTGCTCTACAACTACCTTTTTAGGAAGGCTTTTATAAACAGAGAGCCAGGGAAAGATGGAGACTTCCTCTGAAGAAAATTTATACGCTTTAATTTACTTCCATGGATAGAGAAATCTTTCTTCCAAGAAGCATTCCAGAAAAATAATTTAGAGACATTTCTCTCACCTTCTAGGAGGGGATTTGCATTGTTATGCATTTGATTGCATAATAATACTCTCATAGTGAATTTTTGTTATTGCTTTAGCTTGTTTATATTTTCCAATTTACTTTATCTTTTCTGAGCTTCAGTCTCCTATGTGTAGATTTCTAATAATACTAGAACCTGTATTTTTGGATTGTGTGAAAGATTGAGTCATTATGGCTATTAATAGTAATTAATGTATTACTATAATTGATATATATTAATTCATACACTAAAATTACTTTTTTGCATTAATTGGATTTGATTACAGATATTTAAAATCTTAATTTTTAACTCTAAATTACAAATTTATGATAGTATGTTTTACAGAAATAAATACTTCAATAAGATTAAAATGCTTCCCACATTAAAAAAAATGTAAAATATAATTATCTTCCTATTTGTTGCGAAGTTTATAAAGTTGTTTGTTTTTCTTCTACTTTTCATTAAACTTCTACAATTGCTAACATGTCTTTCAGTTTATGATATGTATATGCTGATCATGACTTTCCCAAAAATCTGCCGTCTTCAAGTTTGGAGGAAGATTCTGATCCTATTATTATCTAAGAGGTTTTGCTTGTCATATGTTGGTCTAGTTGATCCAAGCAGAAGATTGCTTTTAATTACTATTATGGGGGGTCTTCTTTTGTAAGCGAGACAATGGAAGCAATTATAAAACATCTGGAGAAAACAAAAATATAGGAACAAGACATACGGAATGCATGCAAATGTGTAAGGTCAGTTTGAAGGACAGGGGCCCTTGTCTAGGTCATACATAGAGCTATGGGATTCGCTGAATATGTGCCATATTATCAACTTGAAAAATAAGAATAGCAGATTTGTTTATTGGAACAATGAAAGATGAAATTGAAATGGGAAAAGGAAAAGGATATAAAAAAACATAGGTTTTTTTAACAGCTGTAATTACAAACCTGAGATGAGTGGGAGATTGCTATTGAGGAGAAAAAATAAAGGTCACAGTAGTCATGAGCCAGTTGGAAGCACCTAGACAAACATACCACACTGAAATCCAAATCAAGAACTTTCCATAATAACAAGAACAGCAATCATTTCATTCAGAATGAATAGCAAAAAGAAAAATTATGACTGAATATATAGTAAGAGGATATCTGAAATTGGAAGAGCTTTATCAAAGAGTTGATGCAGGAATTTTCTTAGTCCCTTTGCTGGACTCATGGCAGGTGCACCTCCTCTACTCAGCCCACTGCACTCCAACCTTTGAGGGAGGGAACATGAGAGTGAGTCAGTGCAGGATCTGGCTGGCTGCACAGGGTGCCGACACAGGAACAAGCTCCATGTAGGACCCTTAGCCAGACCAGGCATGTTGCCTCAAGGGGAATTCGGCAGTGCCCATGTGAGGGTGCCTGTGACCCTCATTTGGCTCTTTACCTCAGCCAATGGGGCAGTTGCCCTCCACCAATGAGGGTAAAGGGCTGGTGTGACAGCCTTTCTGGGTACCCACACTCAGTGGGTCCTGAGCTCTTGTCCAGCATCCAAGAATATTGAAGTCACATAGATGGTTGAAAGAAGGTGAAGGCAGAGAATTTTATTGACCAATGAAAATGGCTCTCAGAGGAGGGAGAGCTACAGAATGGACAGGAAGGGTATACTGGTCATCTTCCAAGAAATCGGATTGTCTTTTCCCAAAGTCAGTTCATTTCCCCCTCTATTGACTGAGTCTGGAGTCTTCATAGGCACAGGATGGGGTGTGTATACTGATTGATTTGTGAGTATGTAACAAAGGTTAAAGTGAAAACACCACTCAAAGACTCAAATGTGGGCACAACAGCATAGAAAACCAATTAGGAAAGGGTCGGTGTACATAAAGTAGGTGAAGGGTGGGGATCAATCAGAGGAAAGCACACCAAACAAGAGGACAAGTTCTCAATCTAGTCCCAGGATTTAGCTTGTAGCTTGGCTTTCAGGTTTAAACTGTCTTCAGCCTGGAGGTGGGGTTTCACCGGGTACCCGCCCCTATCTGCCTGGGCATTTGACTGCCTCCTTTCACTATCAGGGGAGGGGGGAGGGATTGCATTGGGGAGTTATACCTGATATAAATGATGAATTGATGGGTGCTGACGAGTTGATGGGTGCAGCACACCAACATGGCACATGTATACATATGTAACAAACCTGCACATTATGCACATGTACCCTAGAACTTAAAGTATAATAAAAAAAAATTAAAATTAAAAAAAAAATTTCACTTGAACTTTCATAAATAAAACAAATTTACTATGAAAAAAAAAAGAAATTAGGCTATAGGGAAGTAAAAGTCTTAATAAAAAAACTAGAATGATTTTGTTATCCCTTAGATAGCTCATATTTTGCATTAACTCATGATGTTTCTTCTTTTTTCTTTTGGGCAATATTAAACAACTACCAAGTAATATTACCCAAAAGAAAATGCACTGTGGCTCTCAGTTTTGCTTGGTCTCTATGTGGGCCTAGAAATCCTAGTAGATCTGTTTGCTCAAAAGGGATTCCTATCTGACATTCATCATGGGTCTCTCCTATTTTGGAGAAATACTTAAAAGTCATGGATATTTTCATGCTGTCAATATCTAGGATTCATTTGGCCTAAGAAAAGCTGAAAGCTGTGTAGTTTGACAAAAGACATGCCAAGAAAGTTAAATATATCTAGTTCTCCTTTTCCCATGTTTGACATTTCCATGGAGGAAGGGAGACAAGGAAAGAAGTTGCAAATATATTAGGCTTCTTTCTGTTTTTCTCTGCCTGATATACCCCATGGAATTGATCTTGGGTGTACACTTAGGGAAAAAGTCTTTACATGATTACAATAAGCCAGATCTCCCTTCTTCCTTTTTTGCTTCCTCACTCTCCCTCACTGAGAACCCCTGATTTAAAGGCAGGGAAGTGGCTTTAAAAATGTACACCCTTTGGGATTCAGCCCTGTTGCTGCATGTGTCAATAGTTCATTCTTTTTATTACTGTGTAATATTCCACTGTGTTGATATGTCATAATTTGTTTATCCATGCACATACTGATGGACATTTGAGTTGTTTCAAGTTTGGGGCTATTACAAATAAAGCTGCTATGAATATCCATGTAAAAGTATTGGTGTGGACATGTTTTCACTTATCTTGAGTAAATGCCCTGGAGTGGAGTGACTGGGTCATATGACAGATGTATCTAACTTTTGAAGAAATGGCCAAACTGTTTTCCAAAGTGGCTGTACCATTTTACATTCCCACACCCATATATGAAAATTTCAATTGCTTCACCCTGCCAACACGTGCTTTGGTCATCAACTTTTTACATTTTATTAATTCAAATATGTATATATTAGTACCATTGTAGTTTTAGTTTTCATTTCCCTGATGACTACAAACATTGAACTTTTCATCTGCTCATTCACCACTCTTATACCTTCTACAAATCGTGTGAGTCCACTTAAAAATTCTTGTAAAGAAAGTGGTAATGACTGAAAGCAAGTTAGTGATTGCCTTGGGACAAAGTAGAAGAAGGGACGAGTCGCAAGGGGAACAAGGAAACTTTTCAGGGTTATGGAAATTCTTGTTATCCTCATTAAGGTGAAGGTTACACAGACATATACAGATGTCACAACAAATTAAATTATATACTTTAAATATATGCAGCTTATTATATTTCAATTCAATTATACCTCAACTAAATTATAAAATATCCAAAAACTTTATTAGAAGTAAACCAAAAATAAAATTGTAAGCCTCCCAACCAACTGAACAGACTCCTCCTCACAGTCAAAGGCATTCTAAAGTTCATTTGAAAAACTAGTTCAGGCTGTGATGGGAAGTGAGGGTCTGACATGCCTCATTATACTCTCCTCCCTTTGGAATTCAAGCACATTTGACCAACATTAACATGTAAACAGAGACCTTAAGTCTGGTAAGAAACATTCCCTTCTATGGATTCTATCTGCATAATGGGAACCTTGGTCTCCACAACCTCGTATCTCAACCTGGACATTCCTTCCTATTGATTTTAGACAGCAACTTAACTTTTTCAACCAATTGCCAATTAGAAAATTCTGGAATCCACCTATGACCTGGAAGTCCTTGCTTCTAGTTGTCTTGCATTCCTGGACTAAACCAATATACATTTTACATGTATTAATTGATATCTCATATCTCCCTACAATGTGTAAAACCAAGCTGTAGCCCAATCACCTTGAGCACATCTCCTAAGGCTGTGTCACTGGTGCCAGGTGAGGTGTCAGAGCCTCAGCAGCAGAAAGTGGTTACCTCATAGGTAGTAAGAAGTATTTACCAACAATGTTACCAGCAGTGAATCCATATAGGTCTGCAGCAATCTCAATTCTTGCCTCCTCAGAAGAAAGAATTTGACTGAGGGGCATAAGACAGAAAAAGAGACTGAGGCAAGTTTTAGAATAGGAGTGAAAGTATATTAGAAAGTTTACAGCAGGAATGAAAGTACACTTGAAAGAGGGCCATGCAGGTGACTTGAGAGAGTCAAGGGCCCTGTATGACCTTTGACTTGGGTTTTATATGTTGGCATACATCTGGGGTCATGTGTCCCTTCTCCCCTGATTCTTCCCTTGGGGTGGGTTGTCCACATGCACAGTGTCCTGCCAGTACTTGGGAGAGGAGCATGCACAGTGTGTTTAGTGAAACTACATGCGTGCTCATTTGAGGCGTTCTTCCCTTACTAGCTGAATATCCCTAGAAGGTTATATACCAGCTAAACTCCACCATTTTGCCTCTTAATGTGCATGCTTGGACCTACTTGCCCAACTCCTAAGATCTTGTCAGGAAGTTGCTGATCCCCAGTTTCAGGTTTTTGGTATTAATTGGGAGACTGCCTTTTCCTGGTGCTGGCTGTGACCAGTTATTATTTTAGAGAGACAGTTAATAACCACTTCACCATCACCTGATGGTCACCTGACCTTCCTGGTGGGGGATGGGGAGCTCCCTCTCCTGCCATGCTCATGTGTGACTAGCTACCTACTCTAACAATAATATACATAAAACTCATGCTTGGTTACCAAACTAAAGGAAGTCATAATTTATTTTGAAATGGTTGCCACAGGGCCAGCCAACTGAAGTGGCCCTGCAAAGCAGTCTTTTGTGGCAGAAATTTGCATCTGCAGAGAATCTCCATTAATGCAGCTAATCTTTCCTAGATCCCTTTCTAGGCCCTTTCCTCAATCTAGGATAGATTAGCCAAGAATCGGACACCTTTAGTGTTCCAAAAAGAGACACTTACCACCTAATCTTTCTGAGGGCTGCTGCCTCTGAGGTTTTGTCTGAGCGTGTGAATCAGAGCAACTCCATCTTGAATAGCAGCTGGGTAAAATGAGGCTAAAACCTACTGGGCTGCATTCCCAGAGAGTTAAGGCATTCTAAGTCACACGATGAGATAGGAGGTCAGCACTACATACAGGTCACAAAGACCTTGATGATAAAACAAGTTGCAGTAAAGAAGTCGGCCAAAACCCGCCAAAACCCAGATGGCCAGGAGAGTGACCTCTGGTCATCCTTACTGCTACACTCCCACCAGCACCATGAGAGTTTACAAATGCCATGGCAATGTTAGGAAGTTACCCTATATGGTCTAAAAAGGGGAGGCATGAATAATTCACCCCTTGTTTAGCATATCATCAAGAAATAACCATAAAAAGTGGGCAACCAACAGCCTTTGGGGCTGCTTTGTCTATGGAGTGGCCATTCTTTTACTCCTTTACTTTCTTAATAAACTTCCTTTCACTTTACAGACTTGGCCTAATTTCTTTCTTGTGTGAGATCCAAGAACCCTCTCTTGGGGTCTGGATCTGACCTCTTTCCTGTAACAGTTTCATCTACATAACAAGACCACCTTTGCCAGGCAAGCCTCCTATTTTGCCTCTCCCATCACCTATCTTGCCACAAAATCCTGATTTAACAGCATAACCTGTTTCTTCCCATGCTCTGAACCAACTGTCTTTCTACAACCTCAAGATGGTATATAAGCTTCAGTACCTTAGTGGGGGTTGAGTGTTCATTCTGAAGGCTCTTCTGTATACATGTCAAATAAATGTGTCTTTTCTCCTATTAATCTTCCTCATGTCAGATTTTTGAACCTCCAGAGGGCCAAAGGCCTTGACCCCTACACAACAAAGCTTACTTCTTATGGTTAATTTTGAGCGTTCTAAAGCTAGAACTAGTGTATTTAATTTTAAAACGTTGTGCTCATTGAGTAAAAAAATCTAAGATTGCCCAGAAACATAATATTTATCTTAACCAAAAAGCTTAGTCACTAGATGATTTGAATTTCTCTTCCATTTTTACATTTCTGGCCTGTGTCTTCAGCAACAACCATGATTTTTCTTCTGTTTGGTAATAACTATACCTTCAACACCCCAAAACTATTTTTGAAACAAAGTATTTAATGTAATAGCAGTGTTATGAACCAAATTCATAAAATCACAAACATAGGATGTATCATACTTATAACAAAAACTTGGCATGGCGCAGTAGCCTTCTAACCAAAAAATAAAAAATAAAAAATAAAAATAAATAAAACCTTCATTTTATAGTAGTATTATGTCCTTTTTAATTTAATCGATGACAAATAGTACTTTCTTATTTATACTCCAAAGTTTTAAATGCTGAAATATCTTTTATGCGTCAATGTCCAAGCACTGATTTTACAATATTTTTCTCATTACTCTGAATTTTAAGAATTATGTTTGATATTAGGTTAAAATTTATTTGCTCTTTACATCAATCTATAATCAAGAGTATTTCTAAGAAGCTCTCTTACGATTCTCAAATAGGAGTGACAAAATAGCTCTTTTAACTAATGCATATATAATCCAATAAAGGGTAAAACTATAATCTACGTATTTCATTAAAAGCTTTCTGAAGGCAGGACCCAATTATCAGAGGTTCAGTTTCTTCACTACTTATAGTGGAATCTTCAAAAGGTTTTCTTTGTCTTGTATTATTTGCGACAGAGTAAATGGTTGCATAGGTGGTTGTGTGCTGCTCCCTACTGGAGAATAGCAAAGCCATGAATTCACAGGTAAGGCAACAATGAGCCTTAGTATCCTTGTTTTCCCAGCTCTGTTCAAGGTAGAAATTTAGGGCTCAGATATATTTAAGCTTTCATATTTTATGTCCATCCTAGTCTATGTTTCTAAGTAATAAAATAGGTTACAAATCTAGTCCACAAACATATGCCACACTCACTCTAAATGTCAGCAAATGATGTCCTCTTTTATTGTATTTATTTTTTTTGAGACGGGCTCTCACTGTCACCCAGGCTGGAGGGCAGTGGCATGATCTTGGCTTGCTGCAGCCTCGAGCCCCGGAGCTCAAGCAATTTTCCCATCTTAGCCTCCCTCGTAGTTGAACTACAGGCACATGCCATTATGCCTGGCTAATTTTTGTAATTTTTGTAGAGACAAATTTTTGCCGTGTTGGCCAGGCTGGTGTCAAACTCTTAGGCTCAAGTGATCCTCCCACCTTAGCCTCCCAAAATGCTGGGAGCTACTGCCCCCGGCTTATGTTCTGTTTCAATTTATGAAAGAGATTGAGGCCGACATAACAGAAGGACATGGATAATGGTTGCAAGCAGAGTTAGACAGGTCTGGTTTTACATCATACCTTGATTGTCCCGTGATATTAGGTAAGTTGCCTAAACATTAAGCCTTACGTTTTATCATCTATAAAATGTCAGTTGTCCCATGAAATCTTAATTATCTCATAAGCTTGTTGTGATAATTAAATTCCGTGCAGAAAGCACTTACCATGGTTCCTGGAATATAATACATGCTTAATAGGTGTCAAAGTAATAATGAAAATTCAATTAGCTACTCGGTATTTTCTGCAACCAAAACCAAAATTTCTCCAAAGGCAACTTCCCTCCCTACCTCAGTGTGTACCTATGAGAATGGTGTCAGGTTCTCTTGAAGGCTCCACCCACACTTGTGTTCTTTGTCTTAAGCTCTATCACATCACCTGCTACTTTTCTCTATTAATGATTCCCTCTTTTAAACTTCTTTTCCTATGTACTGAATTTTCCTCCCTGAGCACAAACATGCTTTTCTGTTTTGAGATGTAGCCCTATCACAGCCTTTTTTTTGCGAAACCAAAGTTTCTAAATATGAGTCTGCCCTGGCCCCTTTCCTGTCTCTTACTCCTTGTTACATAATACTACTTTGCTCACCCTACCCAAACTCTTATTTTCAAGGTCACCAATGTTTGGTCTCCTTTTTGCCACATTTAATATCCACGTCTCTATTCTTGCTCTCTGTGAGCTATTTGCAGCCTCAAGTTGGTTTTCTTCAGTTTCAGAACACAGCTCTCTTTTCCTCCCTTCTTAAATTTCCCCTTTACATTGACTGCTTCAAAATGCACATACCCTTGAATCATCATGTTGCCTCTTTCCATTTTGTTCTGTATGGTTTCTGATCTTATCTTTATTTTTATCTTATCACTCATTGCCCCTCTGTGAATGAGTCGCATATCCACCGTTCTCAGCCACATTTCAGCAGGTGTTCTAAAGTCTGATGGCTGTCTTTATTTAGAGAGCTCATTGATATCATTCCCCCAAACCGTCTCCTGCTCTTAATTTCCTTATTTTTTACGTTTTATACCTTACTCAGGCTAATGTTCCTAGATTGATCCTGATTTATTTCACCTTCCTATTCCCTATCATCAAGCTTGTCAAAAGTCTTAAATCTCCAAAAATGTTTTCTTTTCAAAATCAACTATTCTTTTGTTTCTATTCCCAGAGCTTCAGTTCTAGTTAGGGTTCTTATCACATGACCCCAAACAATAATTGTCTCCTACCTGAACCCCTGAAGCTATATCCTTTACATTCAAAGTGGTTCAAACACTTTCGTAAGTCCTGCCTTTCTAATCCAGTGCTTTCTGTATTCCTCCTTTGCTGAACAACTTTCACATTGATGTCGTTTCAGAGTTTTATAGAGTCAAAAGGAAATAAAGTCTGGAAAGTAAATTAGGAATCACATATTCCAACCTACTCATTTGATTAATGAGAAAATTTAAACCTAGGCAATTTACGTGGTTTACCGGAGGTTGCAAAGTTAGTAGCAAACTAGAATTTAGGCCTCAGATGGCATCAATTGATTTTTCTGTACAATTGTATAATTTGCTGTCAAAAGATTAATACTAATTCCTCAAACTCGTATAAGACCTTTTGTAATCTGGGTTCTGTCAAATGCTCCGCACATGGTGTTCAGACAATTGGGTTTATTCATTGTTTCTTAAACACATCTGTGCAAGGCTGTCTCTGTGTCTTTGCTCAGGAGATATATATATATATGAAATTCTCTCTTTTCTAACTCTTACCTTTACCGTAACAGTTTCACATACACCTTCCATTAAGACTTCCCATTAATTCCAAATCTGTTAATTATTTTCTCTGAGTTATTGTAGTAATAATTGTGTTTTTCTTAAATTTGGCACACATGATTTGTGTTTCTATATTTATTAAGAAAATTGATGCTTTTTCCATAGTAACTCATTCTTCTCCCTTCTTTTTTTTTTTTGAGACAGACTCTTGCTCTGTCGCCCAGGCTGGAGTGCAGTGGCGAGATCTCAGCTCACGGCAAGCTCCGCCTCCAGGGTTTACGCCATTCTCCTGCCTCAGCCTCCCAAGTAGCTGGGACTACAGGCGCCAGCCACCTCGCCCGGCTAGCTTTTTGTATTTTTCAGTAGAGACGGGGTTTCACCGTGTTAGCTAGGATGGTCTCAAACTCCTAACCTCGTGATCCGCCCGTCTCGGCCTCCCAAAGTGCTGGGCTTACAGGCTTGAGCCACCGCGCCCGGCCACTTCTCCCTTCTTATTGTACAGCAACCTTGTGGTTTCAGAGATTGTTTTTAGTTTCAATGACAGGTACTATCCAAGACTCTGACATGGAAGGCTAAAACTTAGAATTATAGGATTCTCCTTCTTCTAAAAATCATAAACCTTGGAGGCATAAACCACTGCCACATAAGAACAAGCAAAGTGAAGAAAGTCAAGGGAAGCAGAGGCAGGACTTGCCAATTAAGTTATCCTTATCCTCCCTACCTTAGGATGTGACATTGTGATATATTTATTTTTTATTTAACTCAAAGTGATTTGGATGTGTGGCTACTTGCAGAGTAAAGCAGACTGATGGAAACAATGCTTCTGCTGTCTGTTTCAACAAGACTTTTACATCTGTGGGAGATGTCATCAGCCTCATGTACCTTTTTATCCTAAGTGCCAAACACAGTGTTGCCCATAATGGGAATTCAATAAAATTTATTGTAATTTGCATAGGTTTACATGCTATGCTTTATTATTCCTATATTTCCATATTTCTTGGTATCGTCTAGAAATGCTTCTGAACATGTCCACCTAGCACTTGCCAGATCCCATTAGACTCAGACCAAATGTGTGTATATGTTTATGTGTACATATATATACTGATACTTAGTAGATAAGCTCCTAGTTATTTTTAGAGAATAACGATTGCAACGTCTAATAAATTCAGATCCTGGGATTCACTGGGAATCTGTACAACTATAAAATAAATGGAAACCTTTGTGAGATTGGTATTAGAGAAGTATTTGACTGCTCCTTGTCGCTACTTCTCTCTGTATGCTTATATTTACTTTTACCCGAAACTTCTCACTCTGGCAACATCTATGAAGTGCTTATACCCAAACTCATAGATCTGACATACACCATAATCATTTTATACATTAAAACATGTTTGTTCTATGTCATCCAATGACTTTGTTTCTTCAAAAATGTCCAAGATGGAAAATAAGTAACATATACTAATAATATCTTAATAGAGCAGAGAAAGAAAACATAACATATTAATCAGAGCTCTCCTCCACCTTTTAAAAGAAACTTGTGTTGGCCAGGCATGGGGGCTCACATCTGTAATCCAGCACTTTGGGAGGCTGAGGTGGGCAGATCACCTGAGGTCAGGAGTTTGAGACCAACTGACCAACATGGTGAAAGTCCATCTCTACTAAAAATACAAAAGTTAGCCAGAGGTGGTGGCAGATGCCTGTAATCCTAGCTACTAGAGCGGCTGAGTCAGGAAAATCACTTGAACCCTGGAGGTGGAGGTTGCAGTGAGCCAAAATCACACCACTGCACTCCAGCCTGGGTGACAGAGTGAGACTTCATCTCAAAAAAATAAAATATTTGTGTTATTATTGTGTGTATTAATATAGAAAGTGACATTGCAAGTGAACTTTTCAGAGCAAGTTGGATATTAGATTAAAACATTAGAAGATTTTTAGTAGTATCCACATTGATTTTATCATCCAACACATATTTTGTACCTCTTGTCCTTCTTACCAGAACCTTGATGTCTTGTGTGAAACCACGTCTCCCTCAATCTTAAATCATATGGTGGATTAGACAGGACTCTTTAGAGAAACAGGTCAGGAGGATGGATATATATCCAGAGATATTTATTTTAAGAAATTGGTTTATATGAGTGTGGGACCTGGCAAGTCGAAAATCTGCCAGTAGGCTGGTAGGCTGAAAAGTCTGAGAGTCTGTGTTGCAGTCTTGAGTCCAAAGGCTGGAAACTCACATAGAATTCCTTCCTATTTGGGCAACCTTGGTCTTTGCTCTTAAAGCCTTCAACTGATTACATGAGATCTATTCATAGTATGAAGGGCAATCCGCTTTACTCAAAGTCAACCAATTAACATGTTCATCACATCTAACAAGTACAATATAGAAACATTTAGACTTTTATTTGACCAGAGCCTAGCCAGGTTGACACATAAAAGTAACCATCATGTGAGCTTGGTATAGAATGGACTCACCAGTTGATTCCAAGAGTCAATTTGTGACTTGATCCCGTAACAATAACGTCACTACATCCTTCCTGGGAATTAAACATAGAGTTACTATATGATGCAGCAATTCCACTCCTATTTACATACTCAAGAGAATAGAAAACACAAAAATGTGTGCATAAATGTTTACAGCAGCACCACAATCTAACATTAAAACATTTTCTTCCCTGCTTAAAGAAACCCTACACTGATCAGCAGTCAATCAGCATTATTACCCACTCCCATCTTCCAGCAGGATCAATTGTAAATCTGCATTCTGTCTCCATAGATTTGCCTATTGTGGAGATAGGCAGGTGTTTACACCAGCATTATTCCCAGTAGCCAAAAAGTAGAAGCAATGCAAATGTCCATCAACTGATGAATGGATCAGTAAAATGTGGCACATCCATACAATGAAGTATCATTTAACAATGAAAAGAAATGGCATATTGGTACATGGAATGACTTTTGTGTTCAATGTATGAACCTTGAAAAACATTATGGTAAATAAAGAAGCCAATCACAAAAGGCAACATATTGTATGATTCATATACATAAAATATCCACAATAGGCAAATCTATGGAGATAGAATGCAGATTAACAATTGATCTTGTTGGACAATAGGAGTGTGTGATAATGCTGATTGACTGCTAATCCATGTAAGGTTTCTTTTAGCAGTAAAGAAAATGCTCTAAAATTAAATTGTGATGATGATTGTGAAAGCATGAATATATGAAAAAATACTGCACACTTTTTAATTTTAATTTTTTTTTGAGACAGGGTCTCTGTCGCTCAGGCTGGAGTGCAGTGGCATGAACTTGGCTCACTGCAGCCTCAACCTCCTGGGCTTGAGCTATCCTCCCACCTCAGTTTCCTGAGTATCTGGGAGTATAGGTACACAACACCACACCTGGCTTATTTTTAAAGTTTTTGTAGGGTCTCACTGTGTTGCCCAGGCTGGTCTTGAACCCCTGACCTCAGATGATTCTCCTGCCTCAGCCTCCCTAAGTGTTGAGATTACAGGCATGAGCCACCAGGCTCGGCTTGCTATGGTGCACTTTAAGTGGGTGAATTATATGGTATGTGAATTATATCTTAATACAAATATCAAAATAAAATTAAACACATTTAAACAAATAAATCTACTAAGCATTCAAATAACCTTTTCGAAAATTGTTTTTTCTTAAAGGTTTTTCATTTTGAAAGTGTAACACTCTGGTTTAACTCCACTTTCATTTCTAAATTATCAGTTTAGACTTTCACATCTTCCTTTTTTTTTTTTTTTTTCTGAAAACTCTTCTTGACACAGATCCTTGTTTTACAGAAGTCCTGTATGATGTTGCATTTTACTGAATAAGGTTAATTAATACATCACACTCAGGAAATTTGTATGGTGGAACCATTCTCTTTTTTTAATTATTATACTTTAAGTTTTGGGATACATGTGCAGAATGTGCAGCTTTGTTACATAGGTATACACGTGCCATGGTGGTTTGCTGCACCCATCAACCTGTCATCTACATTAGGTATTTCTCCTAATGCTATCCCTCCCCAGCCCCCACCCCTCAACAGGCTCTGGTGTGTGATGTTCCCCTCCCTGGGTCCATGTGTTCTCATTTTTCAACTCCCACTTATAAGTGAGAACATGCGGTGTTTGCTTTTCTGTCCCTGTGACAGTTTGCTGAGAATTATGGTTTCCAGCTTCGTCCATGTCCCTGCAAAGGACCTGAACTCATCTTTTTTATGACTGCATAGTATTCCATGGTATATATATGCCACATTTTCTTCATCCAGTCTATCATTGATGGGCAGTTGGGTTGGTTCCAAGTTTTTGCTATTGTGTAATTTATAGATTCACTGCTATCCCCAACAAGGTACCTTTGACTTCCTTCACAGAATTAGAAAAAACTACTTTAAATTTCAGACGGAACCTGTGTTGTATATATTTACTTCTTGTCTAGTTAATTTGGCACTGTCAGTTAATCTGGAATGTAGAGAACCCAGAGAGAGAATTCTGCCCTTATTTACTTTTTCCTAAAAGAAGTATAGACTAAAAAAATTTCATAGAATACCAGATCTACTTTATACTTTAATGTGAAACAGTGCATGCTTCTTTTTAAACCTGCAGGGCAGGTGTGGTGGGTCACACCTCTAATCCCAGCACTTTGGGAGACCGAGTCAGGTGGATCACTTGAGGTCAGGAGTTTGAAATGAGCGTGGCCAACATGGTGAAACACCGTTTCTACTAAAAATACAAAAAATTAACTGGGCGTGACTGTGTGCACCTATAATCCCAGTTTTTTGGAAGGCTGAGGCATGAGAATCACTTGAACCTTGGAGGCAGAGGTTGCAGTGAGCCAAGATCGCACCACTGCACTCCAGCTTGGGTGACAGAGCGAGACTCCGTCTCAAAAAACAAACAAACAAACTGCAGTGACAACTCAAAACCTGTAACATTAAATTTTCTTTATTGGAAATTTTCTATCCTAATCCACAAATGGAAAATATGAAGTGTTAGATGTTTGTGATCATGTACATATGACAGAGTATCCATACATCTTCTAACAAGGTTATTTATTTACTTGTTGAGTAAAAGATGACACCAAGAACAGACTTTTAGCTGTGGTTGCCAGTTATTCCATAGAAAACTTGTCCTCTAAGATAGCAATGTCAGATTTGTTTAAATTTAATACTATATATGACCTTGGTTTCACCAAGCTTTTTACTCCCACAATACAATGACGGTAAGTGATAGGAAAATGGGACTACTTTTTTCAAAGTGAATGATCTGTCAAATACATAGTGAAGCCACTCAAAGTCAAACTTAGCTTGCTTTTGCAGGCACTACTAACGTTAATTCAGCATCATTCAAGCCAGCAGACAGAAATGGGTCATTTGTTTGTTTTTAATAGCACATATTATTTTTTATAGGAAAACTCTGAGTATTGTTTTTGGTCAATAGGTCTTACTGAACTATTGAAAGTAATGAGGAAACATAGATCTTGAATTAGTCTAGTCTGATCAGAGCTAAGGATGTTAACTCTCAATTTTCTGAAATACACATTCAAAGACAGAAATGCAGAGAAATTGGAAAGAAGAAAAAAAGATAAGCTTAGCAGACAGAGAATATCAGAATAATGCTTTTTAAAAAAAAAAAAAAAAGCAAAAGATAAGAACCTTATCGTTGGAAATATGTGACATCTCAGAATAATAGGCCAGTTCTCTTTATTCCCAGACATGGTTAGCAATGTTAACAATTTGAATTTCTACTCCTTTTCATATGGCTGAATAACATTTTTAAAAGCATCTTTGTGTATTGCTAGCTAGTTCTTAAAGTTCTCATGTCTAGAGGTTTTTTTTTTCCTCTTTCTTATTCAGAAATATGTTTCCTTTAGAAATTTAATGACTAACTTATTTACAATAAGTTATGAAAAGTACTTCCATGGTTTTTAATTTTTTTTCTTATGTTTTATCTCTCACAACATTTCCCCACACAATTGGCAGACCTTGGGTATGGCAAATATTGTTATACATAATTTATGAAGGGATTGAGGTTTATGAAACTTGAGTATCTTGTCTATATAGTTTTTAAGCAAAATGATCAAGAAAAATATCAGTCATTTGACTCTAAACTTAAGTGTTCTTTCTAAGATTTTATTCTTATTTTTTTCTTAAAGTATCTTTTTTCTTTTTGAAATCAGAAGGGTATTACATGCTTATTAAAATATTACTATATACATAAATGTATAGTGTAAAATGTGAAGAACCCTGAATTCTTATATTCTAGTGCTAATCATTGTTAGAAGATTGGTGTCTATTCTTCCTTTTGTTTTCTTAGTACACACATATTAGGATATTTAACAAAATACAGTTACATAAGTGTCTTAGCTCAGGTTGCTGTAGTAAAATATCACAGACAACAGAAATGTATTTCTCACAGTTTTGGAGCTTGTAAAGTCAAAAATCAAGGTGCCAACAAGGTGGGTTTCATTCCAAGGCCTCTTCTCTTGACTTGTATGCAGCTTCTATCTTACTGTGTGCTCACATAACTTCCTTGTGAATGTATAGAGAGAGAGAAAGAAAGATAGCAAGCTCTCTGGTGTCTCTTCTTGTAAAGACTCATCGGTAATGAGGGTCCTACCCTCATGAGTTCATCTAAACCTAATTACCTACCAAAGACCCCATCTCCACATTCAACTGTTTTGGAGGTTAAGACTTCAACATACAAATTGGAGTTGGAGGAACAAACATTCAGTCCATAACAATAACATATACTTTACTACAAACTATTTTTATAAAGTATATTTGTAAAATATTCTCTATTTAGTACAAAAGCAATATATCATTAATTGAATATCCACCCACTAGCTCACCATATAGACTCAGTAAAACAGTTCATTTATTGAAATATTGATGGGCCAGGCACAGTGGCTCACGCCTGTAATCCCAGCACTTTGGGAGGCCGAGGCTGTCAGATTGCCTCAGCTCAGGAGTTCGAGACCACCCTGGGCAACATGCTGAAACCTCATCTCTACTCAAGTACAAAAAAATTAGCTGGGTGTTGTGGCGGGTGCCTGTAGTCCCAGCTACTTGGGAGGCTGAAGCAGGAAAATTGCTTGAACTCAGAAAGTGGAGGTTGTAGTGAGCCAAGATTGTGCCACTGCACTCCAGCCTGGCTGACAGAGGGAGACCCTGTCTCCAAAAGAAAAAAGAATTATTGATAAAACAACAACAACAAAAATGTTGTTACTTATATCATTATCCACTGGACTTGGCAGTTCTGGCATTTCTTACAGATATAAATATATTAGCAGATATAAAAATTTAACAATTTAAACAGTACTGCTATGAATGTTTCTTCAGAGAAATTCTATGAAGGAATGTCAATCTTGGACTTATATAAGTTAATTGTATAAAGAACTTTTATATCTATCATCTTATTTGATTCTTCCAAGGACTATGTAAATTAATCAGAGTAAACATATTTAAAACTATTTTTACATATTAGAAAATTAAAGCACAGAGAGTTAAAAATGCTTGTCTAAAGTCACACACAAGTAAGAAACAGTTAAAATTCAGGCCCAGTCATGGGTAATATACTTTACTTTCTTTGATGCACTTACAAAAGCAAGAAAGAAACAGGTAGGCTTGTAAAGTAGAAACTGTACATTATTCACTTGCAACCTAGAGCTTTTGCTTCCAGAATTCTTTTCAGGCTGCTTTTATACCTGTTTGCCCAGTGTCACCTCTTCTCTCCAGGGCATCTTTCCTAACGCACTTTAAATTCACATATAGTAACTTTCCAATTTTGTGTCCATTTCCTTGGACTTGACACTCTTGACTGTGCCTTTGTTCCTAGCAAAAGATTAACTTGGAGAACAAGAGATATCAGCAGGAAACATCTCACCTCTGCTGTGTACTAGAGTTTCTTCATAATTTAGTGGGGAGTGTTCAAAGATTAGAGATAAATATGTGTATTAAATATCTGCATATTATAACCTTCAGTCAATAAAAGGTATACAAACATGTATCCTTCCTAAAAGGGGGATAGTTCTGTTGATGGTTTTGTTTGTTTCATCTAAAGAGGTCGTTTAACCCTTGTTTATAGCTGTCCATTTAACAAAGTAGAACTTGTTCTACCAAAAAGTCAAAAACAACCAATTGCTCTAATGAGCAAGTATTCAATTCTTTTTTTTTTTTTTTTTTTTTTTGCATACAGTTCGCTTTTTATTGATTGTTACCTCATTTTATCCTTTCAACTTTCATGTAAAATATTATTCCTGGTTTTATTTTAATAGAGAAAAAAAACAGATTAAAAATGTGCCCATGGACGTCGAACTGGTGCGTTCAGTGGCAAAGCTGGAATTCAAATCTCAGGACTCCTGCTCTGGGCTGCTTCTCCATGAAACTTGGAGGTAACATGGAGGTCTTCTTCCACTTGGTTCCCCAAGCTTCTGACATCCTGGAAGTCTAAGGGTTGCTGGTGGGCTTGGACTTTTTTTTTTTTTTTTCTTTTTGAGACGGAGTCTCGCTCTATGGCCCAGGCTGGAGTGCAGTGGCATGATCTTGGCTCACTGCAACCTCCGCCTCCCGGGTTCAGGCCATTCTCCTGCCTCAGCCTCCCGAGTTGCTGGGACTACAGATGCCCACCACCACGCCCGGCTAATTTTTTATATTTTTAGTAGAGATGGGTTTTCACCGTGTTAGCCAGGATGGTCTCGATTTCCTGACCTCATGATCCGCCCGCCTCAGCCTCCCAAAGTGCTGGCATTACAGGCGTGAGCCACCGCGCCCAGATGGGCTTGGATTCTTAGCTATCTTAGCTGCTTTATGAATGGGGACTTCGGGTTCCACCACTGTTCTGAGTGACTCTGCAGTCAGGTCTGGAAATTATATTTACTCCTTAAAAGCCACTCCCCAGGGTGGGCTGAGGAGTTGGGCTAAAGGCCTAAACATACGACTTGTGCACCTGCTATAGGACAAAATGTCCCGTAAGCAAACGACTTAGACTTCTGCCTTGAGGAGAGAGAGTAGGTGGGGTTGGGAGAGTACCTTGACATTGCTTCGGGAAGCTGTATTCCCTAACAAACAGGTCAAAGATTGAATCTGAATATTTTTCACCTTCCTAGAGTATCATGCATTGAGTAAGTGTTCAATAACTACTAATTGAATTGAATTGATTTGACAAAATAAAAGAAAAAAGTATGGGTCCAGAAATTTTCTTAGGTTAAGAAGCAATCTTGAATTCACAGCTTAATCAATAATGATTTGCAGATTCATTATTCCCCAACTCTCAGTCGGTACTTCTGGCTGCTTATTTATTTATTTATTTATTTATTTATTTATTTATTTATACTTTAAGTTCTAGGGTACATGTAAACTAGTTCAACTATTGTGGAAAACAGTGTGGCGATTCCTCAGGGATCTAGAACTAGATATACCATTTGACCCAGCCATCCCATTACTGGGTATGTATCCAAAGGATTATAAGTCATGCTGCTATAAAGACACATGCACACATATGTTTATTGCGGCACTATTCACAATAGCAAAGACTTGGAATCAACCCAAATGTCCATCAGTGACAGACTGGATTAAGAAAATGTGGCACATATACACCATGGAATACTATGCAGCCATAAAAAAGGATGAGTTCGTGTCCTTTGTAGGGACATGGATGCAGCTGGAAACCATCATTCTCAGCAAACTATCGCAAGAACAGAAAAACAAACACCACATATTCTCACTCATAAGTGGGAATTGAACAATGAGATCACTTGGACACAGGAAGGGGAACATCACACACTGGGTCCTATTGTGGGGAGGGGGTGAGGGGAGGGATAGCATTAGGAGATATACCTAATGTAAATGACAAGTTAATGGGTGCAGCACACCAACATGGCACATGTAGACATATGTAAGAATTCAATTCTTATGACTTAGAAAGAAACTGGAGCAGGACAAGGATTATACTAATAGTTTGTGTTGTCAAAAAGCACTAAAATTTTCATCAAGGAAGTAACCAAGATGGATCTGGTACCTAAAACATTACACTAATTAATACACAGAAAGGTGGAAAAATCACAGACCGTATTTGACTAGGCATTAAAAAGTATATCCCAGGATTCAAGAATAGAATTTGGAAATAAAGTATATAAACACTTAGAAGTCATTAAATATGTTCCTTCTCCCCACAAATTTTTTCACAATCCCAGACTTCAAAAATCTTTTTCTTACTTTCTCATATTGACTGAACTATTAATTGAATATTTATTAGGATTAACATGTCTTATTTTACAATGCAAATTTTTCTTAAAGTGATTGGAAGTGGGTGGGGTTATCAGTTATTCACACGTCTGGTATGAATTAGTATAATCTAATTGCTTTTCTTTTCAATCCAGTTAACATCAGATTCAGTTTAAGACTGGGAATCTGAGCAGAGATCAAATATTTAGCACATGGTGCTTTGAAGGGAGCAGAGAAGTTGGTTGTGTGTGTGTGGGTTCTTGGTGCATCAGGAGGCTGTGGACAGTAAAAAGACATGGAGCATGAAGGCAGGGAGAAGACAGTGTTATAAACAGAACTCGGCTACTGAAAAGCAGGATAAAGCCAAAGCCACTCTGTCCCCTCCTGATGTCTCTCTAGGGGACAGGTCCTTGGGGGGACAACTGAAGTGTAAAATAGGCATTTTCATCTACAATTCTTCATCTTCTATAGAACAACATTGAAGTTTCCCGATTACCAGTTCCTGGATCCCCACCTCTCATCCTTCAGACATCTGCTCATTCTGTGTCCCCAGCTATACCCCATAGCCTCTTCACCTGTGACTCAACCTACTATTCCTTCTGCTGTCTCTTTAGGTTTGACTCTTGTATGGACAAAATAATGTAGGTATTAATAGCACACACAGACTCATTCTCCTACCTTCTCAAGGCTGTTTGCCATATCATTCTCCTCTGCTGAACTAAAAACAAAAGGAAGGCTAAATTTAGAATTCAGAAATTACTGAGCTGGCCTATTTATTCTTTATCCAGAAAAGGACATCACACCAGCATCAGGACCAAACAGACGAAAAGGTCATATCATAATAAAAACGTTCATTTGTTTGGCTCACAGAGTTCATTATTTTAGTTCTTGAAGACTATTCTTGGTTTCTAAAACAGAATCATAAAAAAAAATTCCAAACTGAGATAGTTTATCTTGACGTGGGTAGTGTTTTTCTTTCCACTCCACTGTAAGAGTTTATAAAGATTTTTTTTCTAAGTAGTTCCAAATGTTAACCTTTAAAATATAGACAGATACGTGTATTCAGATAGGTGTAAAGTAGTTTCTTCTTTCATGGAATTAGTAATTTCTACTATAAAGAATTATTTTAATCACCATACTAAGGTCATGCCATTAACTTTGCTGAACCACACATCTCGGCAATATCCAAATTTATATCTTGATATGTTTTCTAAAAGTTTTTAAAATTATATTGATTTATATCATCTTATTTTTTTTTGTTTTTTTTTTTTTTTTTTTTTTTTTTTTTGGTCACCCAGGCTGGAGTACATCTTGGTGCGTGATCTTGGTGCAGTCTTGGCGATCTTCGCTCACTGCAACCTCTGCCTCCTGGGTTCAAACCATTCTCCTGCCTCAGCCTCACAAGTAGCTGGGATTACAGGCAAATGTTACCATGTCTGGCTAATTTTTTTGTATTTTTAGTAGAGATGGGGTTTCACCATATTGGCAAAGCTGGTCTTGGACTCCTGACCTCAAACGATCCGCCCGCCTCAGCAGCCCAAAGTGCTGGGATTACAGGCATGAGCCACTACGCCCAACTCTATAGCTTTTTAATTTTACTAACTAATTGTTTAATAATTATTACTTTCGTTTCCATGTTTGGTTTTTTTGGTCTTGTTTATTTCCCATAGTTTTGTATTATAATCTGTACTCAATATTTTAAAATCTTTAATCCTTATTCTCATTGTACAATCCATCTGCTTTTATAATTGCAGCATGTATGAGAGGTGTTTTATGCAGTTTTTTACATGTTATAAATTTTTTACTTTTAGCATTTTATCTTTTATCTTATGTGTAATTTTATCACTATTTTTTACTCCTAAATTTTTATTTTTTGATTTCCAATTCTTTCACTTTTTAAAAAATATACTAACTTATTTTGAACTGTTTTATTTTTTTCTCATTTTAATCCTTTCTTAACTGCATTCCATTTATTAATTTGTATCAATTTTTCATATTTTTGTCTATTGTAGTATATTTCATAAATTGTGTTATGATGGTCACAATAATTATGGCCATCTGTTAGGCACATGGACAAAATCCACACCACAAATCAGTCTTGGGAAGCCTTTTCTGATTTACCTGTCTCTGTAGCCACTCGTTTGACAATCTAGATAGATTTCCTATCCTTTCAAGGAATACTTAATCAAACAAGTCCCTAACTACCCTTAAGAACAAGAGGTTATTTCTTATAGAGAAAATTATTCCCTCAATGCAGATTTTGGTAATATTTGGTATGGTATCAAATAGCAATATTTTTAATATATTGAATATATGATATCAAATAGTAATATTTTAAAATATATTCATTTCACTACATGATGAGCTTGTGTTTGTTGGTGTTTGTTTAATGCCTCTTCTGTGACATAATAAACACTGGCTTTGGGGAAAATGTGGTAACAATCTGCTTTGGCTAGGAAACCCATATCTAGATGATGAGGGACCAGGTGGTACTGATCCTCCCAACAGACATTCACAGCAGGAAGCACAGGAAAGTACATGCATTTGCTGCCTACTGATGTATCCATTAGCAGTTTCACTCTCCTCCCTTTTCCATAGGTCCATGGAAGAATTCTCCTGGTGTATATCTGCCCCCCTCCTCTCCCTTTCATTTTAATGGTCTAGGAGAAGCGGGAGAGATAGGACATTATCTTGAAAAGGATCATTGGTTTATTTATTTGGTGGCTCTCAAAAATTTTGAGAAACTTTTATTGGGCCTGGGCCCACTATAAAGATAGAATCTAAGAAAAGTGGAGACAGTTGATTTGCTCTGGAAATGTCCTGGGCTCCAAAGAGAGCTCTCCATCCTCTTTTACTTTTTCTCCATAAGTAGGGATATAAATAAGACATTTCAAAAATTGAAATTATGATTACTCTCAGAGAAGAAATTAGAAAGCTCAATATGTAAGGAATAAGTTTAGCCCTTTTCAAGAGATGTCGTAAGTGTTTGAGAACACCTCAAATTCAAACTAATCCTGAGTATAAGCTTAAGGATGCAAAACTGGAAAGTGATGGTAAATGAGGAAGCTCTTATCTAGGTAATTTTTTTTTCTCTGTTCAAAGTAAAAAAATCTGTTCATGAGAAAAAAGAGATCTAAACACCATCTGCAAAAAGGGAGACAAGAGTGAAAAATCTGGCAACTTATCTCCAGTTACCCAGGGCAGCCTTGTCCCATGGATATCAGCCTATGATTTATGTTGCAGACGTATCTCCATGGCCAAGGTGCAGCACCGGGCACTGTGGTTTAATGAGACATTAAGACTATTTGATGAAATCCTTGAGTTCCCATATATGTGGTCAATTTCATCATCTGTGAAATGGGAAAAATAACAGTATCTACTTCATAGTGTTAAGTTTAAATCATATCATGTAATTATGTTTCTTAGAACATAGTAAGTACTCAATAAATATGATGCATCTTTATTATTATATAATTATTGAACTTAAGGATTTGTAACCACTGTTACAAATATTTCAAGATTCTTACAGACACATAAAATAACCATAATATTTTAAAACTTTTGTTAAATACAGCAGTGACATTATCGAAGATATTTTTTATCCTATAATTATAAGGAAAAGTGTTGTTTTTCTCTATAGCAGTTGTCTAATTCATTATAATTTATAATTAATAAGTTTGTTTTTCAATAAGCAAGGCATCTTGTTCAATGTGACAACAGACCTTCTATGAAAGTACTGTAATTGTGAACTGTTGTACTAGCCAGCTCAGGCTGCTATACAAAATATCATACATGGGGCAGTTCAACAAATAATTGTATCACATTTCCAGAGGCTGGGAAGTCCAAATCAAGGTTCAGCAGGGTTCTTTTTCTGGTCAGGGCCCTCTCCCTGGCTTGCAGATGGCCAGCTTATGGCTGTGTCCAACATGGCAGAAAGAGAGAGACACACACACACTGAGAGAGAGAGAGAGAGAGAGAGAGAGAGAGAGAGAGAATCTCTTCTTATAAGGGATCAGTCCTATCAGATTAGGGCCCGCCCCTTGACCTCATTTAACCTTAATTATTCCCTAAAGACCTTATGTCTAGATATAGCCATATTGTGGGGTAAGGCTTCAACATATGAGTTTTGTGGTGACACAATTCAGTCCATAGTCACTGCCAATCCCAATTAGATTTGTCACTGTCTTTTGAAGAATAGGCAGCATGCTTTCAGAGTACTCAACTGACCAGAAGGACAGGAATAACAATATATTCAGCATGCTCTTTTCTTTAATGAGATCAGTGAGATCCTTACATTAGCATGAGAAAACATTCACCTGCATAGACTAAGATAATATGTTTTCAAGCTATGAGAAGAAACAGACAGGAGGAGGGGGCTACCTGTTATGTTGTAATGTTTAATATTAAGGACCTATTTAATATTTAAAACTTAATAGAGAAAGTTTTTCAACCCTAGGCCACATTTGTTTACAAATACTATCCACCAAAATGAATTAAATATATCTCATTATAGAAGGATGATGCTAACTAACCCCTTCTAAAATAATCTCATCTCCATTTTAGTTGGGGTCTTCATGCTTAAATGGAACGTGTTAATTGAGATGAAGTTTCCAGTTGGTGAGTACATTTGCAAAAGGAATGCTAAATTTCATCATTCTTTTGCTGATCAATATTAGTCACCACAGGCATCCGCTTATATGGTGATTCTCATGTATCAACAAAGAAGCCAATATGAAAGTTGACTCACCTATAATCTAGTCATTTCACATGCATAGAACAATCTATCAACTCAAAAAATCCAATATGTAGTCAGTTGCACATACTTTGTATGAACATGTGCATGAACATATATAAAAATTCATGAATTCTCTAGAAAAGTGTAAGCAGAAATCTCTTTATAGGAAATCCAGAACTTTCCAGGAATAATGTCTATATAGGAGATTTTATGTTAACATACAATGGGAAAGATTTAATGATAATATAGAACTTAGAATTAGAGAAAAATTATATTCACATTATTTCTAAATTCTGGGGTTTCTGAGAAGAAGGGTTAATGTCCCAAATAGTGAGGATCTGCACTTTATAAGATGAAAGATGTGCTGTAAAATGATGGCTGCAGGCCAGCTAAATACATTATCAAAATGAAGCGCTAATCAAATAGGAAACACCTTCCCCTTAGGCACTGGAGAACGTTGCTGGGTTTTGTTCTTTGACATCACGTTCTCTAAAGTCTTATAAAGATCAATTCAAAGACCAATTGATTTTATATCTAGTTTTACACAACAGATAATTAAAAATACATCTTGTAAGGGAACAATCATATTTCTTCTGAGACTGTGGTTTATATTGTTACTATATGGTTTGCTTTTGTTTTACAAATTCTGAATTCAATCATACTGTATTTGTTGCACTTAGCTCTCCTTTTTCAAATGTTTGGGAATAATTTATGAAATAATAATTTATCTTAAACAACTTACTTAAATAATGACCCAAGTCATAGTGATTTGTGAAATTTTACAGACAGGTCCACAGCTTATTTCCACTCCATGCATCAAAACATGGCTGACCATGAGAATAATAAAATAATTTTGCGCTAGGTGTGATTTCTGGCTACCTAGAAAATAGTCATTTTAAAAAACCTTTAACACTCAATTCTTTTAGTAACACTGTACTTTTCTATTTTACAAGTGGAAAATAAGCAAAACTCACATATTACTTGGTTCTTTTCTTGAAGCAGCTTTGATGACTTGAAAATAATTCCCCTAACTACAGATGTCTAGTACAATTGGATCTTTATATATTAAAAACAGATAAAGCTATACCCCAGCAGTTTTTCAGAAAGTGAGTGGAACACTACTGAGTCAGTCTTGTGGCACAGCTTGAACTAATAATAGACAGTTAGGATTATCCAAGAAGCTCATCTGGGACTGAGACAAGCACTTCCTAATGCTAGTCTCCTGGGCCATCATTCAAATGTATTATTCAAGTAGCTAATGAGACAAGAAGAGCTCGAACCATAATTGACTTGTATTCTCTTAGGAGGTCAGCTCTGAGAGTAGATTTAAGTAAATTCCCCAAGTGAACGGTAGATGGAAAGTATTGTAATTAATTTATCAGTCAAAACCAAGCATTGTGAGTTAAAGAATTGCCCAATTCCTTCTTTACCAAGTCCCAGACTCCAACTTCTCTAGGAAAAACTACTTCCACATATTCTGAAATATAAATACATATGTAACTGGAAACATACAATGTGGTATATGTTTACATATATAAAGTGTGTGTGTGTGTGTGTGTGTGTATATAAATATATATATATTTTTCCAAAGAATATAATGCAAAAAAAAGTTTCCATATATACTATAGTATAATTTTAGATGTCATAGAAGCTGTTATATTAAATATTGTGATATCATTACTTATACTAATATAAACAATCGTATTATTACTACTATGTTGCATGCACCATGTCCTAAAAACGGATGTTCAGCCATTTTATGGAAATCCTGTCATATACAACATAGATGATCCTAGAAGGCATTGTGTTAAGTGAAAGAAGCCAGACATAGCAGGACAAATACCTCATGATCTCACGCATGTAGCAGCTAAGAAAGTTGGTCTCATAGAAATATACAAGAGAATGGTGGTTACCAGAGGCTAGGTCAGTTGAGGAGCGCCTGGGGAGTTGAGGGATGTTAGTCAAAGGATACAAAGTTACAGTTACATAGGAGGAAAAATTTCAAGGGATCTATTATACAGCATGGTGACTATAGCTAATGATAATATATCATGTTCTTAAAAATGTTGATTGTGAATAAGTGCTCTCACCACACAAATAATAACTACATGGGGTAATGTATATGTTAATAAGACAGATTCAACCATGTTAATTAGACAGATGTAACAATGTGTATATACTTCAAACATGATGTTGTATAGAAGAAATACACACAATTTTATTGGTCAATTTAAGCTAATAAATTTGAAAAAATAAATAAGTGAAACAAAGATATTCCTTCATAAAAACTGATAATTTACTTGCAGAGTTTTTTAAACTAATCGCAAAATATCAGTTCAACATGGCTAAAACTATTTTTCCCAAACTCCACTAAAAAAACAGAAAAGATTTTTAAAAGAAAGTATAAAACCACCATCACAAAGCAGAAAGAAAAAGAGATAAGAGCAGATAAAACATTACAACATGTTTTTAGAAGACTGAAAACATACAAATGAGTGATGCCTGACCTTTAGGAGCAAAGAAAATTACAATCAGAGTACGATTCTGATGGAAAAAAAAAAAAAAGCATTATTTCTTAAGAAAGGCTGGGAGTTCAAAGTCTTGGAGAAGGCAATTTCAAATATAGGGTAGATATAGGAGGATTATTGAAGGTCTACATTAATTGTAGTTAGCCTGCAGATCTGCTCCCTGAATCATTACATTACTCCTGACCCCTAAAGAGTCTAAGGTTTCATTGTTTGGAATAAATGAGTCAGACTGGTCCCAGACTAGTATAGGAGAAGCAGCAGAGTAGCAGGAGGCAAGAGGCTAAGATTGGGGAATTAAATGAATGTTGAAACTCTCAGGGCCTGCCCCCATTCCAATGTTAGTATGAACTATAGCCAAGTGGGTATTACTTGAATTGCTTGCACAGGCAGGACATCATAGATTCTTCTCTAGGAAAATGAAATGGCCTCACAAAATATAACTTTAAAACATTGGGATTCGGTAGTACACAAATAAAAACGTTATTTAACGTGAAGCCTGGAAGTCAGCAAATACTTATCATGCGCGTGTAGTTACAAATTTACTCAAAAGTGAACAGATAGCCAAGGATCACCAGGCATTTAAGAAATGCCTTCAAGATAGAAAAAACTAAGGTGAAGTAAGTAACAGAAGAAAAGGAACTAGAACAGCCAGAGAAAATATAACACAGAACTCCAAAATTAATATCTTCAGGGAAGAAGCATATGATATTGTATACATGTCAAAAAAAGTAGGATATAATAAAAAGTAGCAGACCACAAGAATAAAAATTATAATTAAGTTAATACTATGATAAAAATTTTAAAATTCAACAAAAGAATTTGAAAAAATTAAGGAAAATCTTTCCCCTAGACACACACACACACACACACACACACACACACACACACACACACAGATAAATACAGACACACATAAAAACAGCAAAAAGACAAAGTAACATGTCACGGAAGAACAAAAGGTAAGACCATTAGAGAGGATCATTCTAGGTGGACCAATATCCAACTAAAAGGAGTTTCAGAAAAAGAGATGAGAGGAAGGAAGTTATTATTGTCCAAAACTGAAAGATTGGTGCTCTGGTCACTATTGCCAAGTAACAAGATACTCTAAAATCTAGTTCTTTAAACACTCATTTTATCATGCTCATGGTTAAAGGAGTTGAGAATTTGGACAGGGCCCAGGAAGAATGGCTTGTTTCTGCTACATGGTTTCAGGGCCCTCAGCTGGAAACAATGGCTATAGGTTACTCAATGATAGGGTCCTGAAATCATCTAGAGTCATCCTCACTCATCTACCTGGAAATTGATGCTGAGATTTTTTGTTTTGTTTATGGAGACAGGGTCTTAATGTGTCACCCAGACTGGAGTGCAGTGGTGTGATCACGGCTCACTGCAACCTCCACTTCCCAGGCTCAAGTGATCCTCCCACTTCAGCCTTCCACAAAAGGTGCTCATCACTATGCCTGGCTAATTTTTTTGTAGAGATTGGGTTGTGCCATGTTGCCCAGGGTGGCCTCGAACTCCTGGGCTCAAGTGATCAGTCTGCCTCGGCCTACCAAAGTGATGGGTTTACAGGCGTGAGCCACTGAGCCTGGTCAATGCTGACTTTCATCCTTGATCTTAGCTAAAGCCATATGGACTGTGTCTGAACTCTTCATGTGACCTGGTCTTCCACACAAAATGGAGATTACAAGGTAGGCAAATTTCTTACATGGTAGCTCAGGCAGCCAGTGTGAGTGTCCCAGAAATGCAACATGGAAGCTTCATTATATTTAATGACCTAACCTTGGAAGGTCACATAATATTCTCACCAATTAATCCTCTTAGTTATAAAGAAGTTGTTATATTCAGCTCAGATTTAAGCAGATGGAACAGAGACTCTACCTGTTGAGTGGGGGAGTGTCAAAGATTTGTAGACATGTTTCAAAACTTCTGCAGTTTGAATGTCAGAATAAAGGTCTAGCATAGAGAATTTGAAAATTTCCTACATCAATGAATTGATAGTAAAATATCAAAATATTTGGAATTAATAGACACTTCTAAAAGTTGCTAGAAAGGGAAAAATAATCAAACATAAAAGATAGAGGATAAAAGTGACATAGGCTTTCTAAAGTTTTTTACTAGAATCTAAGATACTACATCAGTGCCTTCAATATTATACATAATTAATTATTAACTTTTGACAATGGGGACAAGAAAATTAAATGGAGGCCAATCATTTTTTAAACAAATGGTGCTAGGAGGACTAGTTATGCATGAGCAAAGTATAAAGTTGTAGCCCTGTCTCATACCATGTATAAAAATTAACTCAAAATGGATCAAATGCTTTAATGTAAGAGCTAAAATTATTAAACTCTTAGCAAAAATAAGTGTAAATGTTTATGAGCTTGAATTAAACAATAGTTTCTCAAATATGGCACCTAAAGCTCACACAATAAAATAAAAATAAATACATAAATTATACTTTATCAAAATTAAAAAAATTTGTGCATCAAAGAACACTATCAAGAAAGATAAAAGAACTGGCTAGCCATATGCAGAAAACAGAAACTGGACCCCTTCCTGACATTTTATACAAAAATTAACTTACTATGGGTTAAATATTTAAATGTAAAACCCAAAACCAAAAAGCCCTAGAAGAAAACCTAGGCAATACATTCAAGATATAGGCATGGGCAAAGATTTCAAGACTAAAACACCAAAAGCAATTGCAACAAAAGCCAAAATTGACAAACAGGATCTAATTAAACTAAAGAACTGCACAGCAAAAGAAACTATCATGAGAGTGAACAGGCAACCTACAGAATGGGAGAAAATTTTTGCAATCTACCCATCTAACAAAGGTCTAATATCTAGAATCTACAAAGAATTTAAACAAATTTATAAGAATAAAACAACCCCATCCAAAAATGGGTGAAGGATATGAACAGACACTTCTCAAAAGAGAACATTTACGCCACCAACAAACATGAAAAAATGCTCATCATCACTGGTCATCAGAGAAATGCAAATCAAAACCACAATGAGATGCCATCTCATGCCAGTTAGAATGGTGATCATTAAAAAGTCAGGAAACAACAGATGCTGGAGAGGACGTGGAGAAATAGGAATGCTTTTACACTGTTGGTGCGAGTGTAAATTATTTCAACCATTGTGGAAGACAGTGTAGCAATTCCTCAAGGATCTAGAAACAGAAATACCATTTGACTCTGCAGTCCCATTACTGGGTATATACCCAAAGGATTATGAATCATTCTACTCTACAGACACATGCACATGTATGTTTATTGCAGCACTATTTACAATAGCAAAGACTTGGAACCAACCCAAGTGTCCATCAATGATAGACTGGATAAAGAAAATGTGGAATACTGTGGAATACTATGGAATATTATGCAGCCGTTAAAAATAATGAGATCATGGCATTTGCAGGACATGGATGAAGCTGGAAACCATTATTCTCAGCCAACTAACACAGGAACAGAAAACCAAAAAGCTTATGCTCTCACTCATAAGTGAGAGTTGAAAAAGAAGAATGCATGGACACAAGGAGGGGAACATCACACATGGGGGCCTGTCGGAGGGGCATTGAGGGCAAGGAGTAGGGAGTGCATTTGGACAAATACCTAATGCACGTGGGGCTTAAAACCTAGATGACAAGTTGATAGGTGCAGCAAACTACCATGGCATATGTATACCTGTGTAACAAACCTGCTCATTCTGTATGATGTACATGTATCCCAGAATTTAAGGTAACTTAAAAAAAAAAAAAAAAAAGATAAGAGACAACCCACAAGATTGTCTTGTATATCCTATATCTGATAATAGTCTAGCATCCAGAATATATAAAGAGTGTTTACAACTCAAGAAGACAAATAATTCACTTTTTTTTTTTTTTAAATGGGCAAAGAAACTGAGTAGACTTTTCTCCAAAGAAGGTATACAAATGGCCTACAGGTATATGGAAATTTTTCTCAACATCATTAATCATCATGGAAACACAAATCAAAATCACAACAGAACAGCACAAACAAATTATAGGAACTGATGAATGGATAAATAAATATGGTATATCCATACAATGGAATATTATTGAGCTATGAAAAGGAACAAAGTATTGATATGTGCTACAACATGGATGAACCTTGAAAACATTTTGGTAAGTGAAAGAAGCCCCATGCAAAAGGCCACATATGTGTTATTCCATTTATATTTGAGATGTCCAGAAAGGGCAAATTCACAGAGACAGGTAGGTTAGAAAGAGATGACTGCTTAATGAGTATGTGAGTTTTTTAGTGGGTGGTGTGGGTGATGAAAATGTTCTGAAATTAGATAATGGTGATTGTTGAACTCTGTGATAGACTTATGAATAGACCAAAAATCCTGAATTGTACACTTTATATTGGTTAGTTTTGTGGTATGTGAATTCTATCTACTTAATTTAAAAAGAATATGCCCATATGTGCTTTAGGATAAAAAACTTAATGTACACCTGTATTAGCTTGTTAATTTCCCCAAGGAATTATACGGGAGGATGGGGAACAAAGCAACAGTATTTTTTATTATAAACTTTTAAGCATTATGAAATTTAAAACTACATATTTGTTATTTTAAACTTCATCAAACATTTTATTATAATTGCTTTAGTACTATGATTTTAAAATTATATGGTTGTTTGATTTTTTAGAATAATACTTATATATAGTTCAAAGAATTGCTCATTTTGCAAAGTACTTTATTTTACTTAATACACACAATTAGAAAATAATCTGGTCTGTGTTAATTGCAGCATTTCAAAGAGTGTAAAATTTAATTATAAAGTATATCTAAGCGACATATTTTATTTTGTGTACCAATTGTATATTCCAAGTACATATTGATTTACCATGCAGAGAATCAAACCATTAATTGTTGACACCCAAGGTGCCTACATGTACTATCTACTGTCCATTCAAATCGGTAATAATTCACTTTTTCTGAGACTATAATGAAAACATTATCCTAATCCAAGGATTTTCCACAGATGCTAGGAAGAAATAGATCCTCTAAAATATAGAACAATCCTAGTTTTTATTACTGTGCTTTGTTCCATTTGATTTGATGGAATTATCAGAGATAACATCTGTAGCATGTAAATGTTTACAAGGAATGGTTAGTCTACTAGCAAAGCATTTAAGTGGGATAATCACCAAAACTCAGCTGTGAAATCCAAAGTAGCTGCTTTCTAGGGAACAGGATTGATCTATAAGAGTCTCATAACTGGAATATTCCTACAGTAGAGATTATTTTAGCATATTTGTTGGCTGCCTCACTTGTATTTAGCTGTTAAACAGTCACATATATTACACGGTTTATGGAATATTAGATTTTATATTCAGCTACATCTCATCCTCTACCTGTTGGGGTGTATTTTGTTTTTGTTTGTTTTTCAGGATGAATGAAATTTGGTTTAAGGCTTAGCTAACATGGATCTGGCTTCCTTATTTCTGCTTTCTCCCTCTGAATTCTTTCACAAGCACCTCATAGAATATTTTTGTTTAGTTATAGAGGTTAGACCTTGGGCTTAGTGCCTAGCCTGTGACCAAGTACATGTGTTTACATTCGGAATGTTTGATAACTCAAAAATTGATGAAAATTAATAAAAATTGTTACAATAACAGCAATACACGCAGCAGGAAAGGGCATCTTAGGAGGTGCAAGTTTACAACAAAGATGCAGAATACAGAAAGCAGAGAGAAGGGTGTCAGCTGATAAAGGGAGGAGTGAACTTCACCTACAGTATTCTAAATGGGTGCTACAACTGGAGAAGCCATAAAGTAAAGGGGAATTCCAGAAAAACTAAGAACTCAAGGAGTGTAAATTGAAGAAGGGCTGGAGTGAGTGTTGGTGCATCAAAGAGTTGAAATAACTGGAAGTCTATAAGGAAGATCCTGTCCTCCAATACCTCAATACTTGACCTACACCCACATGCTAAGTTTAACAAAAATTGTCAGGAATCTTTCTTTTTATAAAAGTGTCTTAGGAGAACCAGGAAAGTTCGTGTGAAAGTTAGCACCACAGAGCAGAAACTCCTTCCTTTTGGCATTTGGGGTACACCATCAGAGCTGCTGGCTGTGTAACATTCACTCCAAACTGAAGAAGTTGTCAGTTAGGAAGTCCCAACTACTTTTTACAGCCCCTAGTTACACTTTTTATTGTTAAATATGGACAGATAATAATGGATCATGTGACATTTGAAAAAAGCTTTATTGTAAAAGCATAGCCAAACAGGTATCAACCTAAAGAGAGAAACTGGGGCAATATTATTATAAGTAGAGGGTTTCTTTGGGCCAAATTTGAGGCCTTCAACTTGAGAGACAGATTCAAATTGCCCTGATCATATGCTTTGATTAGCAACAGTTGCAAATGTGCTTTTAAAGGAAAAATGAAGGGGCAGTTTCTGAGTTGAACATAAGCTATTGATTAAGTGTACATTGTTCTTTGCATTGCAGATTCCAGGAACATGAAGATAATGGGTAAGGGTCACATTGTGCAACTTGTGATAGCATTTTAAGAAATTTGTCAGTGAGTGTGGAAACTACAGGGAAGGAAAGAAAGAATAAATTGCCTTAAACAATTCCCCATATGAGGTATGTGCAGGTGGGTGTCCCCCAGCCTCATGACTGAAGGCTCATTCTCATTTCTCTCTGAGTTTGGTAAGTTTTTCACACTTTATATTCTTCAGACAGCTCTGAGCTCCTTTTTTCCCTCCTCACAGGAAAAAATAACTGTAGGGAAAACAGATAATTTAAAAAATAATAAAAAATGAAATATTCTGAATATTACACTCAGATATGTATGAAGATATTCCATTCATAAAACAAAATATAAAGCTATGACAAACAGAATAATAATGAGGTTTTAGAACTTAAATATATGTTTGCATAAATTAATAATATTAGAAAGAGGGAACAATAGTCAAGGAAATCTTCCAGAATATAGGACAAAAGTCAAGAAAAAACACAGAAAATATAAGAGGAGGCAGAATATTAATCCAATAAATCTGGGACCTAATTAACAGGAATTTTTTAAAACAAGAATAGAAAACAGAGAAGGAAAGAAATCATCAAAAAAATCATAAAGGAAAACTTTCCAGGACTAAAGGGAAGAGACATGAGTCTTCAAAAGGTAAGCTCATACAAGTGTGAAAGAATGAATTTTAAAATGACCCATCTAGGTATATAATTTAGAAATTTCATAACATAAAGAACCAAGTTCTTATCTATAGGAAAACAGCCTGCTGCATGACAAGAGTGACGCTATCTTAAAGCGAAACTGCTATGATAACTGATATTTTACTCCTGCGTAATAAGCTATTCTGCAGCAAGGTCTCTAAACAATGCCTGGAGCATAAATAACCCCACATAAGGATGCTTACCTAACTGCCCTCCTTGCCCAGCTGCACATGTCTTTACCATAAAAGCTTGCTAAGTAAAGGGTACTTAATGGCGAGTGGGTGCAGGGATCCGCCGTCTCATGGCTGACCTGGATAATGCTCTAAGTCCCTATTAAATATTTCTTTCTGAGAAACTGGATTTGTCAGCCTCTTTCTTTGGCTTCTCAGCCCCAGCCGCCTTTGGGGACAGGTTTGTACATACCTGCTCAACACAGAACACTATCCTATTTCTCTACTTTGTTTTTGATTTTACTCCCTTGCAATTTATACATTTTCAAAGAATCTTTCTGCATCCTGAAACAAAGTTTATCTTATAAGCTTTTATACCTGATACTGACCTCTTTCATGTGAGAACTTTTGCCTAGAATCTGTCCCTGGACTGCCCCGGGGTTGTGTTCTAAACACGTCACATGTCAAGTAGTCACTCTAGCTGACATCCTGGCTAAGTGTTCGTGGGCCTCTGCATATTGCAATATGTGGCTCTTGTCATTTTGGGGAGTAATTAGGATTTAAACTATACTTTCTAATAAAGTTTCATAGTTACATCATTAAGCTTAACTGCATGGTGAATATTTATATAATAAAGTTGCCTCCTGCATCATTACTTTATATCAACCACATGTATAGACTAGCAAAAATTTTGAACTGTTGGATGCCATTTTGTGCTTGATATTTTTCCACTCTCTTTGGCCTGTGTTTATAGAAAATAAATAATTAGAGTTGTAGTAACTGTAGTCAAATCATTCAAATCCTGATACAAATTTTGACAAAAAAATTAGAGATAAAGCTATATAGAAAATAAACTGGAAGCAACAGCCTAAGCCCCAAAGGTTTCCTGAATCCACCTTTAGTTCGGAATCCCAATGCTTGTAGTTTCATTCAGATCATCCAAAGAGCCTTTGTTCTTCAGTTCAATTATCTCTTTGGTCTATTTGTCTTTTGACCACAACTATCATAATAATCCCATTTCTAGAAAAATCTATCTCCTCCCTCTACTCCAAATCTTTGGTTGCCAAGCATTGCTAGGGGGAATCAGGAAGCCTTCCATCTCCTCATGATTACTAAGTAACGTTTTTCTTTTGAATGAGCTGATACTCTGTTTAGAACTCTAGTTATTTACAAGATCTTACTAGTTCTTTACCCAAGACTCTGATCTCTTAAGTAGTTATTTAAAATCTTGAGCACTGATTTTTGGTTTCCAACATGGCTGAATAGGAACAGCTCCAGTCTACAGCTCCCAGCATGAATGATGCAGAAGATGGGTGATTTCTGCATTTCCAACTGAGGTACAAGGTTCATCTCACTGGGGCTTGTTGGCCAGTGGATGTGGTCCATGGAGTGTGAGCTGAAGCAGGGCAGGGCATTGCCTCATCTGGGAAGTGCAAGGGGTCGAGGAACTCCCTTTCCTAACCAAGGGTAGCCGTGACAGATGGTACCTGGAAAATCGGGACACTCCCACCCTAATACTGCACTTTTCCAATGGTCTTAGCAAACGGTACACCAGGAGATTATATCCCTACCTGGCCTAGGGTCCCACACCCACGGAGCCTCACTCACTGCTAGCACAGCAGTCTGAGATCCAAATGCAAGGCAGCAGCGAGGCTGGGGGAGGGGCGTCCACCATTACTGAGGCTTGAGTAGGTAAACAAAGTGATCAGGAAGCTCGAACTGGGTGGAGCCTATCACAGCTCAAGGAGACCTGCCTGCCTCTGTAGACTCCACCTCTGGGGGCAGGGCAAAGCTAAACAAAAGGCAGCAGAAACTTCTGCAGACTTAAACATCCCTGTCTGACAGCTTTGAAGAGAGTAGTGTTCTCCCAGCACAGAATTTGAGATAGGAGAACAGACAGAGTGCCTCCTCAAGTGGGTCCCTGACCCCTGAGTAGCCTAACGGTGAGACATCTCCCAGCAGGGGCCGACTGACACCTCATACAGCCAGGTACCTCTCTGAGACGAAGCTTCCAGAGGAAGGATCAGGCAGCAACATTTGCTGTTCTGCAATATTTGCTGTTCTGCAGCCTCCGCTGGTGATACCCAGGCAAACAAGGTCTGGGGTGGACCTCCAGCAACCTCCAATAGACCTGCAGCTGAGGGTCCTGACTGTGAGAAGGAAAACTAACAAACAGAAAGGACATCTACACTAAAACTGCATGTGGATGTCACCATCATCAAAGACCGAAGGTAGATAAAACTACAAAGATGGGGAGAAACCAGAGCAGAAAAGCTGAATATTCTAAAAATCAGAGTGCCTCTTCTCCTCCAAAGGAACGCAGCTCCTTGCCAGCAATGGAACAAAGCTGGACACAGAATGACTTTGATGAGTTGACAGAAGTAGGCTTCAGATGATTGGTAATAACAAACTTCTCCGAGCTAAAGGAGGATATTCGAACCCATCGCAAAGAAACTAAAAAACTTGAAAAAAGATTAGACGAATGGCTAACTAGAATAAACAGCATGGAGAAGATGTTAAATGACCTGAAGGAGCTGAAAATCATGGCACAAGAACTATGTGATGCATGGAACAAGCTTCAGTAGCCGATTTTCGATCAAGTGGAAGAAAGGGTATCAGTGATTGAAGATCAAATGAATGAAATGAAGTGAGAAGAGAAGTTTAGAGAAAAAAAAAGTAAAAAGAAATGAACAAAGCTCCCAAGAAATATGGGACTATGTGAAAAGACCAAATCTATGTCTGATTGGTGTACCTAAAAGTGATGGGGAGAATGGAACCAAGTTGGAAGACACTCTTCAGGATATTATCCAGGAGAACTTCCTCAGCCTAGCAAGGCAGGTCAACATTCAAATTCAGGAAATACAGAGAACGCTGCAAAGATACTCCTCAAGAAGAGCAACTCCAAGACACATAATTGTCAGATGCACCGAAGTTAAAATTAAGGAAAACATGTTAAGGGAAGCCAGAGAGAAAGGTCAGGTTACTCATAATGGGAAGCCCATCAGACTAACAGCAGATCTCTTGGCAGAAACTCTACAAGCCAGAAGAGAGTGGGGGCCAATATTCAACATTCTTAAAGAAAAGAATTTTCAACCCAGAATTTCATATCCAGCCAAACTAAGTTTCATAAGTGAAGGAGAAATAAAACCCTTTACAGACAAGCAAATGCTGAGAGATTTTGTCACCACCAGGCCTGCCTTACAAGAGCTCCTGAAGGAAGCACTAAACATGGAAAGGAACAACTGGTACCAGCCACTGCAAAAACATGCCAAATTGTAAAGACCATCAATGCTAGGAGGAAACTGTATCAACTAATGAGCAAAATAACCAGCTAACATCATAATGACAGGATCAAATTCACACATAACAATATTAACCTTAAATGTAAATGGGCTCAATGTTCCAATTAAAAGACACAGACTGGCAAATTGGATAAGGAGTCAAGACCCATCAGTGTGCTGTATTTAGGAGACCAATCTCACGTGCAGAGACACACAGAGGCTCAAAATCAAGGGGTGGAGAAAGATCTACAAGCAAATGAAAAACAAAAAAAGGAGGGGTTGCAATCCTAGTCTCTGATAAAACAAACTTTAAACCAACAAAGATCAAAAGAGACAAAGAAGGTCATTACATAATGGTAAAGGGATCAATTCAACAAGAAGAGGTAACTATCCTAAATATATATGCACCTAATACAGGAGCACCCAGATTCATAAAGCAAGTCCTTAGAGACCTACAAAGAGACTTAGTAGACTCCCACACAATAATAATGAGAGACATTAACACCCCACTGTCAACATTAGACAGATCAATGAGACAGAACGTTAACAAGGATATCCAGGACTTGAACTCAACTCTGCACGAAGATCCTAATAGACACCAATAGAACTCTCCACCCCAAATCAACAGAATATACATTCATCTCAGCACCACATTGCACTTATTCCAAAACTGACCACATAGTTGGCAGTAAAGCACTCCTCAGCAAACGTAAAAGAACAGAAATTATAACAAACTGTCTCTCAGACCACAGTACAATCAAATTAGAACTCAGGATTAAGAAACTCATTCAAAATTGCACAACTACATGGAAACTGAGCAACCTGCTCCTGAATGACTACTGGCTACTTAACGAAATGAAGGCAGAAATAAAGATGTTCTTTGAAACCAATGAGAACAAAGACACAACATACCAGAATCTCTGGGACACATTTAAAGAAGTGTGTAGAGGGAAATTTATAGCACTAAACGCCCATAAGAAAAAGCAGGAAAGATCTAAAATTGACACCCTAACATCACAATTAAAGGAACTAGAGAAGCAAGAGCAAACACATTCAAAAGTTAGCAGAAGGTAAGAAATAAAGATCAGAGCAGAACTGAAGGAGTTAGAGACACAAAAAAACCCTTCAAAAAAATCAATGAATCCAGGATCTGATTTTCTGAAAAGATCAACAAAACTGATAGACCACTAGCAAGATTAATAAAGAAGAAAAGAGAGAAGAATCAAACAGACACATACACACACAAAAAAAAAATGATAAAAGGGCTATCACCACTGATCCCACAGAAATCCAAACTACCATGAGAGAATTTTATAAAGAGCTCTATGCAAATAAACTAGAAAATCAAGAAGAAATGGATAAATTCCTGGACATGTATATCCTCCACAAACTAACCCAGGAAGAAGTTGAATCTCTGAATAGACAAATAACAGGCTGTGAAATTGAGGCAATAATTAATAGCCTACCAACCAAAAGAAGACCAGGACCAGACGGATTCACAGTCGAATTCTACCAGAGGCATAAAGAGGAGCTGGTACCATTCCTTCTGAAATTATTCCAACCAACAGCAAAACAGGGAATCCTCCCTAACGCATTTTATGAGGCCAGCATCATCCTGATACCAAAGCCTGGCAGAGACACAATAAAAAAGAGAATTTTAGACCAATATCCCGGATGAACACTGATGCAAAAATCCTCAATAAAATACTGGCAAACCGAGTCCAGCAGCACATCAAAAAGATTATCCACCATGATCAAGTTGGCTTCATCCCTGGGATGCAAGGTTGGTTCAACATACACAATTCAATAAATGTAATCCATCATACAAATTGAAGCAAAGACAAAAACCACATGATTATCTCAATAGATGCAGAAAAGGCCTTCGACAAAATTCAACAGCACTTTACGCTAAAAACTCTCAATAAACTCAAAATAAACTCTCAATATCTCAAAATAGGAAGAGCTATTTATGACAAACCCACAGCCAATATCATACTGAATGGGCAAAACTGGAAGCATTCCCATTGAAAAGTGGCACAAGACAAGAATGCCCTCTCTCACCACTCCTATTCAACATAGTGTTGGAAGTTCTGCCCAGGGCGATCAGGCAGAAGAAAGAAATAAAGGGTATTCAATTAGGAACAGAGGAAATCAAATTATCCCTGTTTGCAGATGACATGATTGTATATTTAGAAAACCCCATCTTCTCAGCCCCAAACCTCCTTAAGCTGATAAACAACTATAGCAAAGTCTCAGGATACAGAATCACTGTGCAAAAATCACAAGCATTCCTATACACCAATAACAGACAAACAGAGAGCCAGATCACGAATAAACTCCCATTCACAATTGCTTCAAAGAGAAAAAAATACCTAGGAATCCAACTTTCAAGGGATGCGAAGGACTTCTTCAAGGAGAACTACAAACCACTGCTCAATGAAATAAAAGAGGACCAAACAAATGGAAGAACATTCTATGCTTATGGATAGGAAGAATCAATATTGTGAAAATGGCCATACTGCCCAAGGTTATTTATAGATTCAATGTCATCCCCATCAAGTTACCGATGACTTTCTTCAAAGAAATGGATAAAACTACTTTAAAGTTCATATGGAACCAAAAAAGAGCCCACATTGCCAAGACAATCCTAAGCCAAAAGAACAAAGCTGGCAGCATCACACTACCTGACTTCAAACTATACTACAAGGCTACAGTAACCAAAACAGCATGGTACTGGTACTAAAACAGAGATATAGACCAATGGAACAGAACAGAACCATCAGAAATAATACCACACATCTCTAACCATCTGATCTTTGACAAACCTGACAAAAACAAGAAATGGGGAAAGGATTCCCTATTTAATAAATGGTACTGGGAAAACCGGCTAGCCATATGTAGAAAACTGAAACTGGATCCCTTCGTTACACATTATACAAAAATTAATTCAAGATGGATTAAAGACTTAAATGTCACACCTAAAACCATAAAAACCCTAGAAGAAAACCTAGACAATACCATTCAGGACATAGGCATGGGCAAGGACTTCATGACTAAAATACCAAAAGCAATGGCAACAAAAGCCAAAATTGACAAATGGAATCTAATTAAACTAAAGAGCTTCTGCACAGCAAAACAAATCACAATCAAAGTGAACAGGCAACCTACAGAATGGGAGAAAATTTTAGTATCTACCCATCTGACCAAGGGCTAATATCCAGAATCTACAAAGAACTTAAAAACTATGTACAGGAAAAAAATCAAACAACCCCATCAAAAAATGGGTGAAGGATATGAACAGAAACTTCTCAAAAGAAGGCATTTATGCAGCCAACAGACACATGAAAAAATGTTCATCCTCACTGGCCATGAGAGAAATGCAAGTCAAAATACAATGTGATACCATCTCACACCAGTTAGAATGGTGATCATTAAAAAGTCAGGAAACCACATATGCTGGAGAAGATGCGGAGAAATAGGAATGCTTTTACACTGTTGGTGGGAATGTAAATTAGTTCAACCATTGTGGAAGACAGTGTTGTGATTCCTCAAGGATCTAGAACTAGAAACACCATTTGACCCAGCCATCTCATTACTGGGTATATACCCAAAGGATTATAAATCATGCTACTATAAAGACACATGCACATGTATGTTTATTATGGCACTCTTCACAATAGCAAAGACCTGGAGCCAACCCAAATGTCCATCAATGATAGACTGGATTAAGAAAACGTGGCACATATACACCATGGAATACTATGCAGCCATTAATAAGGATGAGTTCATACCCTTTGTAGGGACATGGATGCAGCTGGAAACCATCATTCTGAGCAAACTATCGCAAGGACGGAAAACCAAACACTGCATGTTCTCACTCATAGGTGGGAATTGAATGATAAGAACACTTGGATACAGGGTGGAGAACATCATACACCAGGGCCTGTCATGGGCGGGGGGGTGGGTAGGGGGAGGGATAGCATTATGAGATATACCTGATGTAAATGACGAGTTAATGGGTGCAGCACACCAACATGGCACATATATACATATGTAACCAACCTGTACGTTGTGCACATGTACCTTAGAACTTAAAGTATAATAAAAAATAAAAAAATAAAAAATAATAAAATAAAATCTTGAGCACTATCTGTAAATCTTTATTTTATGCTCACTACAATTACCTTATCTGGTAGTTAGAATCTCTGTTTTCTCTCTAGTAGGTATACTGTCTATTTTCCAAGATCAGCTCTCTCACTTGTGACCTTAATTTCATCCTCCTCCACCTCCCCAGGACTCGCTCCATCAAGCATCTCCTCTACCTTTTGTGCCTTTATAAAACACTCCCCTCTTAAGATTATAGTTTCTGTTCTTATGTCCTAAATCTACCCTAGATCACGATCAAACAAACATCTGCTAGCCAAACGTCTCTGAAGACTGGGAAACTTCTGATATCTCATGTAGTGCTAAGTTCAGGTTAATCTGTCTTGTCAGAGACATTTGACAAAGACAATGTCAACAGTAACATCCTAATTGCCTAAATAACAGCTAACTTTCAGTTTAATCTCATTTGGTTCCTCTTTGACATTTTGTATTTTATATTTGAGGCTAATTTATTCTCTTTTTTTATTTTTTTGAGACCGAATCTCGCTCTGTCACCCAGGTTGTTGTGCAGTGGTGTGGTCTCGATTCACAGCAACCTATGTCCCCACCAGGTCCAAGGGATTCACCTGTCTCAGTCTCCCAAGTAGCTGGGACTGCAGGCACCCACCACCATGCCCAGCTAATTTTTGTGTTTTTAGTAGACGCGGGTTTTACCATGTTGGCCAGGCTGGTCTTGAACTCCTGACCTCAAGTGATCCGCCTGCCTCAGCCTCCCAAAGTCCTGGGATTACAGGCATGAGACACTGCACCCAGCCTCCAATTTATTATTGAAATATTTTCATCCTTGATTACCAAAGCACTATATTTTTCTGATGTTCAAGCTGCCTATATGACTTCTAGCTTCTAAGTACACTTCATGTATTACTTTTCTGGTTTTTTTTTTTTTTTTTTTTCAGACTTTCTCTGAATAAATCCCATCAACTCTGTTCTAATAGCACCTGTGAATCAATGAGTGTCAGTTCTTTATCTCTATCTCGCTTCTCTACCTGGCTCACCTGTTAGGAGAAATGGGGTAACCTTTATTTAGGAAACAACCTTGTTAGGAATTTGATTTCCATAAGAAGTTGTATTAGTCCATTCTTTCACTGCTATAAAGAAATATTGGAGACTGGGTAACTTACAAAGAAAAGAGGTTTAATTGGCTCAAGATTCCACAGGCTGTACAGAAAGCAGGGCAGGGGAGGCCTCAGGAGACTTACAATCATGGCTGAAGGCAAGGGGCAAGCAGGCACACCCTCACCTGACCAGAGCAGGAATAAGAGAAGAGGGAGCTACACACTTTTAGAGAACCAGATCTAGCAATAACTCACTAGCTATCACAAGAACAGCACCAAAGGGGAAATCTGCCCTTATGATCCAATCACCTCCCACCAGGCCCCACTGCCAACATTGGGGATTACAATTTGATATGAGACTTGGGTGGGAACACAGACCCAAGCCATATCAGAAGTCAATCCTGCATTACACAACTGTTTTCGATAGTCAGCAATCTACAACATGACTGCACTTAAATAACTGGCAGCTGGAAAACTTTTAATGTACATACCAGTAAGGAAGAAAAAATAAAATACGCCACTGTTTAATATTTTTCAATGCTCAGTTGAACAAAACAATAACTATGGAGTATTACCCAGGGGATATGCAGTATTCTTACAGATTCTCAGAAATTTACCTATGGATTGAGTCAGGCCATAATGATTCTGATAGTTTCCTGAATTGCTTATTATTTCCCCCTTTTCCCAAATTGCTTTTAGTGAACCATTCTTTTGCATAATAGGTTGGTCTGTATTGAGACATAGTGTAAGAAATAGTTCCAGCATACTTATTACAGTTTTAAATTTAAGGATGCTGTGGGTGAGAAACAGTTTCAAAAAGTGAGACAGATTATAACATTACATAGACTCTTCAAATTATTAAGAAGAAAAATATGTGGTTTATTTTCAAAAGCTATACATACCTATTTTACATAATAGCTACCAAGTTTTCTTTTTATAAAAATGTTCCCATGAAACACATTGTCCATTTGATGTCTCCCATTAATGGCCTTAAACTGATATCTATTTAAGAATTATGTACATAGTTGTATATATTTTATCACATAAGCACCTTAAATAACTTATATTAATATCACAGAGAAACTTTGTAAATTCACTCATCATTGCAGTACAAAATAGACAGTATAAAAACATTATACTCCCTCAAAATGACGCAAAGCAGTACAGGATTCATTAGGATTTCTTTTTCATTTAACAAATACATCTGCATTTAGATTTGTAATGTCTTCATTAGAAGACTGCAAAAAAATATTAAAATACTTTCAAACAAATATGTAAAACATCAGAATAATTGGAGGCAATATGATAGAATGGAATGAATTTGACATGGAAGTTGTTAAATATGAATGAATTTCATTTTAATTTTGTTACTGATTAGCCAGAATAATTGTTTCACAGAAGGCTTTGGGCTGTAATTTATTTATCTGTAAAAATGAGAGTTTTGGATAAAGTTAAATTATATTATCTCTAAGGTGCAACTAGCATTCCATAAGTTTGTATAGTGTTATCACTCTCAATCATTGATTGGTGGTTTATACCTAGATTAACTTTGCAGTTAGCTATTCCAAATGTAGCTGCTTATTTAGATATTAAACCCAGTATGTTAGAAAATGGTGTCACTTCTAAAGGATACTACCAAGAACAATGGGAATGTTTCCTTCACAAAGTATACATTGAAAGTAGAATCTAATTATACCATTTAATAGACAACAACAGGAAATGCGGTGGTTACAATTTTAGCTATCACATGAATAAATGAATGAATGAATGAGATGTCTTTCATCTATCTTCATCTATTATCTGAACAGAAGCAATAAACACTCATGTTTATTCCAAGAAAAACTAATATAGGTGAGAAAGACAAAGAAAAATTTCCGATTAGTCTAGTTGATAAATTCAGTTAGTCTAGTTGATAAATTCAGTATAACTTCTTTGTCATACTTTTGTTTATCCAAAAAATAATGAGGTATATCATAGTAGAACTGTTAATACGTATTAATTACTAAGAGTTGAGCCAACATATGAACAAAAAGAAAAATTAAAAGCAACTATAATTGCACATTAAGAGAGTCTGATCACTAACATTGTAGTAACTTGCCAGGGAGGCAGTATTGGATGGTGGCTAAGAGCATCTCCCTGGAGCCAACCTGTCAGCAGAGTTCCAGCTCTATAAAACACTGTTTCAGCCTTCTTCTTTTGTGATTTGGTGTCTGCAACAGCAACAAAAAAGTCGTTCTTTTTCTTTCTTTCTTTCTTTCTTTCTTTCTTTCTTTCTTTCTTTCTTTCTTTCTTTCTTTCTTTCTTTCTTTCTTTCTTTCTTTCTTTCTTTCTTTCTTTCTTTCTTTCTTTCTTTCTTTCTTTCTTTCTTTCTTTCTTTCTTTCTTTCTTTTTTTTTTGACAGAGTCTGTCTCTGTCACCCAGGCTGGAGTGCAGTGGTGTGATCTCAGCTCACTACAATCTCCATCTCTTGGGTTCAAGCAATTCTCCTGCCTCAGCCTCCTGAGTAGTTGGGATTGCAGGTGCCCACCACCACATCTGACTAATTTTTGTATTTTTAGTAGAGAAGGAGTTTCTCCATGTTGGCCAGGCTGGTCTCGAACTCCTGACCTAAGGCAATATGCCAGCCTCGGTCTCCCAAAGTGCTGGGATTACTTGCATGAGCCACCGTGCCTGGCCAAACAAGTAATTGTTAAAAATAAATTTTAAAACTGTTTTGCTCAGTTTTCATACTTAATATTTAACTCTGACAATTTTCCCAAAAATTGTTGTTAAAAATCAGCATTTAATAACTGCATAGTATTTACAACTTATGGATATACCTTAATTGATATAGTAATTCCACTACTATTGAATATTTAGGGTAGTTTTAGTATTTTACTATTATAAATAATTCGTTAATAATAAAATAGCCTTTTTTAGTCCTGAGTGCAATCAGATTTATAAGTATTTGGTAGTCATTCTATTCATCTACAAAATCTTTATTCATCATAGTCTTCATATTCACCTAAATAAAAGTTGAAAAAATACACTTCAAAATTATTGAAATACTAAAACAGTCTCATGTTTTGATGGAAAAATATCAAAGTTAATTTTATAACATGGTAACATATCTTGAGGAGAGAATATAAGATTTATAAGTTCTCACATGCTTCCTTAGCATTCAAACACATTCTTGCATATGCCTATACCATATATAATTTACTGACATCTTAAAATATTAGATCGGAAAAAATAGGTAAAACGGCTAAAGATTAAGTTTTACAATAACTTCATTCTTTTTGTAGCTATTACTCCAATGAGGGAATTTTAAAAATAACGAATGGGTCATTAGATGTATAATGTCATGTTACTAATTTTCTATTCTTTTGGAATCTATTATTTAAATATTAGTTTATGTAATATATAGTTCTTATCTATGTTACCCTATGTATTCAGAATGCCAATTCTTACCCACATCTCCACTCACCAAATTTACCTGGTGAATAAAATATATATGCTCTTCCTCATTAAAGTCTCAGTTCCTTTTTTATCTATTCCATGCAGGAATTATCTTTTTTTCTATTCTGTGCGGCCTTCCTCATTCTTATTCTCCAGAAGAATTTGTCATTCTTTCTGATTTTATCTTTCCCTTTGAGTATCTGCCATATTACTCTTATTATGCTGCATAGTAAATTATCTCCCTTACATTCACTTCAAATTATGAGCTTCTTGAAGGCAGGGTCCATGTTGAATATTTACACATATCATCCAAGCACGTAGCAACTTAGGCGTCTTTGGACTTACCACTTACTTCATTTTGTATATTTAGCACCCAGCACAATTCTTGGCTTAGCTCTAGTGATACATGAATGAACAGATATTCTGATGATATTTAATGAAGAATCACATTTGCAATTTCTACGCCCTTCTAATTCCAAGGTCTAAGAGGATTTTACTACATTGAGAATATCATCTGAGGTGTAATTGTTTCCTTTCCATCTATTTCAGAGACCTAGTCCTCAAAAATATATTGAGAAAGGAATATAAAATGATAATTGGCAATCTTGCAAGACTGGTATTTTAAAAAATTTATCCTTGGCACAGAGAAAATTGTGATCACAACCTGTCACCATTTTTACTGTCACCATAAAATACTAAACACCATTTTTATGATTGTGAACACAATATATTTGGTGGGGAATAATTTTAGGAAGACAAAAATTATCACCCTGATTTCTTAAATGAGAATGGAAAATTTTCTGTGCTATCATCAACATATCAAGGTTATCTACAGAAATGTTTTTGGATATATTGTATGTGCTAGGGATATTTTTATTTCTAAGGTTACCACAGTGGTAATTACACACAGTACAAATTCAAAACTATATTTTTAAAAAACAAACTTCAACTCAGAGAAAGTTTAGAAAATATTGAAGGAAAGGAAACCTAAGTATTTATGTCTCTGGTGAAGATTTATTTTAATTATCTTCTAGTGAACCCGTGTAATTTTTAGGGAAAAAAACATGATGGAAATAGGGCTTGGGCTTGGGAAAATTTATTAAGAAGTTGAAAGTGAAGGAAAAACATCTCTTCTCCTTTTCTTACCAATACACATTGCTTGGCCTCTGACCCACAGAATCCAATGTCTATTTCTGTCAAGATGCTTTTGATAACTAATAATTCTGGACCCCTTCAAAGTGTTTTCACTGTGGTAGAGACGTTTTGAAGAAAAGGTGTCATGAAGATGTAAAAAGGATACATCATTAATTGCATGTTTTCACTTGAGTTTGGCAGCTATAGATGGGGTTGCTATTTGGAAAGGGAGTCGGTGTTATTCTTTTTTTTTTTTTTTTTTTTTGAGACAGAGTCTCCACTCTGTCGCCCAGTCTGGAATGCAGTGGCGCGATCTCGGCTCACTGCAAGCTCCGCCTCCCGGGTTCACACCATTCTCCTGCCTCAGGCTCCCGAGTAGCTGGGACTACAGGCACCCGCCACCACGCCCGGATAATTTTTTTTTGTATTTTTAGTAGAGACGGCGTTTCACGGTGTTAGCCAGGATGATCTCGATCTCCTGACCTCGTCATCCGCCGGCCTCGGCCTCCCAAAGTGCTGGGATTACAAGCGTGACCCACCGTGCCCGGCCTGCTATTCTTAAAGCACATTCTGGAGCTCCTCATACACTTAGGCTACATCGTAAATTGGCCTTTGTGGAAAATTTTTAATATTCTCTTTCTCTATTAAATATTCCTTCCTTTGTTTTGAACTGGCTAGTGCCAGTGATAGAAAAAAGCAAGTAGAATAGAACAAATGTTGACATGGAATATTGTTTACATTTTTTAACAATCTAATTTTTAAAATCTTTAAGAAACACAGTATTTATGGATCATCAAAAAATGTCTGATGCAGGTAGAGTGTGTGTTGCCATTATTCCCATTTCACAGATGAATCTACTGAGATTCAAATCTTTCAATGAAGTCAGTTAAGAGAAGGAACTAGGCCTAGAATCTACGTAGTTTGCTTCCAAATTCCATGTTCTTCCCCACCCTTCCAAAAAATAAAACAAAATAAATAAAGAAAAAAGATCTAGAGACCTCAAAGGACGCAACAAATAAACCTTCAGTCAATATTGAACATGTTTTTGTCTAGGCTGAACCGCTTTTCTTGCACATGCAGCTGCAAAGGGTTAAACAAAGAAATAATCCACACAGGACTAACACTATTCTAAGAGGGGGAGCTTTCCACAGCGTTGAAAAGTCCTCTTGGTAGCCAAAGAACAGTAGGGTTTCCCTTTATATATATATAAAATATATAAAGGGGTTCCCTTTATATATATATGTATACTTGAGACAGAGTTTTGCTGTTTTTTTCCCAGGCTGGAGTGCAATGGCATGATCTTGGCTCACTGCAACCTCCGCCTCCTGCGTTCAAGCAATTCTCCTGCTTCAGCCTAAGAGAAAAATATTTTAAGGGGAGTCATGAGTGCAGAGTCAGGTTCTTAGAAGAGGTAAGCAATTATGTTTCATCCTGAAACTGGGAAGAAGAGACCCTTGACTATATAGCCTGAGCTATCCAAAGTTTATTTCTACTGCAATGACTTTAATGTCTATAGTCTCTCACTCCCCACTTTGCTACTACATGTGCTTCTGCTGCATTACCTATTTTGTATAATTAGGAAGGCATACAATAAACTGGACTTTGCAGAAGTGAAGGAAGTACCAAGTGCTCAAAAGCGATCTTCCAGCTGTTTGTCTTTTACTCCACTGATAACTACACTTTGCTTTTACTTCTTGGGTTCAATTTTACTTGCCCATTCTTGAATAGATATTAACCAAAATTAATAATTTATCCTAAAACTACTTAAAAATGTATTGGTGTTCTGAAAATGCATTGAGTAGAAGAATGTGGAGAAAAACATATTTAGAACAGGGATCCCCAAACCCTGGTACCAGTCCATGGCCTGTTAGAAACTGGGCTGCACAGCAGGAGGTGAGCGGCAGGCTAGGGAGCATTACTGCCTGAACTCTGCCTCCTGTCAGATCAGCAGTGGCATTAGATTCTCACAGGAGTGTGAACCCTACTGTGAACTGTGCATGTGAGGGATCTAAGTTGTGCGCTCCTTGTTAAAATCTAACTAATGCCTGATGATCTGTGGTGGAAGAGAGTTTCATCCTGAAACCATCCCCCTCACCCCCACCCCAATCCGTGGAAAAAAATTGTCTTCCCCAAAACCAGTCCCTAGTGCCAAAAAGGTTGGGGACCACTGCCTTAGAGCATGTTGAATTATTTTTTAAGCTGTATCCACCCACCCCCACACAGAAAAAAACCTATTTATAGGATTTAATACAATAAAACATAATTGTGTGCAAATAATTTAATAGGTCATCATACATTTTGATTGAAGAATTCAGACAGAAAATATATTCAATTTTTCCATGTGCACTATACTAAAATGCATGCCAATTTCAGTTAAGACAAATTATTCCTTGGGAAGCAATGTATATTAATACATGTGTATGTAGAATTAATATAGCTTCACAGACTGCAAGAACATCAATATTTTCTACCACCAGATGGCAGAAATAAAGCTACAGTATTTTAGAATCTAAAGATTCAAATTATACACAGAAAAAACTAACTGCAGTCTCCATCCTGATTTTATTTTTAGTTGAACAGACAGAAAAATACATTGCAGCAAAATTTTGCTATGTGTTAAATAAGAAAAAAAAATTTTTGATTAACAAAATTTTTTCATTTGAATGGGCTGCCAACTCATTATTTTTCCATCAGTTAGATTATGCTGCCTTCTAAAAGAATCATTTTTAAAAACAAGCTACCACCAGATTTGGACATTAAAAGAATTTCCTTTCTAATCAACATCTCCTTTGGAAGGCATTCTAAATCAATCCCACCTGTTCTCAACTGTGCACACTCTCCTTGCTCTACTTTCCAACGTTTCATACTTCTTCATTTTTCAAAAACTGATCAGTTATCCATGCTTCCCTGAACTGCTCTAGATGTTGGGGTTTGCTTACATCATCCTGTTACATATGCTAATATGGCTTCTTGTGATCTTGAATACTGGCAATATAGGTTTAAATTCGGTTTGTTACAGTAATTTTTAGGTATTAGGTAGTAATGAAATAATCATAAAATAATAATGATAACAATAAAAAGTAAACATCCACGTAACCTATATTAACAACTTTGACTCTAGGAATCCGGAATTATTCTCTGGTATGGTTTGGCTGTGTCCCCACACAAATCTCACCTTGAATTGTAATAAACGCCACATGCCAAGAGCGGGGCTAGGTGGAAATAATTGAATCATGAGGGCAGTTTCCCCCATACTGTTCTCATGGTAGTGAATAAGTCTCATGAGATCTAATGGTTTTATAAATAGGCATTCCCTTGCACAAGCCACCATGTAAGATGTGCCTTTGTTTCTCCTTTGTTTTCTGCCATGATTGTGAGGCCATGATTGTGAGGCCAACCGTGTGGAACTATGACTCCATTAAACTTCTTTCCTTTATAAATCACCCAGTCTCAGGTATGTCTTTATTAGCAGTGTGAGAACAGACTAATACGTTCTCACTCCAGTCATAAAAGGATTTTGATATTTCAGTGGTTTCTTCTTACCTTCTATAAGAGATGCTGTGAAGGAGATTCCTAGTTAATAAAAGTAAATGACTTTTATAAGACAGAATATTTGATCATCCATTAGATTAGCTGGAATTTTAAATATCTTTAATGTAACATTAATTTATGTAAATTAATTATTGCTTAATAATTAATCAGGTAAATAGTAAGCAGAATAACATTGAATGTTTACTTGGTGCTAGAAAGTGTTCCTAGCATTATGGAAAAGGTTAGTTTTTCAAAAAATTTTTAACAACCTATGAGATAAGTGCAATGAATATTCCCATTTTACATATTCAAAAGCTGAGTCATATTTAGGTTTCCCCAAATCCCACAGGTAATATGAAGCTGGGCCCTGATTTGTACCAGGCAGTCAGATTCTTCAGCTGCTTCCCTTAACCATTACACCATGCACCTGAACTGCCCTATTTTTTAAAAATTATGCATTCAGTATTAATTTTGCACCTTTATTGCACAAATATTTATTGAGTGCCTACTTGGTGTTAAGTATTGAATATTCACAGAAAATTTTAAAAATGAACCTCCCTCGGGCAGGTGTACAATCTGGTGGAGAATATAGACATGAGATTTATAAGGACAGTAAAGATTTATGGGTGCCATGACACTTATGTATTACTTATAAAAGCAAAAAGAGAGAATGGATACATTGCCCAGAAAGTACTTTGGGGAGGTGTCTTCTGACAGGTGACAAGAGAAAAAATGTTCCAGGTCAAGGGAGAAAAGACGTTGGCACTTTGTGCAGAAGTACGAAAGAGTCATACATATTTGAGGAAATGCTAATAGTTCCTTATTCTACAAGCTTAAGTTTTAAAATGGTATACCATAGGTGTACATATGTATCACAACACATTGAATGACACTTAACAACTGTGCATTTCCTTTTTTTCTTTCTTTCTTTTTTTTTTTTTTTTTTGAGATGGAATCAAGCTCTGTCACCCACACTGGAGTCAGTGGTGCAATCTCCACAGGCTGCAAGCTCCACCTCCTGGGTTCACGCCATTCTCCTGCCTCAGCCTCCCAAGTAGCTGGAACCACAGGTGCCCGCCACCATGCCCCACTAATTTTTTTGTATTTTTAGTAGAGACAGGGTTTCACTGTGTTAGTCAGGATGGTCTCGATCTCCTGACCTTGTTATCTGCCAGCCTCAGTCTCCCACAACTGTGCATTTCTATATATATAAATATCATCTCATTACTGGGATGCCAATTTTAAAAGAAACAAGGTAGGAGAAAGAGGAAGAGGCCATATCACAGGTGACTTTGTGTAAGGAGTATGCATTTTACTATACATACATTGGGGAGTTTCCAAAAGATTTAGACAAGGAAGTTACATGACCCAAAATGTGTTCAAGGACAGTATTTTGGTGGCAGTATGAGAATAAATTGGAGTGGCATGAAGCATGAGATAAGCAGACCACTCACAAGAGTGTAGCAATTGTAAAGTATAGGATGACAGGACTGGTTTAAGGTAGTTGCAAAGGAAATGAAGAGTGAGAAATGGATTGCAAACTACTGATGTGTGTAATTTACTGACCTGTTGAAGGGATATGGTCTAGAGCACAAAAGGTAGGATTATCATGCATCAAGCTTGTCTACTAGGACTAGAGGGAAGGTGGTGAGGGTGATAACATAATGGTTATAATTTGTAACTATGGCTGAGCACCTTGATTTTCTATATAGGTTTAGATGTTAAGTTAGAAGTCTCTAGACAGAAGGATTGTGGCCACATAATGAGACAGTGTGAGGAAAAGGCGAGGCTTTGTAACAATAGCTATGGAGAACAGAAAAGTAAATTAAACAGTGATATGTGACTTCCACATATAACAAAGAGTTTGTGGATAGTTACATAGTGATAGTTAAACAGAAAACTAAAGACTTGCAGAGAGAGAATTAACAATTAACTACTGGAGGAAGAAATATCATCCAAAAAAGTACTCAAGGAAAGAAATGTAAATGTAGAACACTACATGACTCAGCTGTGAATATAATCACATGATCGTAATAACATAAACACTCAATCTTGATCTAAATATTAAATAACATATTAAATAATTATACCTATATTTGGAGGATTATAGGTGAGAAAAGACAACGGGGTAGATAGGGTAAGTTAATGTAATAAATGTAAGGTCTCCCTCTTCCTCTGTAGGAAGTCAATAGCTAATATCAAAAATGGAATGAAAAGAAAAAAATTACACACAGATGCTAGTTAGCAATCTGGTAGCAAATTCCAAAAAGAAAGAGCTAAGAAATGTAAGTGTTATCTCTGGACTGGGGGATGTGGGTTGGTATTTTGGAGACTACTGGGTTTTTTTTTTTAATTGAAATAAATAATAAGCTTTGTAAAACTATTTTAAAATTTAAAGTATGTTCATGTTTCATTTTGATAAAAATAATTAAATTTAAAATAATTTTTTAAAGAAAGCAAGGATAGTGGTTTGGAAGCCGCCTAAGTGAATTAGAAGATAACACCTGTCTTATTATATTTTGTGCTGCTGTAACAGAATACATGAGACCATGCAATTTATACCAAACAGAAATGTATTTGACTCATGGTTCTGGGGCCTGAACCAAGATCCAAGTCCAAGATCAAAAGACTAGAATCTTGTGAGGACCTTCTTGCTTCATCTTAACATGGCAGGAGATATGACATGGGAGAGAGAGAGGACCTAACCAATCTTTATAAAAAGGACCCCAGTCTCGTGATAACAAACCCCCTCCTGAATTAATGGCATGAATCCATTTGTAAGGGTAGAGTCCTCATGATGTAATCACCTCTTAAACGTCCCACCTCTCAACACTGTTGCATTAGGGATTACACTTCTAAGACATGGACTTTAGAGAACACATTCAAATCACAGCACCACCCTTGTTTTGAGATCCTGTGGCACGGCACACTGAAGGTGAGAGAAGGAGCATTCTCCACAAGCTGGGCATCTGAGGAGCAGGTGGAATGATGAAGAGGATGAGTGTCAGTTAACTAGAGCAAGTGTAAGGAGCTTGAAGATGGTGAGAAGTTTGCCCAAAGAAATTCAAGAGTGAAATGAAGAAAAATCTGGAAGAATCACACAACTGTATGGGGATTAAAAATCAGTTTTAAAAAATAGCATGTTGGTAAAAATTAACAGACAAATACAATTTTTAGAAATGAGTGATGGGGAAAACTATTTTAATACACTTCAGGGATTATATTTGATGTTGACATCTAAGATATTTTTAAACACCAAAACTTTAATAAGCTCTTAATGGTCTTAGAACCCTGGTGACTTCCCTGCCCCTGATTAGAAAGATGAATACTTACTAAAGACAAAAGAACAAGAGAAAAAAATATTAAAAAACAAGGCAAAACCCTGGGTCTGTTTTCCCCTTAGAAGGTTATGGTGTTAGAATAGGGCAGCAGGCTGCTGAATGGTATCGAATAGTTCCCAGACCTTACTGTCTTAACATGCACATACAAGCTGACAATTTAAGTAACAGAATTTATGCCTTGAAGCCAGAATAATATTATTTCCAAACATATGCTTAGGATCACATATTTCTAACTCAAAAAAACCTCATAGCAGGCAAAGCAGGGCTGAGAGCAGAGGGTCAGGAGTGAAAGGGAATTGCTTTGCCTCAGGGCAATCATGAATTTGCTCAGTGAAGGAAAGCAGCACACTCTGGTTGAAATGCACACGTTTGTCTGTTAGTAGCATTTTGGGAGTTTTGTTTATTTTAAATTCTGACCTTCACATAATTCATTCAAGAAAAGAATACCTTAAAAGTAGGTTAGTTCTAATCCACCCAGTTTGGAATACATATTTCAATATTTCTTAGTGACCAGGAAATAGGAATAGTAAATTACCGAGTTTAAAGAATTTACACCTATCTTAATTGCTCAGATGTAGACTTCACCTTTTTCTTTATCTTACTTTAATTAGGAATTTAACTTAAAAATCCTAAGACCTTGAGAATAGGAATTCCTCATGCCATCTTGGGTTTTCTATCACTGCTTTTGGAGGATGTAGTCCCACTATTGAACCATTAGATGCTGCAAATTCTTAATTATATGCTAAACCACAAAGTGACTTTTTGATTTTTTAAAACCAACTCTGCAGCCTAGAAACTTACAGAAATATTTTCAACTAAATACATTGAAATTCTCTCTTGTCCTCTGTTCTGCGAATTCTAAAGAACTCCCAACTCCCTAAATGCGACATGGAGAGCTAACTCCTGTTCCCACCTTGTTTTCCTGGAAATACTTCCTAATTTTTCCAGACTAAATGTTTCCGTTCTGCATTGCCTCTCAGCTTAAGGACAAATTACCAGCTCAAAAGTAGTGTCTATCTCACATTTTTGTCAAGCAAAGAAGATATGATCACTCCCTCCTTCCTCCTACAATTGCACCCCAGTGTTGTTTCTCATCTTTTTATATTTTTAATGTGATTGCTGCCAGAAAGCAGCAGCATCAGAATCCCGTGGAGGACTAGTTAACACGCAGATTGGTCGGATCCAATCACAGGGTTTCTGATTCAGTAGGTCTGGTATGGGGCCCAAGATTTGGTATTTCTAACAAGGCCCCAGATGATGCGGATGGCGCAGTTGAAGAACCACACTTGAGAACCTCTGGTCTCATGTTTTCCAACTCTGACTATTCCAAATGTTACTTCACATGTCTGATGCACCTCCTAAGTGAAGTGTGGCTACATAGTATAAGAAAGAATTTTTAAATGGTGAAATCTTCTACTTATTAAAATTCATTTAATCGTAAAAATGTCAATTTGTACATGATTTCTTAAAAGTGAATTCCTTATATAAAACAGAATATATATGTTTGGGTGAAACAAAAATCTTTCATACTTCAGAGGTTTACAGTCCTTCCATGAAAAATGTGAAGTAATCGTAATCCTTTGTCTCTTCAAAGAATCAACAGAAATTGAGTATTTCTAAGAATGAGATTATTTGTATTTTAATGGCCTGGAATTTTACTTTATTAAGCAAATAGTAACAGTTGACACTTAAGGAATGTTTCTTCAAGGTTTCTGCAACAATGCTAAGTGCTCCACAGTCATTATTTAAGGTACTTTGTGTACAAACCCAAAATGTATAATACTAACTTTACACATGAGCGTGCAGAAGTTGAGAGAGATTAAGTAATATAACCCAGGTTACAGAAATAGGAAAGCTGTAATCCACATTCAAACTAAATCTGAAATTATCCCAGGTAAATATGTATAGTTTGATAGGCCCACCATTAAGCATCAAGGCACTTCTGTTTCAAAAAATAAAATTATTGATTAGATGAGAAAACATTACTTAATGTTTTTTTCTTGACACCGCTCATCCTTAGTCCTCTCACTGAGTTAGAGATAACAAGCATTGCCTCTCAAAGTAATAAAAATGTATCAGCTTAAAATATTACTAAGAAATAACTGTTCAGAGATTTCTGGAATATGAAAATATTATTTTTTCATAAAAATATGCTTCTTCCTGGGCAGAAAATTGCTTGGAGAAAGAGTGAAAGTAAGTAAGAGTTAGTATATAATTTCAGCTAAAGATAGTTCCCACTATTCTGTGTAATTAAGCCAACAAGGATTTTAAATCAAGGTTATCCACAGTGAATATAATTCACCTGTTGATAGTCAAGAATTCAACATTTTATGATTACTGCTTTACAGGCAAGCCAACAAGAACAGGCAGACCTGCACAGGAGAGTACAATAGGTCAACAGCAGGTTATAAAAACAGTTTTCTCACTTCCCTTACTGGGATGAGTGTGTTAACCATTGTGAGCAGATCAACATATTACTGCAGGACATTTACTAGGGTGATATCCTCTCTGTTTTCTGAAAAACATTCCTTGTATGAGATAAAAATCCATTTTAAATTCCACTTTACTATCAAGTCATAGTGTGAATTTAATAAATATATCTTCAGAAATTTAGGAGGGCAATGCTGACGAATGTTGAAAAATAAACATTGACATTATTTTGAAGAGGCCTCTGAACATCAGGTTCAGAACTTTAAGGCAACACATTTAAGATGTTTTAGTAAGATAGAAATATTAGTAGAGCTGCAACTTTTGAAAAACGTCTTATTCTCCAATATGTAAATGACAGTCAGGATGCCTGTTTAGGGAGTACAAATTGAATTAAGGCAGGTATGAATCTTAGTAGAGATGACAGGAGTTAAAAAGAGAAAATGAAATAATGGAAAGTGTATTGTGGATACACAGTAGGCAGGAGAGGTGACAGTTGCACAAAACAAAGGTGTATACTTCCTAGCTCTGTCACAAAATTGAACTGTGGTTGTGTTTTAGGTAACTTAACCAGAGCTTGACACTAATAAGGGTGAATTTTGGGTAAAAAAAAAATTAATCGTTGCAAAATAACATAATCTACCACATTTGGTTAAAAAAAATCTGTTTTCCCAAATTTGCTTTTGCAAGGTTCTTGAGGATACAACCAACCAAGGTATACTTTAAATTAAAGCAGATATATGGATAAAAAAGGAAAAATACAAGGATATTCAATATCAACATTTCCATTAAGACTTCTACTGGGGCATCTGGTCAACAGAGTAAGGAAATAAAAAAGAATAAGTATCAAAATGCAAGAACCAAAACTAATACTATTTGCAGAGGATGTTGTTGTCTACATTAAAACACATAAAAATGAAATATTAATGAGAGAGTTCAGCAATTTTTCTGGTTATAAAAAATAAATATACTAATTTCTGTTCGCCAGCAAAAAATGATAATAATGGAATTTAGAAAATGTAATTTGGGGCTAGGCACTGTGATACACACCTGTAACCTCAACACTTTGGGATGTTTGAGCCCAAGAATTTGAGAACAGTCTGGCAACATAGAAAGACCCCATATCTACAAAAACTTTGAAACATTAGCTGGGTGTGGCGCCACATGCCTGTGGTGCAGGCTACTTGGGAGGCTAGGGCAGGAGGATTGGTTGAGCCTGGGAGGTCAAGGCTACAGTGATCCATGATCGCATGACTGCACTCAGCCAGGCTTTCCTTCCCTGTCTCAAAGAAAGGAAAATGTAATTTTGGAGGCAGCGTAACTCTGCATCCTGAAGTGTGATTTGCATATAGTGACTTCCTTCTAAAAGCACAAAATGAGGGTTCGGGGGAAGAAAGAATAATTTTACAATGGAGAAAAAGGACAAACACTACTTCAGACAGAAGATCAAGATTATACCAACAGTTATAAATCATGTAGAGAGTAAGTACCCTTGATATGATATGATGAAAATGACACTTTACCCCCGTGGTCTTCCTCCCCCAAATTCATAGCCCCAGCCTGTTCATGAAAAAAAAATCAGATGAATTTTATCTGCAGAACATTCTGCAAAATATCTGACCAGACAGTAATCCTCTAAATAGCCACAGCCATCAACAGCAAGGAAAGTCTGAGAAAATGTCACAGCCAAGAGGACCCTATAAAGATATGATGACTAAATGTAACATGGTGTCTTCCATAGGATCCTGAAACAGAAAGAGGACATTAGGTAAAATCAAATGAAATCTGAATAAAGGGTGAACCTTCATTAACACTTCTATATCAATATCGGTTCATTAATGGGAGCAAATGTACCACACTAATCTAAGAAGTTAATAACTGGGGAAACTGTGTAGAGTGGGGTTGAGGTAGATGGAAATTTTCTCTTATCTGCTCAGTTTCTTTGTAAATCTAAAACTGTTCTAGAAAATGTAGTCTATTAACTTAAAAATGTAATTTTTATTTATAATATCATTAAAAATGTAAAATACATAGTGAAAGTTTAACAGAAGTTACAAAATCTTTATAGACATACATAATCATCTGAAAAACATTTAAAAAACCAAGATAAAGTCATGCCCCACTTAACAACAGGGATATATTCTGAGAAATGTGTAGTTAGGTGATTTTAGCATTTGGCAAACATCATAGAGTGAACTTACACAAACCTAGATGGTATAGCCTACTGCACACCTAGGCTTTATGTAATAGGCTATTGCTCCTAGGCGAGGAATCTGTATACCATGTTACTGTATGGAATACTAAAGGCAACTGCAATACAATGCTAAGTATTTGTGTATCTAAGTGTATCTAAACATAAAAAAGTACAGTAAAAATACATTGTTATAAACTTATTGGACCATCATGATATATGCAGTCCATCACTGACTAAAATGTCACCGTGTGGCACATGACTGTATAAAAAATATACCATGAACAATGAATTCAGAGTCGTAATGTTGTAGAGACAGAAATTCTTCTCAAATTGATCAATAGTTTGAAACCAATGTCAGTCAACCTTCCAAAAGATTATTCTGATTACTCTTTTGGAATTTGAAAGGCTGAATCAAAAATGTATATAGAGATACAAAGACCCAAGAACAGGTAAAATACTGTTAAAGAAGATAAAAATGTGGGAAAATTTTCTTTACACCAAGTATTGAGAAGTAATATAAAGTTTGTATTAACTAAGATAATCTAGTATTGGTGCAGGTATAAACCAACTGAACAGTACAGACATTCCTTTTTTCCCTCCAGAAAAAGATCCCCACACATATTCAGAAACTTGGTTTATAACAGAACTGGCATTATAGGTTAGTGGAGAAAGAGTTTTCAATAAATGGTACTGGGACTACTGTTTATTGTTATGAAAGCAAAAACATTAAACTCTTACATATAAAACTATTAGTTGTATAATACTTAAACGTGCAATATGAGCTATAAAACTTTTAAAAGATGAGGCCGAAGGTGGTGGCTCACACCTGTAATCCTAGCACTTTGGGAGGCCGAGGCTGTTCGATTACCTGAGGTCAGGAGTTCGAGATCAGCCTGGCCAACATGGCGAAACCCATCTCTACTAAAAAACACAAAAATTAGCTGGGCACGGTAGCAAGCGCCTGTAATCCCAGCTACTCATATATATATATATATGTGTGTGTGTGTGTGTATATATATATAAAATATGAAATTTATCTTTGTGTTGTCAGGGAAAGATAAATAAGATGCAAAAAGTCACACACACAGGAAATGATTAATACAATTTTATGGCATCAAAAGATACCATTGATAAAGTAAAAACGCAAGTCATGAACTGGGGGAAAGAAGATAAGGTAGCATCCAAAATACATGAAGAAATCTTGTAAGTCTATTAAAAGACAATACGATCTAACAGAAAGAAGCAGCAAAAGTCATGAAAAGGTATGTCACAGGAGAGAAATCATGAAAAACAAATATACATATATAATTATATTCAACCTAAACATTAATTGGGGAAATGAAAGTTAAAATAATGATGAAATACATTTCCATACTCACAAAATTGACAACTATGAAAGTCTGACAATATTAAGGGTTAGTGAGATGTGATGTGAATGAAGCTTTTCTAAAACGATGATGTGAATGTCAATTGCTTCAAGCATTTTGGAAAACAAATTTATATTATTTAACAAAGCTGAACTTGTAACTTAGTAATTCAACAGGTGAGTACTTATCCCTAGAGAACTTTGAAAACATGTTCATTTGAACAAAAATATTCATAATAGAATTGAATAGTTACAGAAGTAGCCTGTGTATATTAATTAAAAAATAATTAATTAATTAATTAATTAATTTTGGTATATGCACATTGTGTTGGCACTGGACAACTGTGAGAATAAAAGTACTGTATCCTCAAACAACAACATAAATGAATTTCAGGAACACAATGTGTAATAAAATTAAAAAGCAAATAATAGACAATTGCGTGCAATGTAATTTCTACGTAGAACTATGCAAAAGTTAAACAATACGCTGTTTTGGCATAGATATATAGTAAAAGTCAAAAAGCAAAGCAAAGGAATGTTAAACACAAAATTTATGATTTAATTTCCTCGAGCTGAGAGGAAAGGTAATGAAATTCAGAATGATATAGGATAGTGCAAAGATAGAAATGATAACCATTTCTAAAACGAAATGTTGGACAGAGGGTGCATTTGAATCATTATTCCTTACATCTTAAAGATATTTTATGTTTAAAATACACTCCACATTTAGAAACATGGTTTTATTTTGTCTTATTTATTTATTTATTGAGATGGAATCTTGTTCTGTTGTCCAGACTGGAGTGCAGTGGTACAATCTCAGCTCACTGCAACCTCTGCCTCCCAGATTCAAGCAATTCTCCTGCTTCAGCCTCCCAAGTAGCTGGGACTAAGGTGTACACCACCACACCGAGCTAATTTTTGTATTTTTAGTAGAAACGGGTTTCACCATGTTGACCAGGCTGGTCTCGAACTCCTGACCTCAAGTGATCTGTCCACCTCAGCCTTCCAAAGTGCTGGGATTATAGGCATGAGCCACCACACCTGGCTAAAACACAACCAATGATAGCATGGGATATCCCCAAAGCATTTGTAACAAAGTGATTTATAAAATACCTATAAAATATCTCAGAACAAACTTAAAATAGATTAGGTTATTTATCTAATTATTTTTGCCCATTTTTCTAACAACATATTAGGAACAGAAGGAAAAAACTATCTGAAGCCCCAACTGTTGAAAGTCTGTGTCATTTCTACTCTATTTCTTTCCCTAAGAATGGTAAGAGTTCGGCATTGGTATGTGCCTTTAGTCCTAGCTACTCCGGAGGCTGAGGCAGGAGGATCACTTGAGCCCAGGACTTTGAGGCTGCTGTAAGCTGTGATCATGCCACTGCACTCCAACTCAGGCAACAGTGAGACCTGATCTCAACAAACAAAAGAAAATAAAAGAATGGTAGACAAGACAAGAGAACATGAACAGGTATGAGAGGAGCATAGAACAAGAATGAGTTTTATCAGGCATTTATTTTCATGTTGGTTGCACAGATAGTGTTCATATCACTTGATCAGTTGACATGCTCAGCGAATCAGTGTTCTGATTATTCTTTTTACTAGTTAATTAAGATTAGACCTCAATTAATTAGAATATCCTCTCTACTTCTAATAGAAATCTACAGATGACAGAAGAGGTTGATGCTAGAAATTTAAGATGATCAAGAGTCAGTACAGATGTGGTCCAACCTCTCAAAAATCATATAGTCCTTTGGAGCTAAAACCTCCATGGAGATGTTCTATTTCTGCCCCTCATTTTGCAGTGGTTGCACTGAACCTGAATCTGCTATTTCAGAACAGAGCTAATACTCTGTTCTTCAAAGGCTTCTACTTCTCTGGCATATACCATGATTATTGATCCTCATAAAAAGCTTCAAAGCACACTGATGACAGAATGGCCAGAGAGACATTCCTCTGCTTTTCATTTAAGAGCAGGAAAGTTCACTGGCCGGTATATTTTAGAAGACACTTTACAATGGCAAAATAAAAGGATTGTCTACTTTATCAAAGTTTAATGTACTCGCTAGAACCAAAATATAATGGAATAGCAATGGTTTCCCATGGAGAGAACTGCAATTTCAATTCAGCATGAGAATAAATAATTACTATTGTAAACAAATCATTTTTTAAAGACCTAGAATGCTGCTCAACCAAACACACTTAGAGCTGAATTCTGAACCACATAAATGTTTCAGAGTGCTTATGATCAACGGTGAGTTCTAACGTAAAACTGAAGGATGTCAACAGGTAGAAATTAATGAAGATCATATAGATTTTAGCTGCTTTATTAATGCATGGTTCTTCAGAGTTAAAAAAAACCACAATGAATTATATGGGTCATTTTCCATGATTTATGATTCATGTAATGGCTGCTGTAGTTGAACCTATTGACTTGGCTAGAATTTAGTATGATTGTAGCTTTGCAACAGCATTAAAAGCAATTGCTCATGTCTTAGGAATGTTGTATTATAAAATAAGTGAATATATTTTTAGAACATAATGCTTCATTTCAATGTCACTTGAAAATCCAGCTGATAAAAACCGCAAGGCTGGAAGTTGAAGGAAAATATCACATTGAGTTTCTTAGAAAATTACAGGAGAGTAAAATACTATTATAATGTGAATATTTTATTGACATTAATATGCTTGCTCTTGTCACAAGTAACGTTTATTGGCATGGCCTCAATTCCTGACAGCAAATTTCAAGCAAACATAATTTACTCAGAATCTGGACCAACAGCACCTAAGATAGAAGCAAACAACTTTGTATCTATTAGACATCCATTATATGAAATCATAGAAACTACACATTTTCCACTGTTTTGGGTAATTCTTTTAGCTAATTCATATCTTTCAGATAACTTAGAAAATTCTGTATTTTTTCATAGAAATTCCACAGGTTTAGAAGTTGAGAGACTTAGAATCTTGTGTCAGATCTGCTGTTATTTGGGTAAGTCACTTTACCTCCTTTGGCCTGCCTCAATCTTCTGCAAACTGGAAATAATAAATTTATTCTTAGTTTCCTAAACTAGCTATTCATCAGCATTGCCATATTTAAGGAATTTCTTAAGAATCCTGATTCTCAAATTATAATCAGTTTTGGGTAAGTCCTAGAGATCTACCTTTTTTAAAATAAATCAATAAATAAATAAAAATAAAATTTAAAAAACCTCCGCAGGTGAGGATCCATAAACAGATTTGTAAATGAATAAGCTACATAATTTCAAAGGTACATTTTAGCTCTGTCATTCAGAAAATATATACTTGTTGATGAAGGTTACAATTCAAAGCACACTCGTTTTAGAATTGTAAAAGACTCCGGTTGCATTCTTATATACCAACAACAGTCAAGCTGAGATCCAAATCATGAACAAACTGTCATTCACAATTGCCACAAAATGAATAAAATACCTAGGAATACAGCTAACAGGGGAAGTGAAAGAGCTCTACAGGGAGAACTAGAAACCACTATGCAAAAAAATCAGAGATGACACAAACAAATGGAAAAACATTGTATGCTCATGGATGGGAAGAATCAATATCATGAAAGTGGCCATGCTGCCCAAAGCAATTTATAGATTCAATGCTATTTCCATTAAACTACCACTGACATTCTTCGCAGAACTACAAAAATCTATTTTAAAATTCATATGGAGCCAAATGAGCCTGAATAGCCAGGGCAGTCTAAAGTCAAGGCAGTCTTAAGCAAAAAGAACAAAGCCATTGGGAGCCCTAGGTGTTAGGCTCAAATGTCAGTTTTCTAGGAGCTGCTGCAAGGGTGGAATGGTTCATCTATCTCAGAACTTGGTGGACAGCTTTATAATTTTTTGATACCTTTTCAAGATAGATACTTGAGTTACATTCCTGGGGCTTTTCTCTTGCAGGTATGATGGGCCTACCTCCTAGTATGAGGCCTCCTATGGGTCCCCCAGTGGGGATCTCCCCTGGAAGACAGACTCCAAAGGGCATATCCCTTCTGGGAATGCAGCCTCCTCCCCCTGGGATGCGAGGCCTTCTTTGACCCTAGGCCATAGAGTATGGAAGTAGCTCCGCAGAGATGTGGGCTCAATTCCTCAGGGCCACATTACCACAGACCTATCTGTATGTTATGCTGCTGTTCACGAAGTCTCTCTAGATTGTCTGGTTTTCCTTACAGAGCCCCCTCCCCAGAGAATGTGCCCATCAAGGCCCTAGACTCATCTTGGCCCTCCTAGCTTCCTGCCTATTTCCTGTAAGGCTGTACATAGTCCTTTTATTTGCCTGTGGCCTATGAAACTGGTTTATAATAAACTCTTAGGAGAATATTAAAAAAAAAAAAAAGATGAAGGCATCATACTACCCATCCTCAAACTGTACTACAGGGCTACAGTAACCAAAACAGCATGGTACTGATGCAAGAACAGATACATAGAGCAATGGAATAGAATAGAGAGCCCAGAAATAAGAGCACTTACCTAGAACTATCTGATCTTTGACAAAAATGACAAAAATGCAATAAGGAAAAGGATACACTGTTTAATAAATGGTGCTAGGATAACTGGCTAGCCATATGCAGAAAATTGAAATTGGACCCCTTCCTTACAAAATATACAAAAATTAACTCATGATGGATTAAAGACTTATACAAAAAAACCTCAAACTGTAAAAACCCTGGAAGATAATCTAGGCAATTACCATTCAGGACACAAGCATTGGCAAAGATTTCATGACAAACACTAAAAGCAATTGCAACAAAGGCAAAAATTGACAAATGGGATCTAAATAAACTAAAGAGCTTCTGCACAGCAAAAGAAATCATCGACAGAGTAAACAGACAACCTACAGACTGGGCGAAAATTTTCGCAAAGTACACATCTGACAAAGGGCTAATATATAGCATCTATAAATAACTTAAATTGACAAGAAAAAAACAAACAATGCCATTAAAAAGTGGGTAAACGACATGAGCAGACACTTCTCAAAAGAAGACATACATGCGACCAACAATCATGTGAAAAAAAAGCTCAACATCACTAATCACTAGAGAAATACAAATCAAAACCACAATGAGATACCATCTCACACCAAGCAGGATGGCTATTATTAAAAAGTCAAAAAATAATATGCTGCCAAGGTTGTTGAGAAAAAGGAATGCATATACACTGTCGTTGGGAGTGTAAATTATTTCAACCATTGTAGAAGAAAGTGTGGCAATTTCTCAAAGACCTAAAGACAGAACTACCATTTCACCCAGCAATCCCATTACTGGGTATATACCCAAAAGAATATAAATCGTTCTATTATGAAAACACATGTATGTTCATTGCAGCACTATTCACAATAGCAAAGATATGAAATAAACCCAAATGCCCACCAATGATAGAATGAATAAAGAAAATGTGATACATATACACCATGGAATACTATGCAGCCATGAAAAAGAATGAGAGCATGTCCTTTGCAGGGACATGGGTGGAGCTGGAGGCCGTTATCCTTAGCAAACTAATGCAGGAACAGAAAACCAAATACTGCGTGTTCTCACTCATATGTGAGAACTACATGATGAGAACACACAGACCCATAGAGGGAAACAACACACACTAGAGCCTTTTGGAGGATGGAGGGTGGGAGGAGAGAAAGGATCAGGAAAATTAACTAATGGGTACTAGTTACCTGAAGAAATAATATGTACAACAAACCCCCATGACACACATTTACCTGTGTAACATTTTGCACAAGTACCCTCTAACCTAAAAGTTAAAAAAAATACTCTGGTTGAGGGCCAGGTGCGGTGGCTTATGCCTGTAATTCCAGCACTTTGGGAGGCCACAGCAGGCAGATCACTTGAGGTCAGGAGTTCGAGACCAGCCTGGTCAACATGGTGAAACCAAGTCTCTACTAAAAATACAAAAAAGAAAAAAAAATTAGCCAGGTATGGTAGCACATGCCTGTAGTCTCAGTTACTTAGGAGGCTCAGGCAGGAGAATCACTTGAACCTGAGAGGCAGAGGTAGCAGTGAGCCAAGATCCAAGATCACGCCACTGCATTCCAGCCTAAGTGACACAGCAAGACTTTGTCTCAAAAAAAAAAAAAAACCTCGGGTTGCAATTAAATTAACTTTAACCTTAAATTAATCTTAACACTGAAACTATGCAAAACAATGTCTTAAAAATATAAGGATTTTCTATGAAAATGTTCAGGATCATTATGAACATAAACATCACGATAGGTACACACATAGGCCAATGCAGATATGCTCGTGACACGAAAGATTTAATCCACATATGAAATAAAGAAATTAAATCATGTTTCACATACTACTTATGGGACAGTCTCATTTTATAAGGAAAAATTTTATTTTAATGAGACATTATAATTTTTTTTTTTCTTTTTTTTTTTGAGAGACAAGGTCTCACTGTTGCTCATGCTGGAGTACAGTGGAGCGATCCTAGCTCACTGCAGCCTCAACTTCTCAGGCTTAAGTGATCCTCCCACCTCAGCCTCCTGAGTTGCTAGGACTATAAATGCAAACCACCAGGGCTAGCTAATTCTTTTTATTTTTTGTGAATTGGGGTCTGGCTACATTGCCCAGACTGGTCTCAAACTCCCAGCCTCAAGTGAGGCTCTCACCTCATCCTCCCAAAGTGCTGGGATTATCGGCCTGAGCCACCATGCCCAGCCTAAGACGTAAGATAATTAATGACCATGTGACCATGTAGTTTTTATTAAAGTGGCATTTCCATGTCTCCTGATTCCCCTTTACCCAAATCCATACAAATTAACCACAAAACCTGTCTTCAGGTTTTTAAATTGATTGATTTTTCTGTGTGGAGTTATCTGCCACAACCTGATAGAATATTGGAAATTATTTAAGAAAGTAACTTGAGAATAACTAATAATAAACCCTTCTCACTGATGGCACTGACAGTAATTAGGCCACTGAGCCAATTGTGTCTTGAGACTAGTCCTAGTTGCATTATCAAGAGCAACTTTCTATTCACAACAGCCACGAAATATTCATTGAGTTCTTCTAAAAGCAGCGTCATATCATTCACATATATTTTATAGGAAAGTTAAAAAATAACTTTCACTTCGTCAAAATAATTACCAATCTGCCAGGCTCGTGCCTGCCAACTCTAGTTCTTATTGGATTTTTAGATGTGACTCATGTATCCATAACTGTGAGTCCACATTAATGTTCTGCCAGAGCCTGGCATCAGCCTCTGCATAGACAATCACAAGCCAATAGACAGGGAATGGAAACAGCACTCTATTGATCTTGGCTTATTTATTCATAAACTAGGAAAGCAGTGGAACAGCTATGCTGGAAGCCTACTTTCTCTTCATGTAACACATTGGCCTAAGAGATCTATAGAGATTTTTAAAAACAAAGAAGGCAGTAAGATTTAAAATAATAAAACCAGTAAGTCTTACTTTTGTAATTTCGCTTGCTGATTTTCTTACAGTCCTCCCTAAAATTTTAATTCTACATTTTATAACATTTAGTTACAATTTTATTTATACTTGGTTCCTCTCTGAGTATTGTGTAAAGAGAGTGGGTATTGTCTGAAACCAAAATTTATCAGAGAAGTGGCATCTTCAGAGTCTAGCATGTTGGTGGTGGCAGTGTGACTGTGTGAGAAACCCTCAAGGGAAGGTGAAACTGAAGGAAAAATGTCATATTTGGATGCTTTTCAGGAGATTCTCAATGCAGTGCTAAAACCTTGAAAACGCTGGTTTGCTTTCTTTTAAAAAGAAAACAATATTTATTTAGGCAATAGGTATTTTTAAAAGTGATAGAAATTATCAGAGAGCTGTAGCAGAAAAGCAAGTTAAAAATAAAGGAAACAGAAAAGGAACTGATATAGTTGATTTGATACTAGAAAGATCACCCAGGAGGCAGCGTGGAGAATGGATTGGAGATGGATGAAAATTCAGCCAGAGGCTTTGTGACTAAGTTACATTTGCATGAAGTCAATGATAGTGGGGGTGGAAAGGACGGATTGGATTGGAGGGATTTTAAGGGGGTATCAGTCATTGCTACCTGGGACAGGAGGAGGAGGAACAGGAGGAGGAAATTTTGGTGAGATGACCAGTTCATGTTACAGCAAAGTTTGAATTGCCTACAGCAAATCCTTGTGAAAATATTTACTTAATGGGCAATTGTAGATGTGCTCAGATATCTCTGTCTCATATATACATAAGACAGATTGTACTGTCATTAACATAGGTAAATGGAGTGATCGACATATTTACCAAGAAAAAGATAAACTGTAAATGGTCTGCTAGAATTGACAATAGTAAATGTTGACAACAATAATTGGAGACCTTGGTAAATGATACAGCAATCTGATGTTTAGAGGAAAAATTGAATATCAGAGTTGAAGAGTAAATTATAAGTGAGGAATTGGAGACAACAAATTGAAGCCAAGTTTTTAGAAAATTTGGTGGAAAAAGAAGGAGAGTGATGGAAAAGTAGGATCAACAGCGGTTTGATTCAGAAACCTTACATACATTTATAGACTGAAGAGAAAATCATAGAGAAGCTATGTTTGAAGAGAGAAGAGAAAAAGAATAAAATATCAGGTGATACTGGAGATAAAAAAGAAATGGCATTCAAGCTCAGAAGCATACATGAAGCTTAGGCAGAGGGTAGATGCCCCCCTGAGTGTGGGAGAGCTGAAAGACAAGAATGGAAAGGGATACCAGGAAGTGATTTCGGAGATGAGAAGAGGGGCAGAAAGTCAACGCTATTACACAAAGGTCAAGATTTTTTAAAATAAATTTTTAACTTGTATTATTGAAATGATACATATTTATAGTAAAAATATTTTAATACAGAACATTTTAAAAGAAAAATACAACATTCTTGATATAAATAGAATTGCCCTTTCCCCTTGCCTCCTCTTGCAAGTGGGCTCACAGTGGAATGTTTTCTAATCTTTCATGCACTGGGAAAGTCACAAATATCACTAATATGCTTTAGGTTTCAGCTCAGTCATTTCTATCTTCCTTTTATCCTGAACTGTTTATGCTAACTCCCCAATGTTTGTCAAATAGTCATCATCCACATCACAGAATTTTTTCATATTTTCCAAACATTTCCCCTAAATATTTTCTTTCACAGACTTGAAAGCAAGAGCCACATTCCACTCATCTTCAGAATTCCACAACACAAATTCAGAGCTTTAGACATTGTAGACCAGCACCGTAAAACAGAACCTTTTGTGATGATGGAAATGCTTCTCTATGCTATCCAGTACAGCAGCTACTAGCTACTGTGGTTATCACCCATATGAAAGGTGAAACTCAAGAACTGAACTCTTAATTAAAATTAAAATGTGGACTGGACCTACTGTATTGAACAGTGCAGTTGTACACAATTAGTATAGTGGTTCAAAGAATTATTTTTTAGTTGGCTTTTTGGATGGTTGTATTTTTATTCCTTTTGAAAATATGTATTTGTTTTTCAAGGCTTATTGTAAATTAGAAGGAGCAAATTGGAGGAGAAATGACAAAAGAAACAGAAAAATGTTAAATCAGACAAAGGAATTAAAAAAAATTCAGTCTTAATTAGAAGATGGTCAAACAAATCTCTTAACTGATGTTCACAATGATGGTTTCAAGTTATCTAAGGAATGGGTGAGTACCAGGGAATTTGTGTAATTTCAATCAAATTTAATTTTTACAATAATTCCAAGAAATATATCATTGTCCCCATATCACAGACTAAAACAAACAAAAAAACAAAAACAAATAAAACCCTTGAGATTCAGAACTATTTTAACAACTTTCCCAAAAGCTGCTAAAAGGTAAAACTGGAATCCCGACCCACCAATGCCAAAGCCTATTTTTGCTCTCAGTATGATGCTCGAATTATATTCATCATACCATACTGTAAACACACACACACTCAGACACAATATTTTAGAACAAACTTCTACAAAATATTTAAAATATAAACAAATCCTTATAGTGAGTAAAGGGATAAATTCTTAACTCATTAGAAAATATTTATCTTCCAAGTGACTTATGGCCTAATGATTCTGGACAGACAAGATACCATTTTTATTTTCATAAGTCAATACAGCTATAGTAAATTTTAAAACCCTAAAAATGTTCTTATATGGCATGCATTACATTGTTTAAATATATTATTTCCCCAAATAAATTTGCTACATTTTCTTTTCTAGGAGAAAATGAAATCAATGAATTGCAAAGATATTAAGAAATTTTTTTCATTACCTCCAAAGAATAAAATTATAAAACTTATTCTTACCTTTTTGTTTCCTGTAAATGTGTGGTATATTCCCCTTGTCCCTCGCGACAAACTTCTCTATGATTTCTTCAATGATTAAGGCCCCAAGTGATACATTGAAAATATATACATTTGTTTTATATTTTCAAAGTATTCTTAATCTTCAATTAAGAACTACACTGAAACTCTGTTGTCAATGCCAATATGAAGACTGAAAGAGATGTGATGGTTTTAAGACTGGTGCCTATGGTCAAAAGAATATACTTACTGCTTCCAAATGTCTATAAATAAATTATGGTTTCTTAAAGGCCCATGAAATGAAATTTTATTTGTTGTCATTAGTTATCTAATTTCTTAATTTCTTTGTTAGAAATGGAATCCATTTAATGACTTAAATATTTTTCAAACATCTTACAACGTATTTTTATACTAGAATTCTTATTTGCTTTCAAATGCCTTTCTCATTCTTTTTACTTTCATTCCATGTTTTCCTTCTGAATTATAATTGTGCATTCTATTCTGGATGAAATACTCATATTTCTCTAAAATATGTCTGGTAAACAAAACCATGTAAGAGTGTACATAAGAGGGAACCTCAGGTCTCTCATCTGTGATTTTTAAAGTTATCCTTGGCTTTACTAAACCATGGGTTGCTATGGCTGTTGTCACCGCAGTTAAATATAGACTCTAATTTAGATAATCATAGGATAAAACCCAAAGTGACGTACTGTTTCAAATAAAACACTGATACCCCTTCATATACACAATGGTGGGAGAGACATACTGTATTTAACATTCAACCAGTTGTCTGGGTATTGAACTCTGTTATTTCGGTAGTTAGTATAAACATAACCAGAGAGAAGCAAATCAGAAGGAAAACAACAAAAATTTCTGCATTTTTGTGTTTCCTGAAGCAAAAAAGCTTTATTAGGAAAAAACAAAACACTTTCACTAAATGCACCAACATATTCAGGAACGTGTATTGTGGCATCTATCTGAGATAATCACGTTGTTGGATTTACCATCTTTTATCCCAGCCCAACAGGTTTGATTCAATTCACATTTATTGAATGTTGTCTTTAGATAAAAGGTGTGTGTAAATGATTTATTATAATAAGGTGTTCTATACACTACTGTAGGCCTCATTCTTTCTTCAGTGATAAAGAATAAAAAAAATATAGTGAGAGAATCCAAAACACCATGGTCTTAAAGCAATCTTTTTCAGATGGAAAAACCTCTAGGTGACTGCCCACACCACCTGGTAACTCCACACTGACAGACAACACAATAATTAGGAGTAAACAAGTCATATAAAACTACAGTTTACATAGGCTTTATCTTTGCAACTATATTAGGCAGCATTTTTATAGTAGGTGTTAACTAAAAGACTGGAAAAGTAAGGTGTTGTGTATAATTCCAAATAACTGAACAAAGGCAAAATGTAACCTTTATCTTTTCACATAACAGCTTTCTGGCCCACTAGGTATTGAGCCTCTAGGTAATCTTAAACTGAGTCATTACCAGCTCCTATTCACCACGTGCTCTTAATTAAGCCTGGGGAATACACAAGTGTGAATTCAAAGCAACTCAACTGACGGTATTCGGTACCCAACTATAGACTGTAGGTGCACTAAAATATAAATGAATAGTGGATGGTGTATGTCCCCTGTGCAGAACCCCCTTACCTGCTTGTGCATTTCTCTTCCAGCTGCTTTGAGATTTGACTGTTAGCATTCAGCAGCCAGCTCCCTCTTCCTTGAAAGGCTGCCCTTTAATGAATATTGACTGGCACAGGGGTACCAAAGACTGCCTCCTTGCTTTTGGATGGGCTAATCCCGTGATGGACTAACCCCGTGACGGACTAACCCCGTGGTGCGACTTGTGCTCCTAAGTGTCTCCATGCAATCAGAGTTAAGAGCGTCTCCAGCTGAGACTACACTCTCAATCAGCATTTTTTCTTTGCCCTTTCCTGTTTTTCTCACCTCTGTTGATCTGAGATCACGTTCCAAATAAATCACGTTTACTAAATCCTATTTTCTATGTATTTGAGTCAGTTTCCTTATCTTTAAAATGGAAATAATATCCCATACTCCAATGTAATAGTGGAAGTGTTTTATTTAGAAAATGGAAGAGTTGAAAAAATGTTATTTCTCTTGTCCACTCTTTAACTCTGAGCTTTCCAACAGAAAAAGGAAAACATTTCTAAACAAATCTACCAATGACTCAGAATTCTTTTTCCTTTCCTTTTTTGTTCCCAGATTGAAATCAAGGAAGAGTTTTTTGTTGTTGTTGTTTTGTTTTGTTTTAAAGTGAATTAATCTTGATAACGTAGTTACTAGTGTTTTAAACAGTTTTACTCAAAACACTTTGCTTTGAATTGGAGCATTCCATGGCTATCATTTGTGTTTAGATTGAACAATCCATAGACAGGTACCATGCCTGTTGGAATCACCTTTGCATCCTTAGTGTCCTTTTCAGTACCTGGGATAGAGTCAGCATAATATGAATATGTGTTGACTCAATGGCAGTTCCACTTAAGGCATCAGAACCATTTGGGAGTAGCCAGGCACAGTGGCTCACACCTGTAATCCTAGCACGTTGGGAGGCTGAGGCAGGAGGATCACTTGAGGTCAGGAGTTTAAGACCAGCCTGGCCAACATGGTGAAACCCTGCCTGTACTAAAATACAAAAATTAGCCAGGCATGGTGACTGGCTCCTGTAATCCCAGCTACTGGGGAGGCTGAGGTAGGAGAATAACTTGAATCTGGGAAGCAGAGGATGCAGTGAGCTGATATCACACCATTGCATTCCGGTCTGAGGTAACACAGTGAGACTCCGTCTTCAAAAAAAAATAAAACCATATGGGAGTGGCACTGTGGGCTCTGAAATCCGACAGAAACATAAGTCTCCTCTCCATCTCTTAGCAGTTATGTAAATTTGTGCTTACTTTCTTCAAACTTCATTTTCCTAATCTTTAAAATTGATGTAATAGTGTTCATCTCATAGACTATATGGGAATCTAATGAAATAATGTACTTAGCATAGTAAGTACTAGATAAATATCAGCTATTGCACTGAAATAGTATTACTATAATCTGAAATTTAGACTCCCTATATAAATAGTTGATCATCAAAAGATAGTTCTCAGAGTTACATAGAAGAAATTTTTATAAGAATTACCAAAGTACAATCCATAGCAAATTAATGGTAAGTAAAAGGATAGCCTAAAACCAGGATTTATACCATATTGTCTGGTTATCAAAAAGATATAATAAGATTCAATAACAAGAAAAGAACCCATTTCTAAGCAGAAGAGTTTATCGAAGGACAGATTAAAATTTGACCAATACAGAAATAAACGTCAGTTTTAGTCATCATTCTGTGTACAATTGTTTAACTGAACTAGTAATATCTTCTCGGTGGAAATTTACCACATGCTTTTAATGACAATTTCTTTCTCTCTCTCCCTCTTTTTTTTTTTTCTTTGAGACTGGGTTTCCCTCTTGTCGCCCAGGCCAGAGTGCAATGGCCCAATCTCAGCTAATTACAACCTCCGCTTCCCGAGTTCAAGCGATTCTCCAGCCTCAGCCTCCTGAACAGCTAGGATTACAGGCGTGGGCAACCATGGCTGGCTAATTTTTGTTATTTTTAGTAGAGAGGGGGTTTCACCACATTGGCCAGGCTGGACTCAAACTTCCGACCTCAGGTGATCCAACTGCCTTGACCTCCCAAAGTGCAGGTATTACAGGTGTGAGCCACCATGCCTGGCCTTCTTTTCTTTCTTTTTCCTTTTTTTTTTTTAAGATGGGATCTCACCCTGTCACCCAGGCTGGAGTGCAGTGGTACAATCACGGTTTACTGCAGCCTTGACTTCCTGGGCTTGAGTGATCCTCCCACTTTGGCCTCTTGAAGTGCCCAGATTATAGAAACATGATCCATTGTGCCTGGCTAACAATTTCTTAAATAAATCTAAAGAGAACTTGCACATGATATTTGAATTTAGTACTTGGATATTAACCATACTTTAATGTATAAGTGCATAACTAAAGTTAAATTTTGATAATGGCAAAAAAAATCAAAGATTAAAACTATATTGAACTAATGAAACAGAGTAACTAGGAGAAAAGAAAAAACACCAACCAATCAACAAACATACAAAAACATTACCTGGAAAGCTACTGCGGACCATAGAAGCTATTATTGATATTGTGGAATAATCAGATATAATGTTAGGCATTCTTCATAAAATTTCTGGCTATTTTTATTTATATTTTTTAAACTTATGATTTTAAAAAATAATTTCAACATTAATTTTAAAATCAGTGTGTACATGTGCAGGTTTCTTACCTGAGTATATTGTGTGATGCTGAGTTTTGAGGTATGATTGATCCTGTTATCACAGTAATGAGCATACTACTTAATAGTTTTTCAGCCCTTGTCCCCCTCACTCTCTCCCTGCTCCAGTAATCCACAGTTTCTGTTGCTGCCATCTTTATGTCCATGAGTACCCAATGTTTATCTCCCACTTATAAACAAGAACACGTGGTACTTGGTTTTCTGTTCCTGTGTTAATTTGTTTAGGATAATGCCTTCTAGCTGCATCCGTGTTGCTGCAAAGGATATGATTTCATTCTTTTTTATGGATGTGTCGTATTCTATAGTGTGTATATATCACATTTTATTTATCCAATCCACCATTGATGGGCACCAATGTTGATTCCATGTCTTTGCTATTGTGAATAGTACTGCATTTAATGTGTGCATGCATCTTTGGGGTAGAAAAATTTATTTTCTTTTGGATATATACCCAGTAATGGGATTGCTGGCTCAAATGCTAATCTGGTTTGAGTTATTTGAAAAATCTTCAAACTGCTTTCCACAGTGGCTAAACTAATTTACATTCCCTCCAACAGTGTATAAGTGTTCTCTTTACTTCACAATCTCACCAGTATCTATTTTTTTGAATTTTCAGTAATAGCCATTCTGACTGGTGTAATATGGTATTTCATTGTGGTTTTGATTTGCATTTCTCTGATAATGTTGAGCATTTTTTCAAGTGTTTGTTGGCTGCTTGTATGTCTTTTGAGAAGTGTCTGTTCATGTTTTTTGTCCATTTTTAAATGGAGTTATTTGTTTTTTTCTTGTGCAATTGTTTAAGTTCCTTACTGATTCTGGATATTAGACTTTTGTAGGATTTGTATTTGCTAATATCTTATTACATTCTGTAAGTTGTCTGTTTACTCTGTTGACAGTTTCTTTTGCTGTGCAGAAGCTCTTTAGTTTAATTACATCCTACTTGTCAATTTTGTTGTTGTTGATGTCATTGCTTTTAAGGACTTAGTCATAAATTCTTTCCCAAGACCAGTGTCCAGAGTGGTGTTTCCTAGGTTTTCTTCTAGGATTCTTATAGTTTGAGGTCTTACATTGAAATCTTCAATCCATCCAGTTAATTTGTATATCTAGTGAAAAATAGGGGTCTAGTTTCATTCTTCTGCATATGGGTAGCCAGCTATCCCGGCACCATTTATTGATCAGGGCCTCTTTTCCAAATTGCTTGTTTTTGTCAACTTTCTTGAAGATCACATGGCTGCAGGTGTGCAGCATTATTTCTGAGTGCTCTATTCAGTTCCATTGGTCTCCACGTCTGTTTTTGTACCAGTACTTGCTGTTTTGGTTACCATGGCTTTATAGTGTACTTTGGTAATGTACTGTATCTGGCTTTGTTCTTTTTGTTTAGGACTGCTTTGGCTATTTGGGCTCTTTTTTGGTTCCATATGAATTGTAGAATAGTTTTTTCTCATTCCATGAAAAATGAAATTGATAGCTTGATAGGAATAGCATTGAATCTGTAGATTGCTTTGGGCAATATATCTTGGCATTTTTTAATGGACATTACAAATATGTCCCTTTGGGTCTCCTAGATCTGTCTTATATACACTTATCTAACCCAAAAGCTATATTTATACTTCTCATCTGCTTAGTATAAAGATTTTCATTTAGACACATATTAATGTCATAATTTATTAAAGTTGAAATTTTAAGAGATGAATAAATTTTCTGTATCTTATATCAAACCATTGTTGAATATATTTTAATCATTATTCAATATTCTCCATAAAAGCATAATTTCCTCTCAGATACTATTACCCAGAAAATACTTTATTCTCCTAATGAACTAATACGTTCCCTTTTATCAAAAAATATACTATATAACCCATCATACCCAAAAAGCAGTAAGATAAAGGAAAAACTATATTGATTTTATAGTGAGACTCATTTTTCTATTTTTATAGCAATGTGACCTCCCTGAATTTCAGTTCCCTCAAAATTTAACTGGGTAAACTCTATTAGGTTTCAAGGTCTGTGAATAACCCTCTGTGGCTCCTGGCTCCACCCTCTGGGCCTGAGGTTCTGAAAGGGACAAAGAGAGGATGGATACAAAATTAAAGAAGGCTATTGAAGTCCCCAAATTTTACAGGTAGAAAATAGGCCAATACGACCACATGGTAATGTAAATTGCTTCAGCCACTGTGGAAAGCAATTTGGCGATTTTTCACAGAACTGTAAACAGACCTATCACTTGACTTAGCAGTTCCATTACTGGGTATATATTCAAAAGAAAATAAATTGTTCTGCCAAAAAGACTCCTGCACCCAGATGTTCGTTACAGCACTATTCACTCAAAGACATAGAATCAACCTAAGTGCCTATCAGCAATGGATTGGATAAAGAAAATGTGGTACATATACACCAGAGAAGAAAAAGAAAGAATGACTCAAAGACTGGTGTCTTAGGTCCAGAATGCACACAACAGATACTTAACAAAAAAATAGAAGAATGATAAGCACATGAAAGATGTTCCATATTACTTGTCACTAGGGAAATGCAAATTAAAACCACAGTGCTATACGTCTAGATAACCACCAAAAAGACTATAAACACAAAGTCATATAACAAGTGTTGATAAAATACTAAGGAATTTGAACTCTCATACACCGTTTGTGTGAACATAAAATGAAACTTTGAAAACAGTTCATAAGTTTCTAATACATTTAAACCTACATTTACCATACAACCACAGTTCCACTCCTAGATATTTACCCAAGAAATATGAAAACCTGTGTTCCCCCTGAGACATTTGTACTCAATAATATTCAAAGTAGTTGTATTCATAATGGCCAAAAACTGGACAATTATGTCATGGCCAAAAAAATGTCTATCAACTGAAATGTAAAAACAAAGTTGGTATATCCATTAAAAATATTACTCAGCAACATGAAAGAATGAAATACTAATAAAACAACATGGGTGAATCTCTAAATTATTAAATAAGAAGCCATACATAAAGAAATATGTGCTCTAGGGATCAATTTTATGAATTCTAGAAAAGATAAACCTATTATAAGATACAGAAATCAGTGTTTGTCAGAAGAAGGGGGTTGAGGCCAGGAAATGAAAGGCAAAGGACTTTTTGGAGTCAGAGAAATGTTTTATAATTCAGGCATGTCCAATCTTTTGGTTTCCCTGGGCCACATCAGAAGAAGAAAAATTGTCTTGGGCCACACATAAAATACATAACACTAATGATAGTTGATGAACTAAAAAAAAAAAAAAAAAATCGCAAAACAAATCTCATAATGTCATGAATTTGTATAGGGCTTCATTCAAAGCCATCCTGGGCTGGGGGTTGGACGAGCTTGTTTCATATCATGATTGTGGTGGTGTTTATATGACTGTGTTTGTTTGTGCTAACTCATGAAGTTGTAATTCTTAAAACTGGTGAATATTGTTGTATATAAATCATACTTCCATGATTGAAAAACTCAAATTAACCACAAAGAAATTAGTACAATTATTGGGATAGTAACACTCTCACAAGATTGTATTCTGATTTGCTTTCTTAGAGAGAGGAAAGAAATGAATTGTAGCTAGAACACTCAGAATTGCCCCCCAAAATCTGGATAGGCCCGTAGTAGTATCTTCCTCACTTGACTATTACTGGTTTAGTATTTCCTCTATTGAAAGTGAGGTGGTAGAAAAGGTGAATGTACAATTGAGGAAGAGAGACCAATCAGAGTTATTGTGATAGTTAAATGAGAGATTAGGAGCATCTTATTCAGGATAATAATAGTTTGAATGGGAAAATGTGTTTTGATTCAAAAAATTTATTAATGATTTTCATGATTATGAGCTTGCTTTCCTATGTAGGCATTCACCCTTGGCATATATCCTGCAAAGTCATTCTTTTCTGAGTCATATGGCGCAAATGACATATTTTAAGGCACTTATAATGGTTACATTAAATTTTAAAATGGGCTTTGAGTCAGAGTGACACAAAAAGCCAATATCACCAGCAGTCAGTGAAAATTAACATATTGCTGACACTTGGTCCTGTATTATTCTATTTCTGTTCCTCTCGTTTTGTCGAAAAAAATTAAGAATAAGATTTTTTTTAGAATGGTAGAACTCACATTTTTCGGGGCAAAATGACATATAATCCACTTTTGCATTTCTTTTGCTTCACCAGAGCAAGTAACAGTGATCCAAACTGGGAAATTAGAATGAAAGAAAACTTTAAGAAGGGTTTTAATAAAAGACTTCTAGGAAAAAATCCAAACAGTTAAACAGAAGTATCCAAAAAATATGATCTCTTCAACATCATTATAGGGGTGGCTTTACCAGGGGTGGCTTTACAGATTTCCAATGCCCAAAACTCTACCAAGATTTACTCTGCTCCAATTCAAATAACATTTATTCTTCATCAAAGAAAAGCAAAGAGAAACATAAAATGCTGAGTAAATTTGTGGGCAATCTGTTTCCTATTCTGAAAGAAAAGTAAATATTTGTAGCATTTATAAAGCTTGCTATAGAATCCTGTAACTGAAAAAAAAAAAAAAAAAGACTGAATGGCATCTTTTTCTAAGTGCATAAACAGCTGGCTCTTGGATGGATGTTTGGCTGAAATATTTTACCATCCTGGACACCAAGTTTACTTTAAATGATTCAAGGAATTTGCAGAATGTGGAGATAACATCTGTTACCAAGGTATGTGGAACACATCTACTCCAATTGCTCTTCCAATAAGGGAATCATGCACATTTTTTAGATCAGCAGAAAAACACAATTTTGAAAACTGGATGACATGATCTTTGGCATGAGAATAATTGATTAGACCAATGGACTAATTGTTGACTTATAGTTGTTGTCTGAAAAGCTGAGTTAGTGACTTAGCAAATAGAGTTTCTGAATATCAGAAATAAAGTAGGAAATACTTTTAAAGTCAAATTTAGTTGAAAATTTTTACTTTTTGACATTTTTAACACTATACAATTTTTATTCTAGTAATCTAGGATAAATGTGATTTGGGACTAAGTACATACAGTATAATGGATATTGTGCATCCCACCATTAATTTATTTATTTAATTTTCTTCAAGTCTCAGATGGAGATTTAATGAAATTTAAACTCATGTTGCAATTTACTTCATACAATTCTTGCCTTTTGTTTTTTCGGTTTTTTTTTTTTTTTTTTTTTTTCCCCCCCAGAACTTTCCTCCTTAGAATAGCAGTGCAGGGGCTTCCATTCCTGCCTATTCTACCCCCATCGATTCCTGAATGTGTTTTGCTTCCTCAAACATGGCTCTCAGCTTTCCATTCAACAACTATACCTGACAAATATTCAAGTGCTTTAACCAAGTTTGGAGTTGAGAGAAAACTGAGTTATGTAAAAGCAAGACTTGAGATAGAGGACATGAGAATCGCTCATGGCAATAACAGAGGGAAAAGAGAAGAAAACAGGAGAGATGAAGGAGATTATGGAGAAATAATTTGAGAGGATCTAGATGAGCCTGGGAATGTTACAATCAAACTTGCAGTTTAGAAAGATCATTTTGGCAGCTATGTGAAGAAAGTTTTGAATTAAGAAAGACTAAAAGGAAGAAAAGGAGGACTTTATAGTAATGATTTATGTATGATATTTGACAATAGCAATAAGGAAAACCAAAAAAATTCAGAGGCATTTGTGAGTCAATAGTTCTTGTCATTATTTAGAATAGTGATTATATTATTATAATAGTATATATAGACAAAATTTTCTGGCTATTAGAAGGAAAACTTAATGACATTGTTATTTTCTTTGCCCACATAATTCCCAAAGGATTCGAGAACTGATTTCTGGAAAAAAAAAAGGAAAAAAATTGAAAGAAATGCAGAAAAATTGTGCCTAAATTTGTGCGTATGTTACATTTGTGTGTATGAGAATCCAAACTTCAATCTTAATTACTAAAAATCGTTTTTTAAAACATCCATTTCTTGACAAGGAAATTAGACATGATTTATGTACATTTTCTTCAGTTGGGTCTAATATGCTGTTAAACCTATCCACTGTTTTTTTGGAGACTTTTTGCTCTGTGATCTAGGCTGGAATGCAGTGGTATGATCACAGCTTACTGCAGCCTCAATTTCATGGGCTCAAGTAATCCTCCCATCCCAGCCTCCCCAGTGGCTGGGACTACAGGTGTGCACCACCATACCCAGCTAATTTTTTAATTTTTTGTCTAAACTGGGTCTCACTGTCTTGCCCAAGCTGGTCCCTGATTTCTTAAGTTCAGTCATTTTATACTTTTTTTAAGTCTCGAATTTCCATTTGGTTCTTTTTTAATGGTATCAAATTCTTTGCCAAAAAGCTCAATATTGACTTTAATTACTTGAACAAAAAATTATTTTACAAATTCATTTATTGTATTTCTAATATTTGCACCAACTGAATCATTGACTAATCTGCTTCCGCCCACTATATTTTTTTCAATTATCTTTTGATCCAATTATTTTATCTTTTCTTTAGACATGCTATTTATTTTTGACTGAGAATAAGGAATTGTATTCCACACATGGAAACCAAGTAAAAGCAGGGAAAGAAGAAATATTTTTAAACACGTAAAAGGAAAACATACAGCAAATTCAGATTTATCTTATTACACTTAGTCACTATTTTACAACATTTCCCACACAGGTCAAGGTTTTAGATGGCTTCCATGAGTTCACGGGCTCACTAGAAAGCCCACAAAGACTTCTGAACCTCATGACCAGCGGGAAGATAAGGTGAGTAGAGACCAAGAAGCGACTCCCTCACAGGTGAAAAGTATTGGACAGTTGCAATCCAGGATCAAAGAAGCTGCAAGTTTGTTATTAGAGAGAACCATCAAAAAGTTCAAGTCTAAAAGTAGACTACTGTTATCACTAGGAAAAATTGGGAAGCGTTTGTAGGTAGAGGTTAAAGAGGTTTAAAAATTGCTGATGACAAGGGCAACTAGAAAGTTCAAGTACCAATAGCTTCACAAATTACCCCCATGGAGTTAAGTTCAGCAATCAAGGAACAGAATCAAGAATTACAAGGAACTATCCCTTTCATATGTATATTTCAATTCTGATCATTTATCATGCACTAAATGAGTCATCAGTATTTCTCACCTTGACCATAGCAATCACATTTTAACTTACTCGTCTCTGTGCTTCCACTTTTGTCCTGCTGCAGTTTATTGTTCATAAAGCAGAAAGGTCCTTTAAAATGTAGGAATGATCATGTCATATCCTGGCCCAAACCATTCAATGACTTCCCATAACAATCATAATAAAATGTACACTCTTCATCATAGCCTGCAAGGATCCTACAGAACCTGGCCCTTGACTACCTCACCCATTCTGCATGTCATCCAACCTTCTGTAGCCACATTGGCCTCCTCAGTTCATGCCGGTTTATTGTTTTATTTTTCTTCATAATACTTGTGTGTTAGACCATTCTTCCAATGCTATAAGGAATTACCTGAGGCTGGGTAATTCATAAGAAAAGAGGTTTACTTGGCTCATGGTTCTGGAGACTGTACAGAAGTATAGTGGTATCCACTTCTGGGGATGCCTCAGGAAGCTTCTAATCATGGCAGAAGGTGAAGCTGGCATGTAAAATGCAAAAACAGGAGCAAGAAAGAGAGAGGGAGAGAGAGGTGAGGGGAGGTGCCACACACCTATCTCTTGAGAACTCACTCACTATCCTGAAAACAGCACCAAGACATGAGGGATCCACCCCCATAATCTAAACATCTCCCACCAGGCCAAGCCTCCAGCATTAGGTATTATATTTTCAACATCAATTTGGGTGGGGACACATATCTAAACTAGATCAACTTATGTCCACCAGAACTTGTGTAATAGATTTATTTGTTTTTTTTTCTTCTACTAAGATCTCCAAGAGCAGGCAATTTGTTGAGTCTGTTGCTCTCTTCAGGAAAGTAAAAGATTGACTGGAAAAAAGGAAGTGCTCAGCACATCTGCGTAAAATTAATTACTGAATTAGAAGATGAGAGGTACATGAATACAAGGAGGGAGAGCCGAAGGATGCTGGTCAGATACTAAACACCTTCATATCAGTTAAGTTCAGAGAACTGGAGGGAAATTGAAGTGAAAGAGCGTCCAGTAGCTGTTACTGAGCTGGGGAATCAGGATTTCATTCCAATTCTCAGCTAGGGGATAAACCCGAGACTACAGATACACTTCCTTTATTGGCCTTAGTTCCTAAGGACTAGAGGCAGGCTTGGGTCTCCAGGTTGTCAGGGTGAGCTTGGCGTTATGGTAGGGGAAAATATCAATAAATTTAGCTGCGAGTTCTACTGAAGACAGAAGCAGATAAGAAAGAACTGTTAGGAGAAGCCTAATAGATGTGAAAGAAGCCAATTCTTGCTGATTTTCCCAGCATTCTCCCCTCTCATAAGAATCCTAGAGGTTTATTCATGACAAAGAACTTTATTCATGACAAAGAGACACTTCCAATAGTTTGTTCACACCCAGGAAATTAAAATAGGCCCAAGAGAGAATAGACATATTATGTTCTGGAAATGGTTGTGCTACACAATGAGTAGTTGAAACCACAGGCTGGGGCTGCATGGTGAATCCAATCAGTTGAGCAGGAACTGGTCTCTTTTTCACAGTAACAGGAGAATGGTTGAAAAAATGTATTACTACTCAAAACATACACATAATTAATATTTCAGCCTAGTTTTGCCTCCAGGTTTTTTTTTGCTATTCTCAAGGAGTAAGAGTGGTTACTTCTTATAAAAGGGTTATGATTTCTGTCTTTAAAAAAGTAATACACAGTGTGTGACCATTGGAAATGATCTAGCGTTAGGAGCCACTCATATGCAAAGCCAACTTTTTAAAAAAGGGTTAGAAACCTGCTTACAATCTTTTCTGACTTCAAACTGCATCATAAAACTAGTCAAGCTTAACTTAGTGACGTGCGTGTCCATTTATAAAGGCAGTGAAGTTTAGGATCATTTTTCTTTACCCTATCAAAATCATGATTTATAATCTGACTCTTTGTTCAAAATGTTAACAGTAAAAGTAAAAATATACTTTACTCATTGCTTTTTATATTATTTCTATAGAGCTCAGCATATGAGAAATACAGTGTCCCATGATAACAAGCAAGTTGTCCACCATAAATAACAAAAATTAAAACATAAATACAGGTGACTTTTAAGAACAAAGTCTGAAAGGAGGGAGAAAGGGAGGGAAGGAAGCAGGGGAAACAGGTATAAATATTATGGGCTAAATAAATAAATACTATGGGCTCTGCTCTTTTTCCTTTCTATGAACATTTTTCAGAAGTCTAAGCTTATTGGAAATTTCTCACAGTTTAGAAGCAAGGGTACAGAAGAAAGATATGAGGAAATGGCAAGAAAAGTAAAACTAGGAAACACTGGAGTATTTAATGAAGACTGGGGGAGAACATAGAGATGGTGTTTTACTTTCCTCCAATCTCCCCAATATTACCTCAGAATTCTTTTCAAAGACTAACGTTTGGTTTTGTTTCACTTCTCTATTTTTGCTGCTTTTCTGTATTTTATTTATCTTTTCTATTTTTATTATATAATTTATTATTGTTGTTGTTTATGTTATTTATTTCTTTTGTTATGTTCTTTTTCCAGCTTCTTACGTTGAATTCTTGGTTTGTTCTTTCCTTTACTTGTTTAGACAAAAATATACTTATAAATTTATTTGAAAATTTATAAAACAGTACACTTCCCTCTAAGTAGTACTTTAGCTTTGTCTTTCAAATTTTGACAAGTGGTGCCTTAAGTATTACAAATAGTGTAAATTAAATTAAATAATTTAAATAAATTATAATATTTGTTGATCCCCTTTATTATTTTAAGCACAGAGGTTATTTAAAATTATGCTATTTAGTTTTCAAATGGATTGAATGTTTGGCTACATTTTTTTATTGTTGTTGTTGTGGTTGAGATGGAGTCTCACTGTGTCACCCAGGCTTGAGTGCAGTGGCACGATCTCAGCTCACTGCAACCTCCAACTCCCAGGTTCAAGCGATTCTCCTGCGTCACCCTCCCAAGTAGCTGGGACTATAGGCATCCACCACCACACCCGACTAATTTTTGTATTTTTAGTAGAGACGGGGTTTCACAATCTTAGCCAAGCTTGTCTTGAACTCCTGACCTGGTGATCCGTCCATTACATTCAGACTTCCAAAGTGCTGGGATTACAGGCATGAGCCACCATGCCCGCCCAAAATCTTGGTTTTTAATTTATAATTTTACTACACTAAATTAAAGAATATAAAGTCAAAATTTTTATTCTATGGAATGAATTGAAATTTTCATTATAATACTTTTTCTCCTCTTCCTCTCTTTCTAGAGTTTTTAAAAAATCACATGAAACTCAAATAGCATACAATTAAGCATTTTGAAATGTATAATTCAGTGACATTTAGCCCATTCACAATGTTGTGCAAGACCATGGCTCTCCAGTTCCAAAACCTTTCTTCATCCCAGAACAATACTCTGTATCCATTAAAAACTCCCCCTCCACTCTCCTCTCATCCCCTGGCAACTACTAATCTGTTTGCTGTCTCTATGAATTTACCTGTCCTGCATATTTCATATAAAAGGAATGGTTTCATGCATGGCTTCTTTTCCTTAGCATGTTTTTGTGGTTCATCCAAATTTTAGCAGGTATCAGTACTTCATTACCTTTTATGAACGAATAATATTCTATAGCATATATGGACCACAATTTATCCATTCATCTCTCATCTCATCTCTTCTTAATCATTTTTCTAACTTTTGGCGATTATGAATAATGTATGAAAGTTTCTGTGTGGACATATGATTTTATTCCTCCTGGGCATACACTTAAAATGAAATTGCAGGGTCATATGGTATTTACATATGTAATTTTTTGAGGCACCACCAAATTGTTTCCCACAGTAGCTGCATCATTTTACGTCCCCACCCATGTACAAAAGTTCTGCATTCTCCACAATATTTGCCACATTTGGCTGTTTAATTATACCCATCACAGTAGGTATGAAGTGATATCTCATTGTAGTACTGATTTGCATATCTTTAATTACCATTTATGTTGAACATCATTTCTTGTGCTCATTGCCCATTTGTACATTTTCTTTGAAAAAATGTATATTTATGTCCTCTACCCATTATTTTTATTGAATTGTCCATCTTTTTCTTCTTGAGTTGTTTTCATTAGATTGGTGCAAAAGTAGTTGCAGTTTTGCCATTACTCTTAGTGGCAAAAACTGGAATAACTTTTGCACCAACCTAATATATATTCTCCATACTAATTCCTTATCAGATATATGATTTGCAAATGTTTTCTGTGATTCTGTAGGTTGTCTTTTCACTTTCTTGATGAGGTCCTTTGGTGCACAAACATTTTTAATTTTCATGAGGTCAAATCCATCTATTTATTCTTTATTGCTTGTGATTTTGGTGTCAAATCTAAAAATCTATTGCCAAATCCGAGGTCATCAAGATTTACCCTTATGTTTTCTTCTAATGATTTTATAGTCTTAACTCTTATATTTAGATTGATCCATTTTGAGTTAATTTTTATATATGCAGTAAAGGAACAGTTCAAATGTACTATTTTGCATGGTTATCCAGTTGTTCCAGCACCATTTGTTAAAGAGACTATCTTTTTTCTCATTGAAGAGCTTAGCACCTTGCCAAAAGTTACTTGGCCATAGATGTTTGGGTTTATTTCAGGACTCTTAATTCTATTCTGTTCGTCTATACGTCTATCATTTTGCCAGTACCACACTCTTATGGTTACTGTAGCCTTGCCATTAATTTTGACATTAGAAAGCATGAGTCCTCCAAAATTCTTTTTCTTTCTCAATAGTGTTTGGCTATTTAGAGCCCCTTGTAATTCCATATGAATTTTAGGGTTAGCTTTTCCATTTTTGGAAAAAAGGAGGGCACTGGAATTTTAATGGGTATTACATTGTGTCTGTAGATCACTTTGAAAATAATTGCCATCTCAACATTATTAAGACTTTCAATCCATGAACATGGGGCATCTTTCCATGACATTATTTTCTAATGAACTATTTTAGTAAATATTCAGCGTATGCTTAAATAAAGTATATTCTGTTTATTGACCATGGAATATATATTATATACATAATAACTCAAACCTTTAATTGAACAGATTTCTAGTAATCTCCAATTTATTTTCTGTCTATTTTATTCTATCTCTTCCTGAGAAGCATAGGTTGATATCTTCAACCTTAATTGTTGGTTTATCTCTTGACATTCTTGTCAGTTGTTTTATATAATTTGAGGCCATATTGTTGAGTGAACATATGTTCAATTGATTATATACCTTTGTTCATTATTTTTTATTTTTACTATTATATATAACACCCCTTTGTAGAAAAGTAATATAAAATAGTACATAAATGAAATCACAGTCTTTAAACCTGGAGTCCAAACTGCCATTCTTTCACTTTCTTTTGAAATTAGCTTCATTTTTATGAGTACCTTGTTTTTTCTGCCTACAGTTAATCCACCTTAACTTTTCATGTATCAAGTTGTTTTTCATGTATCAAGTGTAATTTTTGCAGCTTCTTTAACTTCTGAATTTCTTACTTTTTTTTTTTTTTTTAAAAAGAGGTAAGTTCTTACTCTGTGACCTAGGCTGGAGTGCAGTGGCACCATCATAGCTCACTGTAACCTCAAACCCCTGGGCGCAAGTGATCCTCCCACATCACCCTCCCAAGTACCTAAGACTAGAGGCATGCACCACTACATCTGGCTTATTAAAAAAAAAAAAAAAAAAAAAAAAATGTAGGCTGGGCGCGGTGGCTCAAGCCTGTAATCCTAGCACTTTGGGAGGCCGAGACAGGCGGATCACGAGGTCAGGAGATCGAGACCTTCCTGGTTAACCCGGTGAAACCCCGTCTCTACTAAAAAAATAGAAAAAAAACAACTAGCCGGGCGAGGTGGCAGGCGCCTGCAGTCCCAGCTACTCAGGAGGCTGAGGCAGGAGAATGGCCTAAACTCGGGAGGCGGAGCTTGCAGTGAGCTGAGATCTGGCCACTGCACTCCAGCCTGGGCGACAGAGCGAGACTCCTTCTCAAAAAAAAAAAAAAAAAAAAAAATATATATATTGTAGAATCAGGGTCTCACTACGCTGCCAAGCTAGTCTTGAATGCCTGGCCTCAAACAATCCTCCTGCCTTGACCCTCCAAAGCACTGAGGTTACAGATGTGAGCCACTACCCCAGGCCTGAAATATCAATACTGCTGTCTCAAAATTATTGCAAGAATTAAGTAAGGAATCACAGATATAAGGTTTATTATGGTAGTTATGGAGTACTACTATCTCTACTAACCTGATCTCTTCACCTGAAATACTCTTACTTACTCATCGTGTGACAATAACTCATGTTCTCAACTCATTTTCAGAATAACTTCTCTCCTCGTGAATAACCGAGGAGCCTGAATAATTGACTCTATCCTTTGAAACCTATACCCTGAACATGTTTCAGTAATAATTCTGTGACTATAATTCTGTGTCTCATTCTCTTTTTAAGACTGAAAGATATGTAAGGAAAAGTCTGTATCTTCCATATTTATGGCAATTAGCCTCATTTTTATGAGTAACTTGTTTTTTCTGCCTACAGTTAATCTACCTTTACTTTTCATATATCAAGTTGCTTTTCATATATCAAGTGTGATCTTGGCAGCTTCTCTAACTTCTGAATTTCTTTCCTTTTTTTTCAAGATATATACATACATATGTATCAAATATATATATTCGAGAGAGAGATATATATATCCTAATATGATATCTAGCAATTTTTACCAGCATGCTTTCTGTAGAATTAATAAATAAATGATATGATTGGTCTACAATAGCACTGTCCATAAAATTTCTGCAATAATGAATGTATTTTATATCCATGCTGCCCAATATTGTAGCAAATAGCCACATTTGGCTATTAACCACTTGATATGTGGTTAGTGTGAGTGAAGAACTGAATATTAATATATTTCATTTTTTATTAATTTTAATTTTAATCACCACATCTGGCCTAAGATTACTATTTCATATAATATATGTCTTCCATGCTTATGTTGTAAGTCACGTAGTTCAGTAAACTCTCCATTAGCTTCGCATCTCATTCAGAGTAAAAGCCAAAGTCCTCATATTGACGTCAAAGGACCTACACATTAGGGTTCTGTCATCTATAATTCCTCTCTGACCTCTCCCCTACCTCTCCACCACAGCCGCAATGGCTTCCTTGCTGTCACACTCTCACCTCCACACCTCCAGATCTCTCCTCAGTCCTTCCCTTGCTCAAAAATTCTTCCTTTAGGTATCCCCAGGGTTCCCTCCCTCAATTTCTTCAGGTCTTTACTTAAGTGATAGCTTCTGAATAAAGTCTTGAGATCTCATCATCAAAAAATTTTACCTGCTTCCTTATAATCTACCCCTCTTCCCTGTTCATTTTTCTCCATAGAAACTGTCTGGTAAACTCTAATTATTTACCTTGTTTATTGTCTATGACCACCCACTAGAATTCTGCTCACAAGAGTGGGGACCATTTTTTTCTGTTTATTCATTACTATATCCCCAACTGCTAGAATAATGCTTTACATAGTTAGCGTTCAGCTAATATTTGTTGAATGAATGAACAGGCATACTGACAAATTTATGAACAATTTAAAAAATCAGACAGAGAGTTGTACCTTAACAGTGCTTGCTCCTTGAATCTATTCCAAATTTTATGTCAAAATTCAATGAGTTGACCTTATACAAATTTCAGAATCCCAGCATTACAAGAAACCCTGCAAAATGGCATGAACAAATTAAAACGATAGGGAGGCTGATTTCTATCACCCTAACCTATTATATTTCAAGAGCTTACCCCTTCAGAAATTTTTCTATAGTCATCTGGAAATGTAACAGAAGAACTGAAATAAATTTTGGTTTTGTAGATACTTCTTACAAGCAAATAATGATTTCAGATTTATGTTCTCTTCAATTTTACAGTTACTACTTATGTATCTTTAAATGTGTTATGATTGTGCTATTGTAGATATATTTTGAGTTTCATGGCACACTGTGTTCAGTTTTTGGGTGTTATTTGTTTGTTTTGCTTTCATTTATTTCTGTGTTCCATTTTTAGGATATAAAGTTTTATACTACAGCTGGGATAGTACTTTCTACTTCATCTCATTCTTCCTTCTGAAACCAACTCCAAATTTAAGCTCATCAAACATGCAAAAGGCATTAAGAACAGTAGATATATCTGCTTCCCCTACTATTATTCTTATCCAAGTGTTTAGGAAAAGCTCAAATACCCAGCTAGTTCAAAAGCTGTGTTAATCACTGTTTTGACTGATTCAGGCCTGAGCAAGTATGGCTTCTGTTATTGTCCTGGAATGCTGACACCCAGGTTCATTAAAACAGTACACCTGTGTTAGGGAGTGTATAGACCTCTTCAAGTATATGCATAGCAGAAAAGAAAAAACAAACCAGACATCCCAAACATTATCCAAATTTTAGACATTCAACCAAAATCAGTAGATAATAGAACTATAAAAAGAAATCTCTGAGAGTAATTGTGATTATGTATCCTATCCATTACCTATAGTCTGGGAATATGTTTTGCAAAGTAATTATTTTCAGTCCGAAAACGGACCTATGGAAAAGTTAAGAAGTGGCTAAATCCCAAGGATGTGTGTAATGGTTAATACTGTCAACCTGATTGGATTGAAGGATACAAAGTATTGATCCTGGGTGTGTCTGTGAGGGTGTTGCCAAAGGAGATTAACATTTGAGTCAGTGAACTGGGAGAGGCAGACCCAGCTACTTGCTGGCAGATTGATTACATTGGACCTCTTCTATCATGGAAAGGGCAGCAGTTTGTCCTCACCAGAATAGACACTTACTCCAGATATGGGTTTGCCTATCCTGCATGCAATGCTTCTGCCAAAGCTGCTATCCTTGGACTCATGGAATGCCTTATTCACCATCATGATATTCCACATAGTGGTGCCTCTAACCAAGGCACTCACTTTATGGCTAAAGAAGTGCGGCAGTGGGGTGATGCTCAGGAAATTCACTGGTATTACCATGTTCCCCATCATCCTGAAGCAAGTGGAATGACCTTTTGAAGCCACAATTACAATGCTAACTAGGTGACAATACCTTCCAGGGCTGGGGCAAAGTTATCCAGAAGGCTGTGTATGCCCCAAATCAGCACTCAGTACCAATATATGGTACTGTTTCTCCCATAGCCAGAACTTAGGGGTCCAGGAATCAAGAGGCAGAAGTAGAAATGACATCATTCACCATCACCACTAGTGACCCACCAGCAAAATGTTTGCTTCCTGTTCCCACAACATTATGTTCTGCTGACCTAGAGGTCTTAGTTCCAGAAGGAGGAATGCTGTCACCAGGAGATGCAACAATGATTCCATTAAACTGGAAGTTGAGATTGCCACCTGGCCACTTCCGGCTCCTCCTACCTCTAAGTCAACAGGCTAAGAAGGGAGTTACAGGGTTGGCTGGAGTTACAGTTGGCTTGACCCAGACTATCAAGATGAAATTACTCTACTACTCCACAGTGAAGGTAAGGAAGGGTATATGTGGAATACAGAAGATCCTTTCAGGCATCTTTTAGTATTACCATGCCCTGTGATTAAGGTCAATAGGAAACTACAACAACCCAATCCAGGCAAGACTACAAATGACCTAGACCTTTAAGGAATGAAGATTTTGGTCACTCCACTAGGTAAAAAACCATGACCTGCTGAGGTGTTGCTGAAAGCAAAGGGAATATAGAATGGGTAGAGAAGTACATTTGTTTGCAGAACATGGATCATCTTTTTGTTTTGTTTTGTTTTGTTTTTCTTTTTTGAGATAGAGTCTCACTCTGTTGCCAGGCTGGAATGCAGCTGAGTTGAGATCTCGGCTCAACCTCTGCCTCCCGGGTTCAAGCGATTCTCCTGCCTCAGCCTCCCGAGTAGCTGGGAATACAGGCATGTGCCACCACACCGAGTTAATTTTTGTATTTTTAGTAGAGACGGGGTTTCACCATGTTAGGCAGGGTGGTCTCAATCTCCTAACCTCATGATCTGCCTGCCTCGGCCTCCCAAAGTGCTAGGATTACAGGCATGAGCCACCACACCTGGCCAGAACATGTATCTTCTAAAGCTGAATTCGACTGTATGTAATTTTAAAACCATTTAATGGCTGGTAGTTTTGGTAAAGCAGTGTGGAGAGAAGAGGAAGAAAAGGTATCCAAATAGCAATGAAAAGGAGAAAGAATGAGTAGAGAAACTGTTAGGAAAGGGAGTGAGGGAGACAGAAGAAACAAAGATAGATAAGGGGGACAACTGTGGAAATACCATTTAACTGGAGGAGAAAAGGAGAGAAAGAGAGATAAGAGAAATCTCTATTGAAAAAGCTCAATCAATGAAGAAAGTAAATATACCATCTCTGTTCTAAGCAAATTCACTTGGACACCCAGGACTGGATATATTGGATTCTAATGAATTTTTAACAATGAAAAATAATTTTACCTTTTTTTCTTTCCTCTTTCTTTCTTTCTTTCTTTCTTTCTTTCTTTCTTTCTTTCTTTCT